>NC_079161.1:21790698-22115698 GCF_947563725.1 Argiope bruennichi
GGTAAGTTGAAATTGATAAATTAATTCCATCACACGTTACTTAAATTAGTAAATTAAGTATTAATTACAATTAATAAATTTAATATTTAATACTAAGTAATAACTTTTAATTAATAATATGATTCAAATAACAGATATTTGGAACAAATATTTAAAAATAACAATAGCAAAGTTATTTGTTATTCAAAAAAATGTGGGTTATGTCTCTAGCGTGACTTTCTATTGCGCGCAATAGTTGGCCTCGTGGAAATGCTGCTTAAGAACTTATAGACAGAACAAAACTCTGTTCGGGGTTTTTTACATTAGCTATTTGAAATTCTCGGAAGAATATTTAAATTACAAACAACAGCCTAAATTTTTATATGAATCAGGGTCCCTCCCTTTTTTTAAAAAAAACACCGAGTTTTCCCTGAATAACTCAATAGGTTTGATTTTTTTGTTCATCTTCCATTACTGAAAAAGCTCTGAACTTTAAAGTAATCGAATAGGGATTACCAAAATCAAATTTGTGTTTGGATGGCAAGCACTATAACAGAGTGATCACACAATATCACAAACACAAGTGAACGTTTGGCATACGTATATCGACATATTAATATATATCGATGTAAGTCTAATTAGCTGAATAAATTTTCCATTTTATTTTGAATGATTAATCCACAAACATCTGTTCCCAAAGCAAAGATCCAACGACTATGTAAATGAAACATAATTCTAATTATTTTATAGATTTGTCGCAGAAATTGTACCAATGAGCAGTACCATGAGCAGAAAATCTCCAGGTGTCATATTTTTTTAAATATAATTTAAAAGAGTTAGAATCGTCATTTAGATTTGAATTAGTAATCTGTTAAATATTTGGACTAATGTTGCAAGTGTGACTTATGGAATTACTTTTTCACGGAAGCCTTAGTGCTTTCAGTTATAGAACAAGTGCTTGCCTTCACATACCACAGATTTAATATTTTAACAAAAATCTACTTGTCCTTACGCTGTTTTAGGGTAAATAGCAAAATGTGTTAATATTTCCATAGTGAGGAAGTATTTAAGTTTTAAAATAAAGTAGATGTGCAAAAAAGCACTAGGAACTACAGATGAAAACGTTAGGAGCAAAGTACAGAAAGTGGGTTACAAATTTTCATGAAGTCTCTAACACATAATATGCCATCATTTAGCTCATAATATCATGAGCTAAATCAGGAAATCACTAATTTTTCAACATTTCTATTCATTTTTCTAGAAATCGAATCAATAGCAACTCTTCATCTTCGGCATATGAAAATTTTTCAGGAACATATAGAACACCTTTTTTCAGACTCAGATTTTATGGCCCAAACAAAGATTTTTATGAAAAAAACACGTTTATTATTCAATATAATTTTCTAAAAATATATCTAATGTATGATTTAATGAGGATTTTAAGCTCACATCACATTTTTATTAACTGATTAAAGACGCCAATACATGAAAGATTCTGTTGTGGCCTACAGTTTAAGAATCCTTGGACTAAATTCTGAACTGAATTCCAAAATTGCCCTCATATAATTTCTAAGTTTCATTCTAAATTAACTACACCAAGTATCAGAAATTCCACGTAGCAACACGCAGATCTTAGCCAAAAAATTTAGCATTCTGAACAATGGTTTCTGCAGGTGGCTTCAAATATTACGTAAGGACTCATAACCCGTAATAAAAACATATAAATAGCAGAACCAAAAACCAAATCATATAAATGACAAAGGGAAGGTCTTCTGTACTGTAATCAAGAAATTACTATACATTCAGTTTAAAACCTATCATATAGTTAAGCGGTTAATGCAGATAATAAAAACAAATTGTATTCAAATTAAACAATGATATTATAATAACACTAATAAATAGCGTCTTGGCGTTAAGTTTATTTATCGGGAAAGATTGGATTAAAAGCAATGCAGCTAAATAAATTAGAAAAAAGTTGAAATAATGTGGAAATTATTTACATTTATTTTGCATTGATACAAAATACAGCAATTCTGTAAAAATACAATTTCTCGGCTTAATAGAATCCAATGCAAGTGCTGTCCAAATCTCAAACATATATTTTTAATTTGAGCAAGGATTGCACTCAAGTTTCTTTCTGTAACCGCGATGTCATCTTCCCAATGAACAAGAAAGAATAAGAACTGCTGATGTAAAATTCAAATCAAATAATATAAATTGCATTTGAAAGCATAGGACATTTCTGTACCTTTTATTTCATTCTTTGCTTTTTACCCCCTTTTTTGGTATGATTGAGAACTTTTTTTATATTGTCGTAATTATTTTTATGCAACTGTGTGAAATTTAAGACATTAAGATTCTTGATGCATTCAATTTTTGCGAATCATTTCGTAATTACTTCCTTTTTTGTTTGTAAATAGATCCGATTTTCATTATTTCATTACATTTATCTTATATTGTGGCATTTCTTATTTGTGATACTTATGGTATTGGATATTCAGAGCTAACAAAATCAATATTTCAATAATGCATTAATTGTATCTGAAATGCGGTTGTTGGAAAACTATAATCTACATACCGCTGGATATTTTTTTACCATACGAAATTAGATTTAGAATGGAAGACGTTTAAATATCTCGTTTGTGTTACTTTCTTCTCTTAGTTTTACTAATTTCATAGTTCAGATTTCTCTATTATATTTTGAAATGTATAAAAACATAAACAATTTTAATATTGTACATTAGTCATGGTATTTCAATATACTTGCACCATGTGTTTTTGGCACTATCTCAATATCACTAAATATTGAAAAGAGTTGCCAGTCTGCATTCAAAAAATTTAATATAAGTAGTAAAAGGTGATGATGATTATTATTTTTGGCTTTTCTTTAATTTCTTCCTACGTTTTCAAAGATTTTTGTAAAGAAGTTTAGTTGGGGAAAAAATAAAATATGGCGATTGAGTTCATCATTTCCGATTGAGAAATGTGGCATTTTCTCACATGAGCATTAAAAAGATGCATGGATATCAAATTTTTTCAACTTTAATTTTCTTTTTATTAATTTGGGAGAAAAGATCAAACCGAACAATTAAGTTGGAATATCTTTATACTTTTATGGCTAACCTTTGAATGCTGTATCGAAAAAGAATGATAAACTGATGTTAAAAATGGTTTGTAATTTATAGGTCTTTTAAGTATGGACAAGGAAGAATCTTCTCTAACAGAAAACGAAATGGATATTCCCTCTGCTGAATTACCAGATGATACTGCAGTTGCTGATTCCAGTCAAGAATCTATGGCATATACGAGTTCTGAAGGATTTTTGTCCGTTGCTTGTCAAACTGAAGAATCCCCTGAAGCAATTCTGAAGAAACATGAAGAAATGGAAGCGTTGCGGGAGGTAATTTAATGTTCCTAGAAATATCTTTCTTGCAAGCAGACATAAGAAATTATTTAATTACAGTATTCTTAATTATGGGTGGTATTTAAAAAAATTAGAGCATTTAGTTGTTAGCTTTTAAAGCATCGAAGGACAAATCGAAGAAATTGGATCCACTGGACTGATATGACCCACTTGCAGACTCTCTTCGGCAACCCTTGGCGACTATAATCTGCATACTCCGGTTGAAACCACATCGTAATATTCAAATGGC
Source organism: Argiope bruennichi (assembly GCF_947563725.1). Classification (NCBI taxonomy): domain Eukaryota; kingdom Metazoa; phylum Arthropoda; class Arachnida; order Araneae; family Araneidae; genus Argiope; species Argiope bruennichi. The sequence continues at coordinate 21,794,331 of NC_079161.1, forward strand.
ATAGATCATATTTTATTTCATCAATAAATATACTTCTAAAAATATAATTTGAATTCCAAATGTCATTTTCGGGAGATATTTCTTATATTAGTACTTGCTAAATCTCGACAAATACCATATTTGCCGATATAGTGATATGTAAAAATGCCATGCAGTATTGGTTCAGCATTTTTGAGTTGCACATGTTTGTGTATTTTGGAATCGGGTTTCCCACGCCTGAAAACAATTCTGAAATTTTGTACACTTGTGTTTTTGAAAGTAATGCATTATTTTTTTTTCTCAATTTAATTATCGTCCAATTCATTAAATTTAATCCAATTTTTATTTCCCTACAAGAAGCGTTCTCGTGGGGAAAAGATGATTCAAAGAATCCATATTATTTATAAAACTGAATAAATTATACATAAAAAATTGAAAATAAAGGATTCTGCTTTAATCCATTAAAAAGTGCATTTTTATTAAATACATTCGGTTTCGATTTAGAAAATCAGTTTTTGCAAGTTGCTCAATCACGGAAAATTAATGAATTGTTATTTACCTATGTTGAATGACTTCGTACATTCCTTTCCAGTTCAATGCCAGATTAGAAAAGGATAATGAAATTCTGAGGGAAATGATTAAGAAGAAAAAAGAGAAAACAAAAAAACTGCAAGAAGAGATTGAAGCTTCCAAGAGATTGCAACAAATGGTGTTAAGTCCAGAAAAATCGGAGACGGAAGTCGATTTGGAAAAAGTTGTTGAATTGTAAGGAATTTTTCGGTTTTGGCTCTTTTACTTTTACAATAATTTCCAATAGGAAAAAACTGAGAATTATTTTATGGTACTGTGATCTTTATCGACAAAGTAGAAAATGCAATCCAATAGTTCTTTGTTTTTGTATATGAAATATCGAAAAATAGCATACACGTCAAAAAATGTTTCAATCGGCGAGTTAATCGTTACCTTTTAAATCTTCCAGACTTCAAAAATATCATTTTGGTAAATTGAAAATAGTGAGCTCGAGTGAATTGCTGTTGAAAATGTAACTAAGAGGTTTACTAAGCGTTTTAGTTAATCTACAGTTAACTTTGGAGATTATATAATTTACAGAGTGCGAGTTATTGTGTTAGTGACCTGTGGATAAACATGATGAAATCTAAATAACCTGACATACTATGCAATTCATTAATATATCGCCATCTGTCGGCGAAAGATTGATCTAATTTTAATTTTTATATATTTTTGTTTGCTTCAATTCCAATCCCTTCATTATGTCTTGAACAATTTTTTATAACTTTTTGAGTAGTAGTTCTGTTTGTAATCAGCTTTAAAAAGGGTTGTTTAGTTAGACACCAAGAAGTTATAAAATATGGTATTTAATTATAATGTAAAGAGAAAAAAAACGGATAGGTGGTAACTTGAGTTCAACTTGATATATAATTGCAATTTAAAAATTCAATAAGAATTGTTGATAAACTTTAGTATACTGAAAAGTCAATTTTATTTTAATTCTATTTTTAGTCTGATTTGTTTCTCCCTGGTTGTTTTTTGCAACCAGCTGGTTCGCCGGAAATAGCGATTTTCAATTAAACTTCGTATGCATAGCTTGAAAGAGAATCCTCTTTTCCATCAAATATATGCATATAACTTGAAAAAGACCCCCTTTTCCCATCAAAAAAAATTTTTAGCATGAAATTATACAAAATTAAAGCAGTATTTAATTATCTCGCTTATGTTCAATGAATTGTGAGTTATTGTGCTATTAGAAACTGTCCGACTACTTTATTTTCTAACATTCCCGATACTGCAAATTCACTTTCCCTTTGCTCATTTAAACTATACAGATATTACACAAATTCTGCTTATTTTGCTTTTAATAACAGAAGAAAATCTCGCGACTAAATATTTCATAAAAACAATGTAAAAAAAAAACTTTTGAATTTGATAGTGAAATCTCTTGTTAAAATTTATATAAAATATATCTTAAGAAAAGAAAAGATACATACACAAATATATCTTTATAAGTTGACTATAGTAAATATAAAATTATTTCTTAAATTCACTACCAGATGGAATCTTGCATATGGAGTCAAAATGTAATCAAAGGACATTGCTGAAAGTATCAAAATAAAATCTTGTTATGAAGAGCAAACAATTGCACAATTTCTAATACCCAGCATATCGGGGTATAGAATAGATAGCGACAAACAGAAGTGCAGAATTATTTTGCATATGCAATTGATCAGCGTCTGTGTTCTGCATTTCAAATGCTTCATTTCGGCATTTTTATAAAGGATAAGTTTAATCAAGCATCTAATTAGTAAATATTCATTTAATGTCCATATGCCCCAAAAGTGTCGTTTTTTTTCCCTAACGTGTTTCAGAAAGGAAATAATCTATATGGAATTTTTCTATTTTAGACTTGATCGCCAGGCTCATAAAAGAAAGAAGTAATGAAAGAGATATGTAAGTAATTTAGACTAAATACCACTAGATAATTAATAAAATAATTAAATCTTATGATTCAATCCATTCAAACTTTATGTAAAAAAAAAAGTGAAGAACACCGATCTGAATCAACTTTTACTACACGAGTTCACGTTATAATAAATTAATGTACTTTAAACACAAATAATAGTTAGTTATTTCTAAGATCTCTATTAAATCTTAAATATTTGCCAACTGAACTGCTAACCATTAGCGTACAAAACATTTATTTCCTGATGTATAAAATTGTATGAAAGTAATTTTCTCAATATTAAACACTGTCTTCCGAATCATTTGAGACACAAATGATTGGACCCATTATTTAAAGGAATCATAGTTAGCGGGAACCTGGTACCGAAGGACCTGGTAAATTCTTAGTTTCGGGATTCCGAAGATTTCCATGGGCTCGAGACAAATTCTACAGAAGTTCTGACAAGTGTCCCATTATATACTTCAATGGTTAAATATTTTCCTCTTCATGAATTAGGAAAATTTGAAAAGAGTGTTAGGTGAGATAATTAGACCAGATTTCAAAATTTTGAAATCACCCTATAACCCTTTCATGATCCAAGCTATCAGTTGCTTATTTAATGGCAAGAGAATCTATTTTATTGTTAACGATTTTAAAAATCACTTATTTACTCTTTTTAACTGACCGTCAATGAAATTAAAATAAGAAAAAAAATTGCAGTAGGATATATAAACTGTGCTAAAATGAAAAATGCCTTATTTGTAACAGCATTGTACCAAATCCCATTGATTTAATATACTTGCCAATAGAAAGCGCGGTAATATTCCCATTTGCATAGTTAAGAACTTCGCATCTGTGCCCTTGTTTCCGCAATTCATTATATGATAGATTCTTTCAGATCAACTCAACGAGCAGTTATCAAATTTCGTAGCTTGACAGGGAAGCATGCTTCACAAATTTATCGCAGGATGAAAAAAGTACAAAGATCATTGTCTCGCATGGTGCATCATATTACCGGTGATGTCCGCATTACGAGGCGGGACGTATAAAAATCATGAATTTACCACTTCTGGGCAAGATCACATTGTGACCAACAATGCTATAATTTGGGATGTGGTGCTTAGAATCGTCGGATTTTAGCACAATAAATTGTTACTGAATTGTTTATAAACAAAAGACCTGAGCATCACGTAATCCATTAAAATAAAACTTGTTTATTGCAAAACTTATTATCTGGGGTGCCTAAACCCAGCCCAGGTTTTTCTACATGGCCCGAATTTTTTTTTTTCTCGTATGATGTGATCGTTCTTCAGTAACAATCGCGATATTGCAACAATTATTTCTACATTCGACTGCAATTTCCTTTTTAATTTGGGTATCTTATAAACGTCATAATACATCTTAATTTTGTAGAAGGTTAGCATGCTTCTTTTTAGTAGTGTTTTTCTCTTGATTAAATTATTTTTACCTTTACAGGGTCGACGCTGAAGTAAACAAGAATGAAAGGACTGAAAGCCACATAATTGATGACTGTATTTTAATTTTTTATCTCTACAAAATAAAGTCTTTATTTTAGTTGATCCTCTTTCTTGTTTTTTCTTGTTCACATTTTACATTTTCCACGTACATAAGTGTTACATTGAAATTCTTGAAATTTTTTAGGTATTAATAGGCAAAAATAAAAATTTTTGAGTATGACTATTTAGAGTTAAAAATTAACAGTTATCACATTGATTCGCATGAATATTTTCGGGTAAATATTTAGATATGAAATAGATAACATCATTGTTTCAAATTTAAAAATCTCGATCTGTTATTTGATTTTAATTCTTTAAAACATTTCGCTGTTTGCTTGCCTTTTTGCTGCTTTATTTCATTGAAGTATTTATAAAATGTTTTTTTTTCAGTCATCTCGCTCCTGAAAAATTTCTAATTCTTACAACACTTCATGTTTTAAATTGTCACTATTTAGAAGTTAGGGGAGGAGGAGGGGGGGGGGTAACTGGTACAAGTGATAACCCTGTACAACGAATTACAATCGTCAAAGAATTCTTAGTAAAAATTATTATGAATCTCTATCTTGGATATCCCCAAATAAAAAAAAAATCTAATAAAGTAATTGCACCTCCCTGAATTTTCTTTCTCATATCAACAACTTATCAAGTTACGCAGATAATATTTAATCCGCAATCTCGGCACCAAAATTGCTTCATCAGTGCTCTTCGAAATCCATCTTTCGGAATCTTATCCATCTACTTGCCCATTCGTGTGCGCATAACATGATATCTGAAAAGAAACTCGAAATATAATTGAAATAATGCTTTTTACTAGAATTATAGAAAAGTATCACACTTTCGATCAAAGAAATCACTCTTACTTCAAATATATATATATTTTAATATTTGATTCCATAGATGTTTTTAATGAGCGTTATTCTAAAACATATCGCTTTGAGAATTTAACACTGAAATTCAGAAAAGGAATCGAGCAAAGATAAAGGACCGAGAATGTGTCCATTGTCCAAAAACTTTTGACGAAGAAAAAAAATTTTTTGCTGCACAAATAATTATTACGTCCAATAATTAGCTACGCTTTAATAGTGTGTCAAGCAGCTGATTACAGACCCGAAAAGAGGCATTTCGGATAATGACTACGAGGTTAAGTATCATCGTTTATAAAAATTCGAAATATCTTAAGAATTCGAAATAAGCTCCATGCAGAATTGCATCTTGAGTACACCCAACTACTTCTTCCAAAACATAAATACTAAAGAAAAGGCAATAATTAATTTTACTTTAAAAAAAAAAGAAAACTGTTAATCCAATTCTCGATAAATAACAATAACTACAAATATAAATAATAAATAAAATAAAAAAAAATTTAATGCAATAGCTCAAAAGATGCATATATTTTAGTATTTTTGTTAAAAAGTCATAATAGTTTATTGTCAAGTATTACAACAGAGGAAATTAGGAACGAAAAAATATAATATGAATAAAATTAATGAACTTTTCATTCGCATATATAAATCTTAAATCATCAGTTTTGTTGTAGAAATATCGATATCCTCTAAACTTTTAGTATCATTCGACATTTATTCAAATAGGTATACTTAACACTCATAAAAAAAAAATTACATTTATCCATATTAGACTCTAGGGAGAAAAGGAGTGTACACACTAATCACTAAGCATGCATAATCATTGCCTTTCGCTCAAATAAATCGATTCAGAGTTACTAATTCAAATTTTCAAAGAATGAGGGCGCTGCGATCGTTCATAAAACTTGAGAATAACATTTCAGCTTTCATTTCGGAATTGTTGCGAAAATATATATTTCATTGCATACTTATGCTTTTCTCTTCTTTTTAATACTCTCAAGATCAAGTAAAGTAAAAAGTAATAAAAGGTCATCTAGCAGGACTCGGATTAGATACTGTGCAGATTGCGATATCCACACGACACCGAGGATTTTAATTCACGGAGAATCATATCCCAGAATCATCATAGGAATCAATTCAGGTCAAGAATTGACCCTACTTGATGACAATTGACGCTTACATTTCGCTTTTCTTTAAATCTTTTTTCTGATTTTAAATAGCGGTAAATTATACCAATACCTTGTGTTTCCGTTACTTATAGTAGTTCGGATTTTAAATGCATTTCTCTATTTCACAGCAATTTCAAGCTTTTATAAATAGAAGAATTCAACAAATGCATTCAAGAAACATAATCTACTACTAATCAGTGAAGGTCTTCAGCCATAGGGTTGCTGAATCAAATGGAAGACAAATTGATTATTATCTTTATTCACTCTAATTGTTACGAGCGCCTTTGGCTAAAAATCTAATTTTAACTTTAATCATACTAGAGCTATAACTTTCAGAACTCTAAGGTCAGAATTAACTGCGCGCGAAACCAATATACGTTTTTGTATATGGCAACTATATAAAGCAAGCAATTAACTATATATATAGCATGTAAATGGAGTTGTAGATTAGATAGAGAGAGAATAAATAGAGATGCATAATCCACGATTTTTTTGAATAACAAATAATATTGCTATTGTTATTTTTAAATATGCGTTCCAAATATCTGTTATTTCAATCATATTATTAATTAAAAATTATTACTTAATATTAAATATAAAATTTATTAATTGTAATTAATACTTAATTTACTAATTTAAGTAACGTGTGATTGAATTAATTTATCTGTTTCAGCTTACTTCTTAATTTTTTTTTTCTCAAAACTATTTATTTAATTTATTTATTAGAGTGAACCATTTTCTGGAAAAGGTGAGTTAAAAATATATGTCATTTCTTTAAAATGTTTATTTAGTTCTATATTCTACCAATAGATGGCGCTAGCAGTAAACAGAATACATGTAATCAAAGTCAATCATGTCACGAGCAATTAAAAATGATCTGTATGGAATAGTGCATCATCAAATACGAATATCGGTCACTCCCGTAAAGTGGAGCGGTGACTTCGCACTTTCCAGTGAAGCCTCGCACTTTCCGGTGAAATCACCGGTCCGATAAATTTCAGTGATATGCAATTCAATGATACGATACGATAATTCCAATAACCGGTCCGTTCACTTTTCAATCCAACCACAGATTTCTTTCGAGAGCTTCCATTGGACAGATCGTATCGATTGTTACTTTCCAGTGAAGTCACCGCTCCGGCAAATTTCAGCGATATCGTATCGATTATTACTTTCTATCGTGATCCAAAACCTGTAATCGAAATATAATCAGTAAGATCGTATCAAGGATTTGAATCACACCCCTCTTTGAAAAGTATTGATCACTTGTATTTGTGACTTTTTGATATTGGTTACGTAATAACCGCTCTTAAAATATTCGTCATCCCTAAAAATAAAATGGAGTCAGATTAACAACGAGTAAGGATTATTTCACATTGCGAACCCACATCTTTGAATCTTATTAGCGGAGAAACGACTGAATGAAATGAAATTCAGGTAGAGTCTCAACACTAATTGATGCCGTTTATTGAACAAAAATAACTTCAATGGAACTTTCAACGCATTTTCAAACAATTATTAATATCATGTAGGAAATGTCTCCGCCTTTTGCTCTGATAGGCTTTCGCCTCTACGTTGAAAACATTGGATTTTACAAACCTAGAGAGCACGCTTTTTCTACCTTATGGAAATACTTGTTGCAGACTCATATTTTCCGATATCGAAATTCACAAAGAACTACTACATTATTTTCGTAGTTTTCACGACAGTTTCTCTATTAACCTTTATTATTGCAAACCATGGGGAAGATTTCTACTCACTCTCAGATTATACGCTAAGACCATCCGCTTTTGCGAATTAGATTGTTATCTTTTTATTTTCTTTTATTTTTGTTTCTAATGCCAGAATTACGATTCTTAGAACTACTAAAATGCTAGGTAGCAGTTTTAAATACTATAATGCTTGAAAATGTTAAAAATTTTCAGTTATTCACTATAGAAATTTCAAGCATTTCGGCTGTATTGCAATCCATGTGAGAATAAAAAAAAAAAAAAACTATAAATTGTGTATGTATGGGGAAATTCTAAAGTTGGTGTGTCTATGCATTTTTTGAATTGCCTTTCAAGAAATTTTCGGATCAATCTGCATTTTAGTTACAGACACAGATTACTGTAAATTGGCAAAATTTAATTAAAATTACCTCGTGTAATTTTTTACTACAATCATTTTACATGTATTCGGTGATTTCTTTTGGAAGCCTAAGAACACGCAGCGCCATCTGTAAGGTGATTTGGAAGCTGTGCAGTCATAAGTTCCACAATGAATGGAAATCTACGAATTCTTTGAGGTAGTTCCAGCAAGTAAATTTAATCTGTGTTTCAATAAAAAAAATAAAAAAAAAATGTAGAAACAATATTTTTATATGGATTTAATGCTGTTTAAACAGGATACATGCATCAATATCATATATATTTGGATAAGATTTGCTCAATATTATTTCTGAACCGTCTATCGCGTGAACTAAATTATGTCAGTGTAGTTATTTTCTCAGTATAAAATATATTTCGTTTGATTGAAATTCTTTTTAAGATCAAAATTTTCTCTTTATATATATTTGCGAACAACTTACTTTATTGTATATTGAGACTCACTTCCAAAGTAGGTATAAAAAATGCACATGATTACCATCAGCATCTTTTTTTTTTTTTTAATCTTTTTCCTCCCCTCCCCAAAAAAGTATTTAATTTTTATTAGGAAATTTAAAAGAAATCATGTATTTAAATTTTATTAATCATTATTTAGTGACTGGTAAAATACTTTGAATCAATACTGGAGAAAAACAATACTTTGAACAAAGTTTATTTCTAGGAAGTTTAGAAATTTGGCCAAAGAGCTAATGTTATCCGTCATTATTCTTATATCTGGTTCCTGCTTTTTTATAGGTCCAAAATTCAATACTAAAGGTCTGACAAGGTATTCTGTATTAGTATACATTATACGATTATTCAAATCTTAAATATTTTCCCCGTTATGAATTGCAAAGATTTAGAAAGAGAAAGGGAATGAGAAAGAAACTTTATTTTATTTTTAGAGAAAATTAAAATATTCCAAAAACATAAAATTGTTACACTGCGTCCAATAATCAGATTTACTTTCCTGGTGCGGAAAGAAGCCTTTCACGGTATCAGAAAAGAGGTGTTGCAAATTATTACTACAAATTAATATCTCAAATACCATAGTTTATCAGAAACCAAAATGGCGTAAGGTTTAAACTAAGAACATCTAAAGAATGGCCAAATAGTTCTAAAAAATGGACTTTACTATATGGCTTAATATATCATAGAATTGCTGTATTAATTTAGAGCACAAATAAGAGTAACAATTTACCTATTGCAAAATGCCATTTTTTCAATAATTAACAACAATTACGTTAAGTCAATGCAAATTAATGTAATAATATTATATTAATATCTATAATATAATTATGAAGGTATTATCCATAAGTGACAATGTTATTTCTACATTTACCTGGAATACATATGGTTTTAATTTTACATATAACAGAAAATTGTAATTCAATTACAAGATAAGTAATAATAACAAAAGATATTAAAAAGAATTACAATAATTTTTTCACAAAAATATATTTTTATTAGCAAGCCTTATTACTCGGCAAAAATCGATTACAAATGAAAAATTTAGTAACAGAAGAATATAACACGAATTAGGCTGAATAAAATTAACAAACTTATCGTGTACTTGAATAATTGCACATCAATCTTGTTGCTGAGAGATTATCGATTTCTGCAAAAGCAATTACGAGATGGGTCGAATTTTACTCATGAGATTCAGAGTAACTCATTCAAAATTCCAAGTAAAAGAAAACTGCGATCTTAAAAACCTTGAATAAAATATTAGCGTAAATGTATTGCAATGTCACATCCTATTTGTTTTATAAAAGACGAAAAGGTCATCAAGCAGGTCTCAGACTTGATGCCGTGTAGGTTGCGATATCCACACGACACCGAGGATTTTAATTCACGGAGAATCATATCCCAGAATCATCATAGGAATCAATTCAGGTCAAGAATTGACCCTACTTGATGACAATAAAACTTACATTTCGCTTTTCTTTAAATCTTTTTACCGATTTTAAATAGTGGTAAATTATACTAATAACTTGTGTTTCCGTTACTTATAGTAATCCAGATTTTAAATACATTTCTCTATTTCCCAGGAATTTCAAGCTTTTATAAATAGAAGAATTCAACAAATGCATTCTAGAAACATAATCTGCTCTGAATTCAAATCACTAGAGGTCTTCAGCCATATAGTTGCTGAATCAAATGGAAAACAAGTGGATTATTATAGGAATTTCCTGACGTGATATAGTAGTTTAAAAAAACACACATTTCAAATAGAGACACATAATATTTTTTTACATTCGATCACATTTTATTTTGGGATAATTTTGAAGTGCCATTTTCTCTCTGTCTTATTCCGGGTGGTTATAAAATTATCGTGAAGGAAGAGGAATGAAATAATAAGAAAGAATAATTGCGTCAATCACCGAAAGATGACGTTGCAGCGCAAAGGCCTTTCTTGTCATCAGTCTAAACAATTCTCGTTTCTGCCAGTAATGTGGTATGAGATACTTAGTTTGTGTAGGTTAACAGCTCAAATACTGCAGCTGTTTACTTGAATTTAGACATATGAAAGAAATGCCTAAAAGTCCTTTGATACAGTGTTCAGTGAAAAGAAGGGAGAGGACTGGATCATTTACTATAAAATATAGTTGGAGGAAGAAACCAGTAAACCTCACCATAAAGAAGAAAGAGCCATCATTCATTCCGTAAGCTGCTCGAAAGTTGGATATTCCCTATACTACTGTTCGAAAATTCCTAGGAAAGGTAATCCAGTTTTATCCGTATAAAATTAATCGTCATCAACAATTGTTACGAGGATATGCGCAACAGAGATTGGATTTTGCTTTAATGTTTTTACCACGAATGGATGTGGATGATGCCTTCCCAAGGAAGATTTTAAAAGGAGCTGAAGCCCACTTTTATTTGAATGCAACAGTTAATACACAGAATTGAAAAATCTGGTCTTTTGAGCACCGAAATGTTATTGAAGGAAAAAAGAATAAACCCCACTCGCCAAAACTCACAATGTGGTGTGGCTTAACTTTCTTACTCTTTTCTTTTGGAGTGGGGTCTTTTTACCATCGTTTGGGTATTGTTCCTGGTCCATATTTTTCTGAGGAGTTACAGTTATCATGTTCGGTTACTGCACATGTTCGAAACATTCATACTTCCCAGTGGTGGATTTCCGCACAGGCGGTGATGGCGGTCGACTCGTGCTTTGATATCTGCTGGAGGTCTCAGAATCTATTTCGACATATATCATAGTGCTAAACGGTTAAGAAGTTTTTTTTTTTTTTCTTCTTTTTTTTTTTTTTTTTTTTTTTTTTTTTCTGTATCTCCCCTTCGGTCTGGTTCACAGAATTTTCTCTCTTTACTTTAAAAGAAACGAATGTATAAATATGGCGAAATGAAATGTTGTAAGGAGTAAATACTAATGGGAATACGAAGTTAAAAAATATCAAAAGCCGTGATACTTAGGGAGTTTCTAAGATATATGACAAAATGAAACGACATTATTTAATCAACATTCTAGAGTTAAAATAATAAGAAAAAAATTGACTAGTCCCCCTGTCTTAACCACCTGTTAGATTCCTCCAAATTTTATTTCGCAGGAAACTCATACTCTCTAGATAAATCATCAATGGCCGCATGTCCGTCTTACCATCCCATTTTAAGAGCTACCGCAAAAGAAAACTATAATATAGCCCTCGCCTTTAACATCTAAGCAGATTGTGTCAGTTTTATTAGCCTATTAATTTCGTCTTTTTGCATGTATACCTAATCAGCCAATATTCTCTATGCTTATTGTGCAATAATTATTTCATTTCTTTTTGTAAAGTGCAGTTGTTCAAAGGTAATGGAAATGGCTAAATTATTACTTCTAATTGAAGGACTAACATCTGGTCCCCGAAGGCTGTTAGTATCGTTTATGCTAAAAGCATAAACAGAATATTTATCAGTCTTTTGCTTATCCAGTGAAAAGGATTAATTGTGAATAATTGTTATCATTATCAATTGTTTGAGTAATTGTTTATCAAATGTTCGATTTTCTCTTCAAAACAATCTTTTTTAGAAAATGAAAAGTTCTGAAAAACTAATGGACTTGAACATCCTCTGTGTAGAGATATATTCTATTAATTTTGATCAATATAAGAATTTCGGATGTATTGCATGAAGTTATAAAAATAATTTAGACGCTGAATACCAAGCATAGTGTATTTTCGTTGGAAATGGCAGAATTTCAAGCTGCGAGTTCCTGTTTCTTAGAGTACGGCGCTGCGATCGTGAATCAAACAACTGAAACTTTTTTCTTTCTTCTTCTTTATCTCCCTACTAGTGATTTTCGTAAGTACTTTTTTGATATAAAAAAAATTCAGATTTCTTATCAATTACATCGTTGTGAATAATATTTTTTTATGATTAATTGTTCCTTTTCGATGGTCAAAAAATTCTTTACAAACCCAGGAGTTAATTTGTAATATTCTCCCTTTCTAATGAACCATTGAAATTTTTCCAAATATTAATCAAATAATGTTCCAAAATCTTATGTAAATGTATTATAATAAAAATAACAGAACAAAAAATTAAACATAGAATGAAAGGAAAGAAAGATATAGAAATAAGAAGAAAAAAATATAACCTTCAAAAATGAGGACAAAATATCAAAAGAATTTTTTAGCACTGAATAATGAAGTTTTGCTCTCTATCAAGAGATGATAGAACTTATATATTCCCAGGCAATATATGTGATCTTTCTATAACTAGACAACTAGCGGGTGAGAGGCAGATCTAACGCCCTCTGTTCTCTTGATTTACTCATGGAGCTAGATTGAAAATTAAAAAAAAAAAATCATTAATGCAATATAAAATGCAATGTCTTAAAAATAATTCAGAATAATTTTTATTTCAAATTTTACTATCCATTTCGAAAGTGTCATTCTAGTAACGTAACCTACAATGAAATGTTTTCGAATAATACATTCAAACCATTCCAAATGATCATCTAGTGATGTTACAATATTTTACTGAGTTGTATTCTAACAGAAGCAATGAAAAGCAAAAATTACAAAATAAAGCGAAGAAATAACATAAAAATAAGAAACATCTGAAATTTAAAGACTAGAAAATTTTTAAAAAAATCATGGCAGTTTTGGTTAATGTTAACTTGTAGCCCTCAGTACAGCAAGAGAATTAAGTATTATATTTCTCACCAAGCTGAGAATAATTTTATTCTTCAAATGAATAAAATTGGTACAACCAATTTGATTTTCAAAAACTTTAAAATGACGCAAAATAATTTTTCGTTCATTTGGAGATCAACATTCTTGAATTTTATTCCGCTGTCTAAAAGTTACATTTAAATCTAAATGTTTCATTCACGTTAATTTACATCACAGGTTTACTTTTCGGAAAAATAACGCAAGGAATTAATAAAATTTGTTGACCAATATATCACAAAAATGACATTGATATAGATATCATTTTCAAACTGGAAAATAAATTTGAAATTTAAGAATCTTTATAGTTTTGATATTTATATTTTATAGTCTTTATATTTATATTTTATAGTCTTTATATTTATATTTTATAGTCTTTATATTTTTAGAATCTTTATAGCAATACCCCTTTTTAATTCTCTCCTACAGCCGCTCTATGATCAAAGCAATCCAATAGATGGCGCTGTCTATACATCTAACTGGTCATTGAAATACAGTGCAAATTAGACATTTAGTAACCTATAAATATAAATATAAGATTTCTGTAGAATTTATTTAGTCCTAAAATGTTAATTTTCTTTTCTTATTATATTAGTTACTTTGGCGGCGTATAATATATATTGGATTAGAATTCTTTTCTCGTTCTCGAGAAACCGGATTTTCCTTCTTACCTAAATCAGGGCGAAAGGCAAGAAAAATGTTACAGCAGTGATAAGAGGAAAAAATTACATTTATTTATATTAAGTAAATTACAGGCAATTATTAAAAAGGAAGTGTCAGTGAATATAATAAACTATATTAAATTACGATTATACTGCAGTTCTCTGTGAGTGATATTTTCGCACCACTAGAAAAATATTTACCTTCTTTATGCTTATATATACCTGCGTCATCTAGAAATATAGTGTGTTATATGAAAGGAGAGAAGGTTAGCAGTCCCCTTGACAAGGACGGAATGGCCTCTGGGCCTATAACACATATACACGGTTAAGGCACATGGTTGTTTACTTCGCAACCACTTAACCGCAATTTTTTTTCGCATCCACAGGGTTGCTTCTCATCTTAATTTTTCATGATAACTAGCATCATCTATCATTCTCAAGTTTTTGTCTTAAATTGAAACATGCTTACATGCATGCAAATTCTGTAAATACCTCGGTTAAAAAATTGAACTCCATCAGTTTCAAGGAATATATAATAGGGAGGTGATTTTTCGAGACTGAAATGTAGAATTCAGCATATACATTTAACACTCGAAATAGGAATTACTTATCAATCAAATCAAAATATTTAGAATGGAATGATGAAAATTTGATATCATTATTTAAAAAAATATTACAATGACTTGAAACATTTTGTAGAAATTGCCTTTTCAAACAATTCATCATTAATTTAATTTAGAATAACTAATTACATAGCATACAATTTAGAAATGATACCATATAGATATCGCCAATATCAAAAATTGTAACGAAATTGCAATACCGTAAATTTGCTGTTCTTTTCCATTAATTCGAAAGTAACAATAGACAAAAATGACATCCATCAGAAAAGGACATCTGATAAAACATAATTACAATAGAATACTTAAAACTGAAGAAACACTGCGAAAGTTAAGAAAGTATGTTAGTTAAGAAAAGTGTTTTATACCTGCAAATTCCAATTTAAAAAAAAAAAAAAAAACTTCTTTGTCCCTCCCCCTCTGCGTCACTACTTCAGTAATGAAGAACCTTGCAGAGAAGTGCATAGAACTTGTCCATATTTTTCATTAATTAATTCAAAATGCTATTTAAACTTAAAACTAAAAACACTCTTAGTCTTAACTCGAAGTACCACATTTAACCACTGAATTTAAAATACAATTTGACAAAATGCTAAGGCAAGATTTATATTAGAATGCTTTCTACAACTATCTTAAGCATCTGTTTATAAGAAAAATTTGTAAACTTATTGCATTTTCAGAAGTGTAAAAGTACAGGCTTTTGATTGACCAAATTTGACCATCGTAAATGCGAAAATTTAGTTAAATTCTGCCCTAGAAAGCCATGGATTAAAAAAATATATAGATTTTTTTTTAGTGTTCATACGATAGATTAATGAAGAAGCTAACTAAAAATTGACAGATTTTACACTGTACTGATATTTTGTTAAAAAAAGTTCATTGAAGAAGGAAACGTAGAATAAACTTTCTATTCGATTTGGGGGCCACCCTCTGATGGGGGGGCAACTGTTCCGTATGCCCTTGTCTTAGTCAGGCTTTGGCAGTTCAGTGTTTACATTAACAATTTAATCTCTCGTAACTTTGAAAATTCAACCCTTCGGAATTTAAATAAAAATCTCGAGATGCAATTCAAAATTTAAAAATGGGACTTTTAAAAATAAAAATGTTTGTTAATTTTTTCTCTTCTTTGTTTTGTAATAGAATTGAAGACATACACTGTCTTAGTAAAAAAATAAATAAAATAAAATAAATGCAAAAATCAGTTTCTGTGTGTATCTATTTCAGCATCGAGAAAAATCAATATTTCTTCGATCTAGATCTCGACATACCTTGCACTCAATCCCTCATTATTTCGTCCTAAACATTTCGAGATATTATTAATTTTCCAGGAATATGTTCATTGATTCTTTTTCAACCTATATCTCAATGCACCCAATTTTCAATCTTTTACACATATTCTGAATAAGAATAAACGTAAAAAAATATATACGCTTAACAAAACTACCACTATTTTAGAACTCTTAGTTTATATATAAAATTTCAAAATCTTATATCCATTAGCTTTGCGCAGAGGCAGTGTCATAGCCAATGAGGTTCTACCGAGGCGTGACTATTGCTAGTTGAAAACTTTTCCCAATACCCCGCCCTGTCGACGTGAAATACCGTCGGCTGAGGCAATTTTTGGAAACTCCTTCGGGAGTTTATAAATTAAAAGTAGAAGCGAAAGTATCGTGCACTAATTTGAAGTAAGAATTTGGGTGTTTCTATAAGCGATTGTAGCGCCACCATTAGGTCGCACTTTCTCTGCGCTTGCATAAAAGATAGTAGTATTCGATGTTACTTTTTTCACAAAAACAAATTGCTAAAAAATGAATATTTCTAGATAAGGTATTTTCCGGCCATTTAAATGCTTGCTAAGTTTATTAACAATAAAGATTTCTGCATATTTATTTATGCAAGTGATAGGGTGGTACTTTACAGATTTGGCCTGATTCTAACAAAAGTCAAAAATAAGAACGATCATTTCTGTCTTCCGGTATTTAGAAAATTAATAAAATTCAAATAATGTCCGCAATATTATATCAAATTTTTGTGATATTCTTGAATTTGAAATTGCTGTCAGTGATAGATTTCTCCGTAATCTGTAAATAATTTCATATACGCCATCTTCTCCTTCATAAATAAGAATTCTTACTTGAGCGGATTTTTGGAGGGTTGCGTTTTAAATTTATTATTAAAGGAGAAGATGTAAAATTAATTATAATTTCAACTACCATATTTTCCACTCCTCAGGGGCTCACTTGGGCATTACTCACTTAATGGATAAGCCCTTTAGTGGATTGGTGTGCCGATTCCAAGGGTCATATGGATCCTCACTTATAAAATTGTGTTCCTCTTCTCTGTCTGCTTGCTATCTTCTACTTTTCAACGGCTCTACATTCTCCAAGAAGAAGCTGTAATCGTTATGTTGTAGTTTGTAAGTTTATGTTTGCTGTGTAAACTTATTTTCACAATGTTTACTTCTTAGAAGCAGTTAAAAACCCCATGCGCGTGGTGATTGTTCATTTATATTTGCTGCATAAAATTGCCTGTCCGAACTAATATCCAGAATCCTATGAGATATCAGCATTTTGATCACTCATACTTTCGTGAGAAGCTAATTTGTGATTGCTGTACTTTAAGGAGCCATGGTAATTATCTGTGCACTGCACGCCAACAATGAAACAAACGAAGGTCAATGTGGATAGACTCTCAATTGTGTCCAAATTGATAGTTTGAAAAGGAAATCCTTACAGGTAGGAGGTACACTCATTAAAGAACAAATGTTCTGTAGTAATGCATAAAGTCATAAACTTAAAATTGAATTAGTTATTCTTTGCTGCTGAAACTTTCTTTCGGCCTGAAAAATTTAATATAATTACTATGACATACTAAAAATGTAACATTGAGACAAATACGTTGTACATTTTTCTACAACATATGTAAAACACATATGTATGATTTCGAATCTGATAAGTGCTGTAGAAACATCATATGCAAGGGAACATTCTTAAAATCTCGAAATATGTAATTTAAAACTACGTCTTTCGAGACGCGGCACACCTGATGCAGACATAAGATTCAAAATCTAAAAATATATATATCATTTTCACAAAGATCTGTCGTCTTGAGATTTACGATACAAATTCTATAACTACAGTAATTAGTGGAGTATCTCAGTGTTCCTATCCATTAGATGAGGGTGAAGATTTACGCATGAAACGTGAATCTCCACCAACTCCATCACGTGCTCTTACTAATTTTCCAGCAAAACCGATTTTTTAAATCGGTACCTTCTTTGATTCGAATTGTTGTGGCATATGATCCAAATTCCAAGAAGTCAATTCTGCTAGCTTTGATATTCAGAAAACCTTCTTGTAGTCCAATATATCATTAAAACTACATCGAAATTTTCTTCTATTAAGAGGCGATTTCAATGCGCATAATATCTTTTGGAATTCGGAAAGTACGAATTGTAATGGCTGATCAATTGAACAACCTGTTAAATAGTGAGGAGAAAACAAATTTCCATGAACTCAAAAGCACATTACGCTATTTCCATCGGGCCACATATTTCATTGAACTCTTACAGTTGCTACATTTTACATCTGGATATAATTCTAATCATTTCTATTACGACCTTCTATGCTGTTAAAAGCTATAGAATGATTTATCCATAGCGTTGCCTTTTCTGGGATCAGCTTAGACTGATTTCGCATAATTGAAACAAATTACTGAAAGTGTGATTAATATATTATACACGAGGACAGCAGTAATTGAATGCTTAATAAATACTTGCTAAAAGTGTAATTTGGAAATGTTCTCCGCGTTTACAAAAATTAGAGTATAGTTGATGAAACCTGTCTTGATAACAGAAGACAGAAGAAAATGTGGAATAACTATCGAAGGTACCTTATCACAGAAAAATGTGTCGCTTTCAAACAAGGTAAAATTCCAGAAAAAACGTCCTCTGGTGGTTATTTTGGAACTATTTTTTTTTTTTTTTTCGAAATTCCGTGAGCGCATCTTGTTTATAGTCTATATACCAAATTTCTGACGCTGTTTATAGGGGGGTTTAATCATAACCACCCTGTATTTAAATAAAGAAAAACCAGCTGTGTGAGATTTGGTTTGATGGGGTGCCTAGCCCCGGCAGAAGCTTATTCCCGGTAATAGCAGACTGCATGATGGTCAATTCATTTCTGTGATCACCTTAATCGAGATTTAGATCTGAAGTGAAGGTCTGGTGGAGATGTTTAAGTAGTTACTTGTACTAGACCTTAGTCCGCGCCCGTAACAATTTGCCAAAGGCAAAACTGCGCATGCTCAAGCTTCGAGGGTGCAAAATTGTTTTTTGGCATACAAGATAATGCGCTATCGAGCCAAATGTTGTGTCATTGAAAGTTTATTAACAAAACACGTCTTTAAACAAAACAGCCTTGATTATTAGAGACAAACATCCAACTGACTGAGGAGTTGCAATTCAGCTTGGAAAGAGCATAGCCGCAGAGAAGGAGAAACAACCTTGTCACTCTCCTAGACATTAATGGAAACTCGCAATCTCCATAGATCGTGGCGCCACCATTCGCAAAGATCGGAACCAACAGAGAATATGTTATTCTGATGTGGCAGAAATAACTGACATTATATTGACATGACAGTCATGTAAACAATAAGCTACTTTTTTGTTTTAATTATAGACGAATATTATAAAATTCAAGAATGCATAATTTCCTTTAATCCATTTTTAATATTCAGCCAGGCATTTCTATTCCGCTGAAATAATATTTTTATCAATTTATATTCCATTTTTCACACAAGTGATTTTCTTAAATGCGAAAATGAATAGTGGCATTGGAATATAATTGATACGTAAGAAATAATATAATCACATTCTTGCCGTATACCTATAATTTAAAAGATTTTTCATAATTTATTAAGCATTCAACAATGTTTTTTTTTTAATAATGATTTGTATTTACCCTTTTTCAAAAAGTTCTTTCATGTCATCTTTTTTTAAACTCTACAAAATCATTTTTATTAAGTTAATATTATATTAACTCACCATGTATTTTTAAAATTTCAACAATAATTAGCTTTTAATAAATTTATGTTCACTCTTATATAAACTTAAAAAAATTGTTAACAATATTTTCTGAAGTTTAATATTTGGATATAGGGTTTATAAAATAGTAAATTCAAATGATTAAACTACAATTATTCTAAGAAAAATTTTATCAGATCATGCAATGTTTTATAACTGTAGAAAAAATTAATTTTAGACGAATCCTTCAAAATGTTTTTAAACTTCAACAATAAGCACATTTTTAAGAAATTTACATTCACTCTTATTCATAAAAAGTAATGATAAGAATGAAAGTTCTACCAATTAAATTATTTGAAATGTTAATTTCTCTGACTTTTAAAGGCAAATTATTATATTTTTAGGAGTCAATCATTGTTGCAATTTTTTGTTTTTGTTTATAGAGGGATTTCAAAGTAAAAGGATAAACTTTAAACCCTAAACTTCAACCTCAGGGAACCTTCTTCCATGTATCTTGCGAATGATTTTGATTTGATTTAGTGGAGTTTTGTGGCGCAAAAACTATTCTTGATTATACTGCGCCAAAACGTACGGTATTAATTAAAATATTGTATATAAACTTTAACATAATCATAAGCTAATCATAATAATAATATATAATCATAAACTTCTTAATATTTGTCATGATTTGTCAATGTTTATGTAAACGGTGAAAAAAAAAACCTTAAAATTTAACCATTTTTAATTAGATCAAATGGTAAAAACCGATCATTTTTAAGAAAGTGAAAAGATTTGGATGATTCATTTTGTGAAGAATGTCTTTCAAAATGATAGAGGAAGACTGAAAGAAACGGCTGCGTTGTGAAATGAATTGCGGGCAATCAATTAGAATGTGTTGAACTGACAATTGGCATTGGCATTCTGTACACTGAGGGGCGGGTTCTCCCAGCAACAAATGTCTGTGCGTGAGTAGAGTGACCTATTCTTAAACGAGTGAGAGTTGTATTATTCTTTCTATTAGATAGACTGGGCCAGTGATCAATAATGTGTTTAATTGAGTGGAGTTTATTTGTATTCTTGAAGTTCCATTCACTTTGCCATTTTGAATGAAGGTTGATTTTAACATATTTTTTTATGAATTGTATTGGGAATGAAAAGTGATTTATAAAGGAACAACTACATAGCCACATTTCCACAGTAATTATATTAATTTAATAACTTACACGCCAAAAAGTTTTTCATACTCCATAGCAGATGAGTAAATATAATTTAAATAGCTAAAGAAGAAACGATGAAAGTCCATATTTTGAAAATTAATTAGAAACGAAAAGCTAACTATCCGACCAGCGTTTCCACTTGCAGGTAGTGACTTTTTGACTTCACACATGCCAATATCATTATCCTATAAATATATTTTCTCGTTGCTCGTAAAATGTTCTATCGGTATTCATTATATAATCGCCTATTTATTGACGGAATATAGAATTAAAAGGAAAACTTTTAAAGAAATGGTATTTCTTATAATTTTTTTAGGAAATACTTTATTTCAATAAATAAATTGAAGTAATAGTTTTGAAATAAATTGATTAAGCTTAAATAGAGAAATTAAATCATTCAC
Source organism: Argiope bruennichi (assembly GCF_947563725.1). Lineage (NCBI taxonomy): Eukaryota > Metazoa > Arthropoda > Arachnida > Araneae > Araneidae > Argiope > Argiope bruennichi. Next base: position 21,815,543 of record NC_079161.1, read on the forward strand.
CCGTTGTTTTAATTACTAAATTAAGCATTAATTACAATTGATAAATTTTATTATTAATAATAATCAATAATTTTTAATAACAGTTATTTGAAAAAAATATAAGAAAAACAGCAAAAATATTTGTTATTGAAAAATTCTTGGTATGCATCTTTACTACTAAACTACATCCACCATGCTGACAGATGGCGCTCAAACCAGGTGATCAGAAAAATGTCCGTTTTCTCTTTTTAAATAAATTATAATAAATATTTTAAAGTTCCCTTGCATTCTAACAGAGCATATTCCTGAAAATACTTTGCCTATTCAACAATTTTGGCTAAGCGTTTGATTACTATTCCTTGTTCTGGATACTCTATACAATTATAATTCAAAACCTCTCGTTTTCGCCAATGAAGGCAGTGGGCTTTCTAATTCTTTCGAATACCGTGCTGTCATCTATTGAGCAATTTGCTATGGTAGATTACGACATATACTTTGTTATATTTATATCACAAAGCACATGTTTTTTAAATGTAACGGATGATATTATATGAATATTCAAATTTAATTGAAATATAATACTTACGCCTATGCCTATTGTTGACAGTCTTAAAATGCATTTGTAAATGAGTTTTGTTCACAATGGCGCAAAACGAATAAAAATGCCCGCCCCCAATCAACACGTCACAACATCCATTTGAATTTAATTTTTAAAACTCCAAAAACGGAAGGTTGAAAGCTCGCCAACTGACGCTTTTTTTTTTTTTTTTTTCATGTTTTCTGGTGTTATTATGGTACCGAAGAGGATGCTTGCAGACAAATCTAAAGTTCTCAAGAGGATTGCCAGCTTCTATTAGAAGCCGGTCAAGTACAATTGCCGGTATACGGTCTATACTCAGTTTTGCAAGCACTTCAAACCTCCCGTATATAAATTGAATAGAAAGTAATTATAAGTAGTGTTAGCAAAAAAGACATTTTTTGTAGTGGTAATTTGCTCCGAACCTATTTTTCATCGTTCTACAGTTGACTCTCATACTCATTTAGTTCATTTTGTTCGTGGCATTTCATTAATCAGGCATCATAGAAGATTCTCTTCCAAAAGGAATTTTTCGTTTCCTTGGAGTGAAAAATCTACATTATCTTTTTAAACGGAAACACCAAATATCGGATTTTACATTTTTGTTGAGATGAACCATTTGCATGAAATAATGGTCCATCTCAACAGGCAGGTTAAACAATGGTTCATTTCTCTATGAATGATAAAGATGAATGTACAGTGGCTCAAACAATTGAGAGTACACCTTAGTTTTACTTGATAAATCCGACTTTCATTATAAATAACACATTACCGAGAAGTCCAAACATATTTTTATTTTTATCCGTTACAAATGGTTTAATTTAGAGTAAAAATAAAGAAAAATCAACGAAAAACTTCTAAATTGAAAAGTTTCAGAAGCATTTTAAATAAACATACTCAGATTTTTGCCTCAAAAAATTGAGAGTACACCAATAAAATTTTTGCAATATCTCGCATAGAAATAACGTGTCACTGTTAGGTTGCATGTCTTTTGGCTCCTATAATGCTCTCTAAACGTCATGGTACCGATTCGATCAATTTTTTTCGGTATCTGAAAATATTTTATCCCATTTTCCTTGCATTTGTTTTAAATGGATTTTATTTCTAATTTTGTATTTTTGAACCACCTTTTCGAGTATGGCCCACGAATATTCAACGGAATTGATTTCGGGGTACTGTGGTGGTGTGTGTAACTGCTATTTACAATGAAAAAAACACCACATTTTGACGTTACGTGCATTCTGTTTGGGGTCGTTATTCTGCTGAAAAATGGAATTTCCATCTAAACTCAAATTTTTAACACTTTCCTTTAGATTGCTGCAACTATATGGTTCTTCCAACTTGCTGCAGAAATTTCTCAAATCCTAGGCAAAAGTGAAAGTGCTGAAATTGTGTGAAAAGCCATTTCACAAGCTGGATATAAAAGTCTCATTGTTATAGAGAAACCGTTCATCAGCTTCAAATTCAAATAAAGCATTTAAAGTTTTCAAAAAATCATCAATTGAAGACCAATAACTTTTCAAAGGAAGTTATATTAAGTAATGAAAGAAAACTCAACAATTCTGGCAGTGACAGCCATCGTACTGTATGGAGAAAGCCTAATACTGCTTTTGATCCAAAAAAAATTACGTCCTACAGTTAAACATGATGGTGACTCCGTGATGATTTGAGGTTGCATGGCTTCATCCGGGGTAGGAAATTTAACTTTTATAGATGGCATTATAAATGATACCTTTTACTTGGATATACTTGGCAGCAAGCTAAAGTAAAGTGCTAAAAATTTGGGTTTAGATGGAAATTTCATTTTCCAGTAAGACAACGACTCCAAACAGAATGCAAGTAACGTCAAAATGTGGTGTTTTTTTCATTGTAAATAGCAGTTACACACACCGCCACAGTACCCCGACATCAATTCCGTTGAATATTCGTGGGCCATACTCGAAAAGGTGGTTCAAAAACACAAAATTAGAAACAAAACCCATTTAAAACAAGTGTTGCAAGAAGAATGGGGTAAAATATCTACAGATACTACCAAAAATGGGTCGAATCGGTGCCATGACTTTTAGAGGCCATTATAAAAACCAAAAAAAAGTGCATCTAAATACTGACACGTTCTTTCTATGCGAGATATTACAAGAATTTCATTGGTGTATTCTCAATTTTTTGAGGCAAAAATCTGAGTATGTTTATTTAAAATGCTTCTAAAACTTTTCAATTTAAAAGTTTTTCGTTGATTTTTCTTTATTTTTACTCTAAATTAAATCATTTGTAATGGGTAAAAATAAAAACATGTTTGCACTTCTCTTTAATGTGTTATTTATTATGAAAGTTGGATTTATCAAGTAAAAGTAAGGTGTACTCTCAATTTTTTGAGCCACTGTATATATGTGTGTGTCTTGTCACTCTACAAAGAAGATACCATATCACTCACAGCTATCAAATTTGGCAAATATGTATACTCTGGAGTGCATCAGAGTTCCAATGTGCCCCTAAGAGCGATTTTTTTGGAAATTTGAATTAGAATTTTAATTAATTGAAAAGTAATTGGCACTTTCCCTCGATTACTTCCGAAAATATTATAGTAGAAAAAAAACATTTTACAGCATTTTAAAATTTAAAAAAAAAGGATCAATTCTATGATACCCTACAGTTTTTCTTTCTATTTTTAAATTTTATTTTAATATTTTAAGCATACTTTACAATAATATAGTTCTTTATTGAAGCGAAATTCATTATTGCTAGTAATATTTCATTTTGGCTTTGATTTCCATTGCTGGGATCAAGACATGGAGATTTGGCTTGTTTTTCCATGTTGATTAAGTTAAGTCATGTTTTTATAAAAAATTTTGGTAGTTCGTTGCATTTAAAATTAAGTACAGAATAAAGCAACGACTGAAAATTTTTAAATGTAATATACAGTTGTTTTTTCCCCCTTTGATATAATTGGATGTAGACAAATGAAAAGCACAATGTAAGTATCAGTGTAAGATTTTTGGAATAATAAAAATTAGATATTTAACAAAATTTGAAATGCGAAAATGTTAATAATGTTTTTTAAATGTGAAAATAAAGAAACAAATGAAATTGTTAGCAACCATTAATCCCTGTGAACCAACTGATAACTAAAACGACTAATAATATGTAAAACAAGTTTTGAAAAGAAAAAACGCGATACAATGACCTTCCATTTTCATTAAGCAAAATAATTTTTAGAAATATTGATAAATTTTTTTTTATTTAAAATCATGTGCTCAAAAAAATTTTTCTTCTGTAAAAATAGATTAAACTGGTTGAAATTTACTGGAAACGAAAGAGAAAGTGTCCACTCATCGTTTTATTCTTAATTATCCAATACTTTAAATGTATAGCTTTGATTGAATATTATCATCCTTCCCGCTCTTTAATCTATCTATACGAATAATAAAGATGAATGTGTGTGTGTGTGTTGGCACTAGACCTTAGTCCGCGCCCGTAACAATTTGGCAAAGGTAAAACTGCTCATGCTCCAAAAGATAGCGCAGCTTTCTCGAGCAGCAAAAGCGCCAATTTACTTTTTTTGTTTGCCTTATTTTTCGCTTTTAAAAATCTTTGCTTTTGAATGTCTTTTCTGGAATCTTCAAACTAACGGCCCTTTTCAGGCGCTAATAGGGCCTTGATAGAAACATTTGAGTCAAATAAATAAATACATTTGAGTAATTATTCATCTCAAATTTCATATTAATGAATTTTATAGAAATAATAAAAATATTAATAATTAGTTTTTTTTTCTTTTGTTATCATAATTCTTTAATGAACAGTATAATATCACTTGAAGTTTCACATGTGAAAAGTATTTATTTTAAAAGCATTAATTTTCAAACCTAAGTTATAAGAAATTTCATATTATTTAAAAACTCAAGCATTAATGCCTATCATGTGAACATAGAAAACAAAATATGCTTTATTAATACAGTCATATATGAATGAAAAAAAAATATTTGAAAAAATTTACTGTGCAAATAAATAATGTTTTTCTATAATAATCAAAGCTGTTTTGTTTAAAGATGTGTTTTGTTAATAAACTTTCAATAACATTTGGTAATAGACTCTAGAGCCAGCACCAAAATTTTGCTCATATGGAAAAACAGTTTTTACAGTCCACCTGATTTCGTTGTCAAATTCCTGAGCTGTATTGCTGATGCTGCATGTTCAAAAATGATTGGAAGTGTGTCTTTAGAATTATGAAAGGTAGATGTCTTTTATTTTTAAGACAGTGTTATTGAATTAAACATAAAGCCAGATTATGGCATTCTTTTTTATGAAAGTTAATGACAATATTTATATGAAAAATATGATGCTGGAAAAAGTTATGGCACAAGTAAAAAATACATTATAAATTTCTCACCTGTGTCAATTTATTGATTGGTTTATTTTTTATTATTTAATTAAATACCTAAATTAATTTGAGAGTAGCACAATTTATTTACAAATATATCCCAGAATACCAAATGCAATGCCATGTTATTTGTTTAGGTGGAGTTTTTGAAACATACAGACAAATATTTTTTGTTTTATATTATAAATAAGCATCAATTGAAAGTTTTTCTGTTTATATAAAGAAAAATATAATTTGATTAATGTACTGTTATATATATTTCAGTGCCAGTATGTATTTTCAAGGAATATTTTTAAACTTATAGTTGGGTATTTGGTGTTATTGAATACATAGATCTGACAATGTAATTATTAAGAAATATGAATACATACAAGTTTGATCATTTGTTCGCATCAATAAAAAATAAATTTGTATATTAAAATACATATATCCAGTTGCATAATTCAAATGAATTATGTTAAATTCCAATGAAATGATATTTTAATTTTTTTAAGTTATTCATATTATCATTTTACAGAAAAACTAAAAAAATAATACTAAACAGTTTTGAATAATGCATATTTAGCTTTGATATCTGTATCATTGAAACATTTCATTTGACTGCCACATTATTAAATTATTGATAAATCAGTTATTATCTGTCTGATGCTCATGAAATAGTTAATTGTCTATCCTGAAATTAAACAAAATTTGGAGTTTGATGGCTTAAGAAATTAAAGAAGTTATAAATGAAAATGAAAGCTATAAACCAAAGAAGGATGAGTGCAGAAAATGTGTTCATGAGTTTACTTAATCATAAATCTGTGACCTATTTGCCAATAAGTAAATTCTATTAATCTATTTAACACTGAAATTTTTTTTTAATTCCTTCAGGATTTTAAATTTTAAGTGCTAGGAAAATGCTACATTCCCCAGAAATATATTTACTGTGAACAAATTATTCCTATCTTTTAAATTCATTATAAAAAAGTAAGGAAATATTAAAAATAGTATACTTCATTAAAAAGATTCGTTTTTTTAATATTTGCTTATTTCTGTATAATATACGTAAATTTATATGTACAGCACTAATCTAATTGGTGTGGCATAAAAAAAGAAAGATGAAATATTATGAGAAAATTTCTGTATACTTTCTAACAAATAACAGAAATATGACTTAAATTTAGAAAATTTATTCTCATGAACACATCTATTGAAAATTGTCTTGTAAATGGGCTTTTATTTGTAACACAATATAATTGTATACAATTGTAATTACAAATAAATACTTATTTACTTTATAATTTCTTTCAACACTTGGGATGAGAAACCCTGTTTAAAAATACAGAACTTTAAAAGTAATAATTTTTTGTGTAAAGAAAAAGCAGTTGTAGTAATAATGATGAGAATAATCTTAGTTGCATTGTATACATACAACACTTTTGATGAGAATTTTTCAAAAGTATGCAAGTATACATTTATCATACCAGTTTGTGAATTCTATTACTGAGGGATTTTTAGAAATTTCGGGAGAAAAAATGTGAACAAATAATTTATTTTTAAATTATCACATTTCCTATCTCTCAGAGCCACAATAAATATGTTAATGGATTGTAACCATATTAGTGTATAATAAAATTTTAAATAAAATTTTTTACTATAATTGTTAAAATTCTTAATTAAACTCCTTAACGGATCAATTTCAGTAGAAACTGCATAGTATCAAAAACTTACAATGAAAAAAACATTTTAAGGCCAAGAGTTGCATATGAAACAAGTCTGAGGATCTAAAATCCTTGGAAATATAGTTTTTTTTTTTTTTTTTTTTTTTTTTTTTTTTTGCATTTTTTCTAAATGTTTTCTATAGATATAGAATGTATATTTCTTAAACATATTTGAAAATTGAAATATAAAGTTATTTCCCTATTTTGAAGTACTTATAGATATGAGCAATTATTTTCCTTTCAAATGAAATAAGTTCTCTATCAGATGCAGAATTACTAATATTCACTTTGCATCATTTGAAATGAATCACTATTGACAATGTATTTCTTGAAATAGAAACGAGGGTAGCTGAAGATGCTTCATGCAAGGAATCATTGATATTAGTTTGTCTTTATTTTTTATGACATTTTTGAAATAAACCAACATTTTAAAAAAAAACACTTAAAAACTTAATTAAATGTATGTCAATTTGATAGTACCTATAATTTGATGCCAGCTAATTGATACTAATAATTTGATGTCAACTAATTACATATTTTGTTTTTTATTATGTAGAAGTTACGATTTTTTAATATTGACTCCAAAGAGATATTTAAAGCAGATTGTAGGCGAAACTAATAATACGAAATATTATATGGCAATTAAAACACAGTAAATACTTTAATAAATTTAACACTGAAGTCACGACTAGAATAGTTGTGAAAGGATTAAGTTACAGAATTGTATTAAAATGCTTTTTTATACAAAATAAAATTTCCTACGCATGAAAACTACAATGGATTTAAATCTCAGAAAAATAATTTTAAATAAAAATTATTTTTATATAAGATTTTTAAAGCAGGGAACCTATAGTAATACAAGCATGGATTACATTAATATATAAAAATAATCATGACTAAGCATACTAAATATTACTATAAATTACAATCAATAAATAATTTTTTTCAGTAGACAGATTACAGCAAAGAGTTATCGCAACTCCATTTCTCAATTCTAAAATTGATCACACCTTAAAAATCTAAACTAATTTTGAATAATTCAGGGTATTTATGCAAAACAGAATATTTATACAAAGATGTTTATTTTTAAAAAATTACTGGATTTTAACTAATTTACTCTCACCAGAAATTTGATTATTTCATTAAACTTGATACTATCTAAAAGTTTTATATTTTTTCAATATCTTACTTATATATATGTCAGTTTAATATCAACATATATAAACTTCCTAAAAATATATGGGAAAATATTTCAGGTACATAAAATAGGGACTTTCTACATATAACTTGCTTAATGATAAAATGTTAGTTAGAACTAACATTTAATCCAATATCTGCTTAAATGACATGGACAGTTTCACAAACAAAAATATGTGATGAGTCGTACAAGATTCAAACTATTTAAATCATGCACAATTTGCAATTCTTGCATTCATATTAAGTATTAATTCACATAATATATATATTTGTAATACACATATTTGTAATTGACTGAAAGATAATAGTTTTTCAAATTTCAGTTATCTATAAATTGCATTTATAAATAACTGAAAATATTTCAAATCGCTAATACTAAATTATTAATGCTTATCATGCTGGATTTTATGCATTTACAAAATATAAATATGAATACACAATAAAAACCCTTTTTTAATTAATCATATACGTACATTCACATTTCTGTCATGCTTAAAAATAATCGAAAGTACATTCAAAATATTTCCAAAAGAAACTACAATCGTATTTAAGATTAATCGAAAATTTGATATTCACATTTCCGTCATGCTTATAAATAATCGAAACTACATTCAAAATATTTCAACACAAACAACAATCCCCTCGCAACTTCTGCCCCCAGAGCAGAATTTTTGGAGCAGTCCCTAGATGCTTCCACATTTGGCTCGATAGCGCCTTATGCAAAATAACGTGGCACGTTCGAAGCTTGCGCATGCGCAGTTTTGTCTTGGGTAAATAGTTACGGGCACGGACTAAGGTCTAGTGAAAATTTGTTGCTATGGTTTCGGATCTAACAGACAAGTATGCAAGTCTGGGATGACAGCCTTAGTAGCTAAAAATCCCTTAACCCGCTCATTCAATCAAAGTATGCAAGCGATATTTGTTTTTGTTTTTTGTGTGTGTACTGCGAAATATTCGTAAATGTGTAGGTGTTGATAATAAACTTTAATCGGGTTCAGATGATACATATTTACACATCGTTTTTTTTATTTCTAATTTTTGTTTTTCATTTTTATAGTTTTATACATTTAAGATAAAAACAAAAAAATATGTTGTATTTAAATATTATTCTTATAATTTATTATTAAAAAATATTGTTATTTTAAAATAAAAATGGCTGAGAATTTGTCCAATAATATAAACATGGAACTTTTTTATCGGACATTTTTTAATTGCAATTCATTGAATACTACTTTTGATAGTTCTCAATAAATGCAATTTATTCCCAATAAAAGCTCACAGTTCTCAAAAGAAGCACTGTATATTTTTTAATTTGTGTTATTTAATACATAGATTCATGTATTAGTTAAAGGTTTTTTTCATATATCTGGTATATTTACATATAAATAAACAAACCATCTTCTCTTACTAGGTATCTTTGTTTCTATAAAAAGTTATGCATAGCATCATCTTGATAATTCTTATTTCGATTTTAATTTATTTTAATTAAAGAATCTGATAAAATGAACATGAAAGGAATAAATGAAGGAATCCCTAAAATTTACTTATGTGAGAAATATAAAGTAAATGGATGTTATATCTTCCTTACTACCCATTTTGGAAATTAAATATCAAAACCTTTTATTGCATTGACATTTTCTGTAAAATATGAAAGTCATGTAATTCTATTTTTTATGATTTAGTTGTGGTGTAAATAATAAACTTATTTTTGGCTTTCTATATACACTAGAAAAAGATGAAATGATTGTGCTCCCTTCTTTTTCTTTTGAATAATTTATTTTTATAATTTTTCAGTTTTAAAATTTTATTAGTGAATAAAAATTTATAGCACATGATGTCAAGTTAAAATGTTCTACATTTTCTTTTACACAAGTTATTGGAATAAAGTTTCTTCAGATATTAGCATAATAATATAACCTTAAGGTACTGAATATATTTTAAGCTTATACCTTTCTGATTAGAAAAATAATTTTAAAATTTGATAAAAGGGTACTTGTCAATTTATAACGGTGACCAAAAAGCTTAGAGAAAAAAGTCGTCAATTTGGCGATTTCACTTGTCAAACTGTATAGCATGTGATTCAGATGTGATTTGATCTATACTTATACTCATATTTATTATATATATATGTACTTGAGTATATTTTTATAATTTGGCGAAGCGGTTTTTTTTGCACTTTTTGGTTGCAATTAAAAACGATAAGTTATGATAAAACTTACTTTTTGTGTTTAATTATATCTTTAAAATTTTAAGAATATTTTGTCCTTAAATGTTTGTATTACTACAAACTATCTGCTTTTGAGTTGAGCATGAAAAATGAAATCTCCACCATTCAAAAGGTAAAATAAAAATATTTGAAATAGAAGAAGAATATGCATGCAAATTAAAACTTTAAAAAATCATTTAGTATTTTGTAGTTTGTGCTTGGTTAGAAAATGAAAAAAGCATCACTCTTTATAAACTTCAACGTCACTCTAAACTGAAGTATTTAACACCTATAAATGATATCCCTTTCTATACAAGGAAAGATTAATCTGTTAGGGGATCTACATGTAAAATTTTTAGAGAACCCTTAAAATGCATCACATATTAAGTACTTGTACATTTCATTTTCTATATCATTACATGCTAGGATACTTTAATTGTGCATATTTTTAATCATTTTGACTATATTTTTATCAATAATAACTGAATTTTATAATTCCTTTTCTTATTTAATTCCTATAATCAGCTCTATATAAGTTCCTTTATAAATTCTGTTAATCTCTGTAGATGGAGAAATTTACATCTGAAAATTACATAAATAAACTTTTATGTAATTATCATCAAAGGAACGAAGGTATTATTTGAGGCATACTGAATGCATATTAGATTAGAAGTCCTACTTTTATGTTGCATTGAAAGTTTGAAAAAGGAGAACTTCTAGTTCAGGTATCATTCTTACCAATTCTATACTGTTCAATATATCTCTCCTGTAACAAAGTACAAGTCAGCAATATAATCTAACTAAATTTAAGGATTATCAATTATACATATATATATATGAATTGTTGTATTCCATGTTACCACAAAAAACATATTTGTGTCATTTAATTTTGTAATTTGTCAAGATTTATATTATAATAATTTTATTAAATGTTAGAAGTAGCCATTGCTTATTTTATTTATAAATGAAAATCAGTTTTATTCATAAAAAAATCTTTTCATATAGCTCTTTTTTTAATTGATTGATGAAAACACTTTTGATAAAGAGGCTTTTAGAGCTTTATCAAACTGAGTAAATTGTTTCAATAATCAGTAGATTACTGTTTGATTTTAATTTCAAAAAGAAATGTAGAAGAAATTGGAAATTTTAGAAATTTATTTTAAGAATGTGTTTTTAAAATATTAAATTGTTTAAAATATATTTTCATCAAACTTTTATCAAGTGCTTGTATTGTAAAAAACAAAACAACAACAACAACAAAAATTTTTGTTAGTGTAAGATAATGTTGGCAGATATTAATGGGAGCATCATTTCATAATAGCATTTGAAGTACACTGTTATGGCTTCAGTATCTTATTTTTACTTATTCACTCAAATCGGTAAATTGATTTATTTTTATGTGAAAATATTTTTATCTTTACTTCTGGGAAAGTGAATATTTGTGAACTTTTCACCTTGCATATGCAGTATGAATATTTGGTGGTCAGATCTTGAACTTATAATCTTCTTATTTAAAAGCTGTTACTTTGAAAACTGATACTTGCTATCACAACATTTGGATCTTATTGTCAAAGAAAGAAAATTTATTCTACATGGAGGGATTTGATAGAAGAAAATTGCAACAATGAAAAAAAAGTTTCATCTGAAAATCAGTTAAAAAAAGGTTCAGTGAAATCAGTTCAGCGAAGAAGTGAAAATCAGAAAAAGTTCATGTGAAAATGTTTTCATGTGTTCACCTAAATTTAGAGAAATATTTTAGGCCTAATAAAACAAAACAGTTGATTATTAAACTTTTTCTTGCTTCTTCTATTTTTTTCAATATTATTTATTGCATAATGGTTAAGATTTTAGACAAAGAATTTTCTGTAATTGATGTAAAAAAATATCTCTATTTTTGATGCAATAGTTATTTAAATATTTTACTTCAATATATTTTTTTCTTCATTAAAATTTAAACTATGGATCTCCCACAAATGTGACTGCTATTCTAGGAAAACTTCTGCATAATTATGCTAGTTTGAATTTTAGATTAGTAAAATATAATTTTTTTAAATCTCTGTTAAAAGTAATTTTATTTTTTACTTATTTGAGTAGAGTTATAGAATTTTCTGTCATAAAAATTATGAACAGTTACAATAAATATTTTGTGGGCACAGGTAGTGATCGTTGTAAGGCCACCTTTTAACTAGTCACCTAGTAACTGATCAATTTAGTTTCAAAAAATTATTATTAATCTACATTTAAATAATTTATTTTATTCTGATAACTTTTTGAAAATATGTATGTTTTTAGTCATTTATTTCTTAAGATATATATCATGGTAAAAATGATTAAAGTAGTGAAATTTTTGAAAAAAAAATCACAGTTGTTTATTAATAGTCTCCTTACTTAACAAAAAAAAAACATTTAATGATGATAAGGAAATAATAAACTTCAAACAAATATAGCATTACAAAATGTTATTTTGCAGAATCTGTCAAATACAATATAACAGAATAAGTTGAATGAATAATTAATATTGTAATATATATAAATAAATAATTTATTATATTTTGATTTATTTAATGAGCATTTTAATAATTCAATGCATTGTAATCTTATTATTTTATAACTGTTAAAATTTGCATTTTTTAAAATTTATCAATGTTATAAATAGGTTAATAACCATTTTAAATCAATCTATCAGCAGGCTTAATTAATCCAGCAGTTACCTAGTCAGAAATTCACTGCTAATTATGGATCAATATTCTGTCATTGGAAGAATTGATGAAGGAGCACATGGCATTGTGTTAAAAGCCAAACATAAAGCTACAGATGCCATTGTTGCTTTAAAAAAGATTCCATTAAAAAATCTAGATGAAGGAATTCCATGTGTAACCTTAAGGTCTGTATTAAATTATTTTCCTTTCTGATTATAGTATGTTTATAACTATATGTTTATGTTTATATGTATGTATGTTTATATGTTGACTTTTTCATTAAAAAAAAGAATAATCTCAAAAAAGTTTCAAGTGGATTTTTTTTCTATCTTAATAAATATGTTTTTGCATGCTTATGTTGCATGCATTATGCTCTAATTGCATGTATTATTTTTTTCCCCTAAAGGAATTCATTTAGCTACTGCTGTTGTTTTAAATTATGTAATATTTAATTTAGCTAAAATAATTACATTACTTGTATGCCATTGATGAATTTTCGGCTTTACAACAAAACATTTGCAAACTTAGGCTTAACCATAAGTCATTGTTGAATATAGTCAATAGCCTAAAATGCATCTTTTGCAGTTTCTTGATTAACTATTCCTTGAGTAAACATTAAATCTTTGGCACTTTTCTTTTGCAATTATTTGTTATCATGTGATTAGTATGTAAATACCCAAATTAAAGTATATGATGCTACAAGAATTTTTTTTTTTTAATTTTAATTGGAAAATGCTGTTATGTAGCTATTTGAATTTTTTTTCATTCTGTTTCTCTTTCAGCATTTATTTTTCATTTATATATTTTAAAAAGCAAAAACAATTAATTTTTTAAAATTGGAAGATCATTGTCTCTAAAATACTGAAACATTTTTATTCTTTATATTGTATGACAATTGTTTCAAATTCTATTTGTTTTTTGTTTTTTTTAATCTACTACAATGCTATTTGGAAATAACAGTACATCTCTCTTTTTTTTTTTTTTCGTTATCTTTTATATTAAGACAAAATAAAAACTATATTCAATGAATATTGCATTTTAATTTTTAAAAATCTTTTTATTCTTTCCAGAGAAATAAAAGCTTTGCAACAAATGAACAATGAAAATGTAAGTAATCTTTAACTAACAGGAATAAAATTTGAGTTGATTTTTGTTAGAAATAACGTTTTTTTCAGGTTTTTGTGAAATATTATATTAAAAGACAATTAGCTTAAAAAATGCATGGTTTAAGTTCTTTTCTCATTTAATAAATCTCCTTACATCTAACGTTATGTTCTTCTCACATCTAAATAAATTTTCCTGTTTTCAGTTTTCTTACAAGGAGATGAGACAATGCATGTCCCCTCACTCCACCCCCAAGGTTCTTACATATTCTCTTTGTCCTCAACTTGTATCATTTTCTATTTTTTCTTATTAACTTCAGGAATATCAAATTGGTTCCTTTAAATGATTAGAATATACGAATTGTATATAACAATTATACTGCTATCAACATTCAAATCTGATACTCTTTTGTAGTATTTTGGTAGAAGACATCTTCCTTGAAAAGCTTCAAGATAATGTTGAGCATCAAGACTGTATTTTTTTTGTTGTTGTTGTTTGTTTCTTTCTATAGGAATCTATCCTTAGAAGGAAAGGAGTTTATTGTTAATATATGCAAGTCCAATTATTCAGTTCCTGACAGAGGATACTAAGTTCAACAAAAAGCATTACTGAAAAATTTCTCCAGTTGTAAATTATCCCACTAAGACAAGTTATATGAACATTCCTTGAATATACTATACCCAACTATACTATATGAATTAGAACATACCTTAAGGAAATAAGGAACAAGTTTTCAAAAGTTAATGATAAACAAAAGATACATTTGGCTGTTCTGAGAGCGTGCATTAAATTGGTTACAAAAAAAAAAAAAAAAAAAAAAAAAAAAAAAAATGAACAAATGGAAATTAATAACTTGGTTTTGTGGGAGCTGTGCAATAACAAAATGCAGTTATATTATTATTTCAGATATTCTGCTGAAAATAAATTTAAATGTAACTTTTTAAAAAGTTGAATATATTATAAAAGAATTAATTTTTTAGAAAATACTTTTTTATTTTATTGTGCTATAATATGTATATAATATTTTCTCTGTATGCATATTCATTTTAAAATTCTAATGGATGGCAATTTATATGAAATATATTGAAAAAAAAACTTATATAATACAGTACACTCCCGATTATCCGCGGAATTGGGTGGCGCGGTCGCCGCGGATAACAAAAATCGCGGATAATCCGAAAAAGCTAAAAACGGGTATAGCAAAAAAGAAAACAGTCATTCCAACTTTGAAAAATCGTTTTATGTTCAATAAAACGTAAAATAAACAGCAGGAAATGTTTAACTAACGCTTAATATTTTAGTATATCACTCAAATCTAACCTAAAATGCATTTTGTTAATGAAAACAGAAAAGTACTTTGTATTTACGAGAGGCGTCAAGGATACACAGAAAAATTAATACATATGTACTGTTTTAATACTGTAATGTATTATGTAATTACAAAAGCATAACTGTAAAACTGCACCTTTTTAAAAAAATCAAACAAAAAAAAAACTTTGTGCTGCAGGCGCGGATAACCCGCCCGCGGATAATCGAGAGTCTACTGTAATCTAATTTGTAACATTCAGTCAAAACAAAAAGTTACTGATTCACAAATTCAAGTACTACACCATATTGGCAGCAGTGCTTTTAGGGGTAATGAGATATTTTTATCCAAATTTTTTTAATTTTAGTAAACAATTAAAAAAAATTACATTTTTGATGGCTAAGTTTGTTTAAAATGATTTAGAAAATCCTTTTCTTACTCTGCAAATAAAAAAGAATTTCATCATTTAAGATTGCATGAATTTAAAATTATTTTTTAAACTTCTAATTAATTTTTAGTTGTACTGTATTTTTTAATATAAAAAATTCACATGTCCATTAAAATAATTTAGCAATAAAATTTTGTAATAATTTTGCAATAGAACAAATTTATAAAAAATATCTTTAAAAAAATTAGACAGGTCACTTCTTCTTCCCCACCCCCACCCTGCTATTTAATGGTTCTAAAAAGAAAAACCTTTTGTTAGTCCCTTAGTGAGAAGAAATTAGTTATGGCTCAAATTCTGGGAAATAAATTTAAAAAGGATGCATTTATTAATTAAAATGTTATTTAATTAACAAAGGTTTTTGTAAAATTGTAATGTACTGTAATCTTTTAACTCCAGACGATTTTCTGAAACTGTTTTGCTCTACAAATCTTGCACAGCCAGAGCTAAAACAATATTACAAAAGTTTTAGCCAAAAAAACAATTTTTGTGTCATTCTTTTTTTAATAGCAAATTAAATATAGTTTCTATCTGCTAATGTTTTGCTTTTTTTTTTGAATTTTAAAAAATTCATGTACTTTGTTGCTTTTTTTAATTAACTTTGAGTATTAAATAAGAGTAAATATTTTCATTGAATCTTTCTTTGTTATTCGATAATTATTTAATGATAAAAAAACCTGATTTTGTAGTGTTTTGTGTCGTCTGCCTGTAATTAAACACTTCAGAGGTGCTTTTTTTATTATTATTATTCTGTATTTGAAAATTTTCTTCAAATTAGAATCTTTTAGCTAATTATAAATAAAATTCAGAAGTATCACTAAAAAAATATTGAGATATAATTCATCTCATCCCTATGAAACACTAACTCTGCTACTTGAATTTCAAACTTTGATCCTTCATAAATTCAATATAATTTCATCAGCTTACCATAACTCTTATTTCAAGATAGAGGTGTTCTCATTTTTTTTTTTAAATTTTTTTTAGCCTCTAAAATATTTAATGCTTATGGTGTTTGATTGTGTTAAAAATTCTCTTTACAAAAAAAAAAAAAAAAAAAAAAAAAGACAAAGAATCAGAGATTATATCAGTGTCATTTTAATATAAGTGCTGGAATTTAATATTCTTTCTATGCTATCACTATCATATCTTGTTTCATATAGACCCTGTTGCTTTTTTTAACCTTTACTTTTTACAAATTTTTATGAGTTTTCTCTTGTTAAGTAAATATTCCCTGCTTTTCTACTAGAAAAGTATTCTTTGAAAAATTCTGAGGGGAGAGTGTATTGTGCAGATGGTCTTTTTTATTTATCTACTTAAGATATATTTCAGATTTTGCATTAGACTTTTAGAAATATTTATTTTATTATTGTTTATGTTTCATTTTTAGGAATATAAAGAGCATCTTAAAAGTTAACATATAAAAAATTTTTTCTTCCATTTCTTAGATTGTTAAATTTTATGATGTGTTTTCTTATGGAGCTGGTGTTGTACTAGTATTTGAGTATATGCCCACAGATCTTTCCATTCTTTTACGAGATACTGAAAATCCATTGACAGACTCTCAAATCAAGGCTTATCTTATAATGCTTTTAAAAGGAGTATCTTATTGCCATAATTTAGGCATAATGCATAGAGTAAGTATATGATTTTAATCACATTTGAATTAATTTCACTGTTTCTACTTTTAATTGTTCTGAAGAATTTGGTGCTGCTATTAAGATGGGAAACTTTTTTTTTATATTTAGAGTTTTCATATATTTATTAAAATGATGTAAAGAATAAAATTTCTCTTTGTTGATTGGAAAACAAGCATTTAAAAAAATTAAAACCTTCATAACTTTCTCCTGTAAAAAAAATGAAAACTATGGAAACTTTTATTCAATGATTTTGTAAAATATATATGTGGTATAATATTTTTTTGTTCAATTGCTCTACTCTTAAGATGATAAATTTGAGGGTCAGTTTATTTTCCATCATCTTGAATAACTTCTATTAAGATATATGGCAGCACATTAATTGATTAATATTAATTATAGATCAGAATAAAAAATCTAGATATTTTGAAGAGGAAATTATTACTGCATTGTAATTAATAATGTTAAGCATAAAATGAGTCAATATTGAAATTTTTTTGAAGATGAATGCTGCTAAGTTCCGTTATTCAAATGACATGTAGTTCATATAAATATTCATTAAACTTTGAAAAGGGCTCATATTTTTTAATTTAAAGAACCAAGTCATACTAGCATTGATTTATTATATTTTCCAAGATTAATAAATTTTCAGTTTAAGAAAATTTGCACAATATACATACTGAAAACGTTTTTATTAAAATTATATCCTAATTTTTGGATATTAGTGTGTTAACCACTTGCTATTTAATTGCCAAGGGATGTTCATGACATACATTTAAACCAAAAATTCATTAATGGTACATGGTTAGGGTATAAGTATAAATTTTTGCTTAATATTTCTGATTTTTAGATGATTTTGCATAGCATGACAACATATTTCTTTGTTTCTCAATATGTCAAATATCTGAACTTTTATTAACATATTGTACAACAAATTTAGCAATTCAAATGGGTTAAGATTTTATAGATGTTGATTAAGTTGTTAAGTTTTAAATTGTTAGATTCTTCTCCAGATTTATTTATTACTATTTATTGCTATATTTTCAAGAATAGGGCAGATACAAAATGTTTCACGATGTTTTTTATAATCCCTCTATGTTTCTAATATGCTTGATTATTAAAAAAATTGTTTTAAAGCCACTGAAAGTAGTAAAACTTCAATATCAGCAACACATATAAACAACGATCATGAAATCATGAGTGTCTATGTTTATAACATGCTGATTTTACTGTATACTATATTGATACTACTGTAATCAAATTTTTTTTATAATGAAATTAACTTAGTCATTATCTTGTATACATTTTTTTGTGTATAAATATAGAAGAATATATATATTGCATATATTCTTTTATATATTTTATACTCTGCTATAAAGAACTTTTTTTATATTTTATAGATATATTTTTTATTTTAAATTATATTTTTATAATGTTAATTATCTCTAAGAAGTGAAGAAATGGCAATTAAATTATAAGTTGTTTTCCTTTTGTTACATTCTGTTTAAATAACTATTATTAAATTAATGATATGACCAGCTTCTTTCAATCTAAGACAGCTAATATTTGTAAAATTTGAATGTGTGGTCTTTAAATATTTTATAAATTTTTAAAATATTTTAATAATTTAATGTACTACAATAGATTTTATAAATATTATAAATTTGCAGATAGTTTATCATTTAATTTCTTTTTATGTAGGATCTGAAGCCAGCTAATTTATTAATTTCATCTAGTGGTCATTTGAAAATTGCTGATTTTGGTCAAGCAGATTTATGTGGGAAAGAGCGTCAAAGCTATAGCCATCAAGTAGCTACTCGGTGACTTTTTCATAATTTATTTTTCTAAAATATAGTATATTGTTATTGGTATTTCTATTTTTATCCTTATGATACTGTAATAAAATTAAATTTAGAATTTTGTGATGTGTTTTAAGATATAAAAGATGATTTCTAATCTTAAAATCATGCTGCCATCTTAAGATGGTAGGACATGATTTTAAATGGTAGGACTGGGAAAATGCCAGATATTTCACTCATTATTGTAATTATACATGCATACAGATGTTCCTATCGATGCTTCTTTCTGTCATAGAACTCCAACTTAAACATTTTCCAAAAGCCCTACTCTTTATAAATATGCTGTTTTTTTACAATTTTAAACTATACTTGTGAATTTTAAAAATATTATTTCTCTTTTTGTACAATGCATATAATTATAAAATTCAAAATATCCCAATTAAAAGAACTGTATATGCAAATTTAAAAACTATATATATTTTTTAATATTTAGCAATCTTATATTTTCAATTAACTAAACCTTACTGAGTAGTTAAGAATTGTTTTTCGTTTACTATTTTATTATTATTATTAATGAAAGATGACTTTCTCATTGAAAATAACGATTTTATTGAATAATATGTTGACTATTTTGTTCGATTATATGATTGTTTATCAGTTTGGAAACAAACAATGCTGCCAAATATGTTTACTTCTTTGTAAACATATTTGGCAGCATTATTTTGGGTCTTTTGGGCAGCATTAAGCCTTTTATCATCAATTAAATTATTAAGTCATATATTTAATATCAAATACTGCATTTTCTCAGTTTACATAAAAGTTTGGTTTTAAAAAATTTATTCCAAAATATTTTTTTTTTTCTCTGGAAAACAATTTCTCTGATTAGTTGATTTATAACAAGAATTAGAAAGAAAAAATGATTTAGTATTGTTTTATAATCATAAAATGTTTCTGTCATTCAAATATTGCTGATGGTTTAGAAATAAGGCCGGGAAAGACAGTTTAGGAGAAAAAGGAGAATATAAAAAAAGAAGAAAAATATATGAGAAAATTCCAATTTCCAATGACTAGCTGCTTTTGGCAACTAGTTAGTTCATTGAAATTGATAATTTCTAAAAATTTCAATCAAATATTTTGTGTAATTTAATCTCAGTGGACTCTCAGCAAAATATTTTTAAGCTTCAAATTTGAGATAGGTAAATGCAATAAGAGAAATCTTACACCATTCTGTTCCTTGTGTTATGCATTTATGCTTATATTCTTATGCATCCAATTATATCATTTATAAAAGCAGTAATGTTCAAAATGGATACATTTTTAAAAATTCTCACTCCTGCTTGATTTTTAAGTTGAATAAAATTTATTAATACAATATTAATTTCTTTATTTTTTTATTATTATTATTATTATTAAAAGTATGCCTAATACTGGAACCTATTCAACATGAAAAAAAATAAATGGAATCTTCTTATTTTGGTCATCAAAAATTGAAAAAAGCTAGGATGAAATATTAGTAACAATAATGTAAATGATTTAAGTTTCACTTTAACAATGAAATATATTATAGTAAAATATGCTTAAAATAAATTTTAAAAATTGATTAAAAATAAATATAGCATATAATAATACATATGGGAAAAAAATTGGTAACTTTGGAAATATATATATATATATATATATATATATATATATATATATGTAATGATGTTTTTAATTTCAATTTAATTAATTTCCAAGATTTTATCTTAATTTAGCCCATAGTAAGTTCATTCTCTTATTTTGTGATCCAATTCCATTGTCTCTACTTAATTAATTCAAGAGAAGCTTTGTTAAATTGTTGAATCAGCTAAAATCTAACTTTCCCACACTGCACGTGAAGAGACAAAATACCGCTAATGAGGCAAATTCTTTTTTAATATCTCCCTGTGTTTTCCCTGCCTTCTCCGCGCGTGTAACGAAAATCCCTATCGAAATCTCGTAATATATTAGTACTATGAAGAAATGTTTTCCCTATCAAAATCATAGGTTATATAAGACAAGGGATAAAATGTCCAAGAGCTTTTTCCTCATTCCTTTTCTGTGTGCTCATCGCTTGTAGATATGCCTGCTTTTTCAAAATGAAATAAAACGACGTCACAAAATTAAAAATATCTAAGCATTCTGCTTCACATAAAGTAATGTTACACACACACACACATATATATATATATATATATATATATATATATATATATATATATATATATATATATATATATATATAATATTTATGGAGGCTACTATAATGGAAAATGCTAAAGTTTTATTATTCATCTGTATTGTGAATTACACTTAAAATAAGTTTTAAAAGTTGACTGAATAAAAAATAATGTTTTGAATTTTAAAATAATGGAGAAATTATTTTTGTACTATAATATTTTTGGAAGCTATCATGGAAAAATGCAAAAATTTCTCTTAAATTTTAATTAATTAAACTTTTAAAAAAATGCTTTGATGTGCATATTTTTGCCATCCAAATATATGTACCTGAATTTAGTAGCTGTAGATGAAACGTTTTGGCTAATCAAGCACCAACATTCAGATACATTCATCTTTATAAGTAGTACAAATTAGATATGAGCTTATTGAGGCTTTTCAATCTGGAGAAGGAGGATTTACTTTTTTTTCCATTTGTAAATTCGTTTAATTTGTACTCTAAATATTTCCAAATTAAAATTCTGACTTTCTTGAGCTACAATTATGGGCATCTGAAAGCATTTATTGGACTTGAGATTTCATTAAACAATTATGGATTTTCTCAATCAATTGTAATAAAAAATGTGGTTACTACATAATTTTCATCTTTCATTTCATGCAATAATCTTAGTCTCAGTTAAGGAAATTTTGCAAAACTTATAGGGATAAAAAATATTTTTAAATTTCTGAAATGATTATAGGAAGTGCTGAATTTCAATGGTTTTAATGAATAAGCTGTCACTGGTTGTATAATTTTATGCTGTTTTACTAATTTAAACAGCAAACTAACTTAAATATAATTTAGAGTGCAAGGAGCAATACTTTGTAAAAAAGAAATAATCTAAGATTTTATTTTTATGATTGCTAATACGGTGATGTTTTTTTTAAAATAAACAATAGTATTTGAAATTATATTTACAGTAACAACAAATTAATAATTTTTTTTCATACATTTTTATGTACATGCTCACTTTTTGGTATATGTAAAAGCATTTATTTATTTTAATTATGTTAACTGTAATGAATTAAATATAGAGTTAATATTAAAAACAGAAATTTGTGTATTTCTGTCATAAATATGTTTCTTTTCAAATTTAATGTAATTGTTTTAAAATGTTTCTTATATGGAAAATGATAATTAATAATTCAACAGCATAAAATGTATAGTATATGTAGCATCCAATTTTTAATTCATTAAACTGTAATTTTTAAGAATTTCATTTAGTTTAATTTCAATAACAAATTTGAAATGTTTTTTAGATGGTACAGATCTCCTGAATTGTTATATGGATCTAGATCATATGATGAAGGAGTAGATTTATGGTAAGATTTTCAATATAAAGGTTTCTGAAACTTTTATGAAAATTCATTCTTTTACATTTTAGATTTATTCTTATGTTTTATATTTAAAACTTAATCCACTATATTGTAATATTAAAAAAAAAGAGACGTTAATTCGTTGCTACACAGAAAAATTTTTTTGAGTTGTAAAATAATTTAAAAAAAATTTTCTTTAATATCTAAGAATTGGTATTTGTTCTTTAAATGTTTATCCAATACTTACTAAACTACAAAGTGTACTTCTTAACTCGAAAAATAATGTGAAAAATTATTTCAGCTATAATCTTATTATGTGAATAGAATTTTTTTTTTTGATTAAAAAATTATCTGTTGAATAATTAGATGATAATTTATCCTATATTTTGTTAAATTGCAAAATAAAACATTTTTATTTTCTTCTTTCAGAAAAAAATGCCTGATTGTAAATCCATTTTAATCATTGTTTTTATTAAAAAAGGATGAAGATTTTTAATTTCCAAGTATTTTTATATTTCAACTTAAAAAGAGAAAGGTTTGCTGTATGTGCAATAAGCTTTTAAGATTTTGATTTTTTTCAGCAGCCAAAGATGTACTTTAATTGTCAAGAAAAGAAAGATTAATTTCAGGAATTTACCAAAAAATACATCTCATTGCCTCTCACATTAGAGAAAAAAAAATCAGTAACAGAAATTATATTTTTATATATGCATTATATGTTCATTTAATTTTATCCGTGAAACAGGTTATTTTGGGGGGAATGTTTTTAAAAAGTGATTATCTTTATTTAACCCTTACATTTTTTAAGCCAAAAATATCTTAATTCATACTTATTTCAGGAAATACTCTTTTGAAATTTCTACACTCTTCTTGTATCAAACTTCTATATTTATGCTTTGCAACCTCTTAGATATTCTTTGATCATATTTAATAAATATTCACTTTGAAAATTATATTGATGAAGGAAAAATTTGAAATTAAGTATGTATCCCAATGAATCAAGTTTTGAAAATTCTTTCTGCATTATTTACATTAATGATTCTCCAAACAAAAATTAGCCATACCTTAGCAGTAACTTGCAAACATTCAACTTTTATATAATCCTTTGTTCGGGCAATACAATAACATTGCATGGATTGGGAACCTTATCTATAGACTAGTATTATTTTTTCATTATTGCTCTTATTGAATCCTTTAATCAAAAGAGGTTTTTTTTGTTTAGTTGAAAAATAATAATTATTTTTGTGCTGTAGGTTTTTTTACATGCTTTTGTTAGCAATCAATTAGCATTTCCCCTTTTTTTAAGTTATGTTATTTTCATTTCTTAGTTATAATTTTTAAATTGTTCATTATGCTTTTCATAAATAACAGTACTACATAGCTATTTGTATACTTTTTATCATAGCTATTTATCAAAAGAGAGTAGTGGATATTATAAGTATTTATCAAAGAAGAGTAAAGAGGCTTTTATCTGTTATTTTGAAACCTCAAAATGTTTTGAGTGTTAAGCCTAATAATTAGCTCTTGTTTATTTGATGAAATAATAATTCAGTGATTTATGAATATCTTGTTAATTGTTTTTGCTAATTAATACTCATAGTTATTGATAAACTAATACTTAATTATATGGACAGTTCAAGCATAAATTTCATATTATTTTTTTTTCAAAGTTTTATTTTTATGATTTCATCTTATCTTTGACATAAATTCCAATGGCAGTTTTTTTTATCAATATACTATTTTAAACTGACAGTTTGTATACACATTTATATAAAGAATGTAAAATAAAGAATAGAATATTTGATTTATTGAAATATATGCTATTGATGTATCAGTCATATCGGTTCTAAAGTATGTTTTACATCATACTCAAAATTATTTTCTTTAAAATTTTATTGAGATTTTAGCTGCATTAATTTATTTAAATAAAAATATTATCTGCAAATTAAAATTCTTTTTTATTTTAATTTTTCCTTTATTAGTTTATCAGTTAAATTGAATTGCTAGATATTTAACATTTAAAATTTAAAAAAAATTATATAATATCTTGAATTTGCTGATTATTGAACTTGCAGTATAATTAAATATATTCAAAATTAAATGTCAATTATAAATTAAAAGAATATAAGTTATAATATAGTGAAATTGCTGTTAATACATGAAATTCACAAAATAATTCTAATTTTTAACAGTTTTAAAGTTTTTGATAATAATAGTACATTATTATGTTTTTATCTTTGTAAGAAATATTAAATTTTCCACAAAATTAATATATTTCACCTTAAAATAAGCTGCAAATCATGTAACTTGTTTCTTATTTTAATTGTTCATGTATTAGAGGGATTTCAACTGAGAAATTTTTATCTGTCCATTTCCTTTGATTTTAAAAATTAATAAGTTAGGCTTGTATAATATATATATATATGTTTACAAATTTATTGTAATGTTCTTTAAATAAGTATACTTATTAAATCACATTAAATATTTCTTATAGTGTTCTGAAACCAATATAATTGAATATATATTTTGCACTTATCTTTGTGTGTATAAAATTAGAAAAAATATTCAAATAAGCTATAGAAATTTATAGAAATCTTTTTAAAATGACTTCTTGAAATAAATAGATTTAAATTGTTTGAAGAATAATGTAATCAACTTAATTTATTATTGACACAAATATCAACTCATTTTTTTCATCAATTTAGATTTTTCGTTTTTTTAACAATATGCTTTTTTTTTTCCAGGGCTGTTGGATGTATATTTGGTGAAATGCTAAATAAGTTCCCCTTGTTTAGGGTTTGTACTGAAATAATTCTCAAATAAATTTCATAGCATTGATAAATATAATTCTGTTCAACCAATTGGTTGAACAGAACAGGTTAATTTAGTATGATTAACCTTTTCTATAAACAGTAAAGCATCATAATAAATTAATTTAAATGGTATCATGTCATGTGTTAATTTATCTTCAGCAAAATTTTATTTGAATATTCAAAATTCAAATGTTTTTTTAACTTTCTTGTATATAAAGTGTAAGTAAAAAGTTAATACTGAGAGGGGGAAAGTTTTTTAGTTGAAAGTTTTATAAAAAATTTCAACTTTGTGATTAGGATGAAATTAATGTTTGGACCTTCCCAAATCCAAAGATTTTTGAAATGAAGTGCAAACAAAATTCTATAAATGCTCTCTCTTTATATATCTTCATTCCACATCAAAATGCAATGAGTCGAAGCATGAAATATGGTATGAGAGCATTTTACTAAAATTTTACATCATTATCAGGTTTTAGATTGATCAATCAAAGTTTATCTGTAATTTTTTTTTAGTTCCTGTAATTTTTTTTGGTAAGTCAATCTTTTTGAAGCATATTGTTTATAAATTTTTCTATGCATGTAATTATATTATTATGATTTAAATTAATTTTTAATTATAACTTTTCTATAATTTTACTATTCTTTTCCTGATATTTACATATTCCATATGAAATTCGGTGTTCCTTCTCTATTTTTTTATTCCTCTTATTTTGAAGGGATATATTTAGATTCATCAAATGGGGAGTTTGAAAGGATTTCTGCTTCCTCCTTGTTCAGATAAAATTAATAAATTCGTAGTATGATGTGTATAATAAGCAATATAACAAACGAGAAGGCTCTCCCCGCAACTTTATCACATATTTTTTAATAAAGGTATTGCCCTTCCCAGCAAAGATCATTGACTCGAGGCAAGGCTGGGAATTCTAGTAGTGCTTAGATTTTTATTTTCAGAGTTTCATATTATGTTTCCTAATTTTTCGTCTTTTGCTTCCTAATATAGTAAAGAAAACAGTATATAAATCTTTGAGATATTTTTTTTTCTTCAACTAATTGGAACTAAAATTTAACACAGAATTGCAATTTTAGTAATTAAATTCCATCCAAATTTTGTAACCTGCATTGGTGCATTTTTTTAAATATTTTTTCCATTTGCATATATGCAAATGCGCGGTCTAATAAACGGTGAATTCGTTGACGGATTGGCTTCAAAGTTTGAAACAAATCTATCCTTTAGTTACTAAAAACGACGCACCAATTTTTATTTGCCTAGCTATACATTTTGCTGTTATCATCATCACTAGACTCGAACAGACAGACAAACTTTCTATTAATGTATTACATTTCAAATTTGATAGAAATCTCTAAACTTATTGTAAAGATCGCATACCACGTTTCATTCATCTAGAGAAAAGCTTTTTTTTTTTTTAGTTACCATGCTCACAGATATATATATATATATATATATGATGCAGGCACTTCACTGTACTTAATTCCAAAAATTTGTTTTTCGGACTCAGAGAAGACAAGGTGCATCAAAATCTTGAGTTTTAATTTTTTAACAGTTGCAATATTTTTCTTTGTATATTTCATATTTGAGAAAGTAAAAAGTACTTTTATTAACTTATCTTATATTTAAATGTCACTAAAAAATATTTTTAAATGATTTTCCAGAAAGAATACAGGCGTTTCTTTCCTTATTCCAATTAAACTATTATAGAACAATTATCTGGATTAATTGAGATTCAATTCTCTGATGTGGAAGAAGTGAAGGACTTATACATAATGAGCTAATTTAATTACTACAAAAAAGAAATACTGTTCACATATTATATGCTTAAAAATTGTGTTAAAAATAACTTTTCTTGAGTACATGAGTGAAAGTTTAGCTATTCATTATCTTGAATTGTTTCTACTATAAAATTTTTTTTTCTAGATTTTTCTTTCTTTCTTTCTTTTTTTTAAAGTACTTTGAGTAACTAGAATTTAAGTAATTGAATTCTACTGTATGCATAGATAAGTGTATCCTCTATTATTTTCTTGAAAAAAACGAAAACGAAATTTCTCAAATAAAACAATTTTTAAGGAATATTTTTCTTCTATGTTTCCAAAAATTAATATATAATTTCCTTTTCATAAGACCTCTTAAAGCTGAAAATTTGAAACTAAATTTAAAATGTGAAGTTAAATTATAGTAATAATCTAAAAATTTGGTTTCATCACTTTTGTGTCTAATGATGGTATTTTTTCTTTCTCTATGATTATTTGAAAGATTATACAATATTTTTATCAAGAAAATTAACTTAAAATAAGAATTCCGAAATTTGACATAACTGCTTTTTAGCGCAATAGTTACACATGAAAATTAGGCTATTTATTGTAAATTGCAGGTGGTAGATTGCATAATTAAATGAAATTAATTAATTATATTAATTTCCAACACTGTTGATTAAATAATTTTTCCATTCTAACCATCAAAATTTGGTAGAATATTGTTGAGAATTGTTAATAAAAGTTAGAGATATTTTGTTATTCAAAGCATTCATACATTATTTATTGATTTATTTTTTATGGATCTGTAACTTTTAAATATTTTAGGGAGAAAATGATATAGAACAATTGTGCTTAGTTCTTCAGACACTAGGCACTCCTTCTGAAGAAGTTTGGCCTGTAAGTAGAAATATTCTAATATATATATATACACACACACACATAAGAAACACTTATTGTTCATCTAAAAAACAGAGCTCAGTTCACTGACCATAGCGCTTCGAATAAGTGGGTATGAAAATTATTGTTGTGCATATATATAATTTGTTGGTCTTATTCTCCATTAATCTTTCAAGTTTAAAATTGCATTCGCAATTAGTTTTATGACCTCCTTTGAATAATAATTTATCTTATATAAGAGATAATGATTTGTATAAAATGTGAAGGCAAGTGCTTTATTTGCTACCATTATAAAAAAAAAAAATATTATTAGAACCAAGTGCAGTAGCATAGTAATTGAAATGGGGCAAGGTGATTCAAAGTTGCCCTGATCAGTTGTTTTATTGGATATTAAGAAGTTGAAATATTGATAGGCTTATACAAATGTCCAGTTTGAGGAGGTTAAAAAAAATAAATATTTGGATGCATTTTATCCTACTAAAGCACTGATGATGACTGGAGGGAAAATAATAAATAAAAAGACAGAATAGAGCCTGCACTAACACAACTTCCCTTTCTAATCATTGACCAGCGAAGCAGTTTAGACTCTGAGAAGGAAAAATAAGGAAGCTGAGAGAAAAGGTGGGTTATTTCTAATTTGTGATCATGAATTGCAAATTTTGTCTCATGTTCAATGTGAAAGAAAAAAATATCACTTTAACATCTTTACTGCAATCTATGAGAATCCAAATTAGCTAAGCACAAAAAGTTAGCCTGTAGAAATATCCCTATGAAATTAAAACATTTTTTTAAATTTTAATACAAAATATCATTTAATATTTTCTAAACTAAATTATATTCGAACATATCAGCTATTAATATTAAGGCCATATTCAGCACCTGTATTGCTGAGTACCTTACATAAATTTCCTTCTGTAATTAAATTGATAATAAGGGGGAAATATATGGTTGATTGTAGGCAGTTTTGTTAAATTTTCAGAATAAGAACCAATGCAACTAATTTTTCCCTTGTATTAAAATTTTGTGGAAGAATAAGAGATTGTGTATTCATATTCAAATTAAGCTGTTTAAATTATTAATAAGCAATTAGATTAGAATGTCATTTTTGAACTCTGAGAATGGAAAAGATAATAATTATCAAAGAGACTGAAGACTTTTTTTGAATTGCTGGTGTGTTTTGCTGATCTACAATTTTGACATGCTGCCAGTAAATATATTGTTATAGAAATTGGTAAAAAAAATCATGGTAATGAGCATTTAGAATCTGCTAACAATTAATTGTTTTACTGCATACTTTTTATATACAAAAGATCTTTGAGAAATCAAATAATAGGAGTCTGTTATGATTGAAAAACTCTTACTCAATGTAGTTATTTTCATTAAAGTTTGGTCAGATGTATCATTTGTTATTGCTGGGTAAATTATTATAAATTCTTTAATTCTTTACAAAGTACTAAAATAAGATAAACTACAGAATCAATTAGCCATATGTTAAAACTGGGCACAATGATTTCGCTTCTGAATGATGCAACATGTTTTTATATTAGAATTTTATTTCACAAAGTAACAATTACTTGTATTTTGTGCTGAATTCTGTGCAAATGTATCGAGTATTCTTAAAAATAATATCATACTCATCAATGATCTGTTAGATGAATGTAATTATTGCCGTCATTAATATAAGTCATTATTGCCTTTGTTCTCTTAATGGGAATTAACTCCAATTATACTGAAATGTAAAAATTAATTACTTAAACACTAACCTATGTTTTTCACAAAACTTGTACTTTTGTTAAAATTCTGAATATATGAAACTGCAATTTAAAAAAATCATAAAAAAATACAAATATATGTATATATATAATCTGTAATTCTCCCATCAAATCATGATGACTTTTTGGTAAATTCTCAGTTTTGCAATCAATATTGAAAGTTCAAGACTATTAATTTATTGTGTATAGGGCTTAATGTGCATTAAATCTCCTTTGAGAGTCAAATGTCCTGACATTCTTGTTGTGTAGAAGCCTAGGCATTGGAGTTATTTAAAAGAAGTTTAATTTTATTGTTTTCCTAAATTATAGCTCCTTAATTATACAGCAATTATAATCTTGATTTATATTTATAGTTATTTAATCTATTTCTTATTTGATATTATTACTTAAGGAAATGACAGAACTGCCAGATTACAATAAAATCTCTTTTCCTGAATATAAAGCCGTTCCATGGGAAAAATTATTTCCTGACAGCACTGATGCTGCAAGAAAGCTTTTAAAAGAATTTTTGGTTTATCCATCTGATAAAAGAATCAAGGCTGAGCAGGTAATACTTCTTGAATGTGTTATTCTTATTTAGTTTTGTATTTACGTAGAGACAGCATCTTTAAATAGAACAAATATTTTTGTTACGTGAAAATTTTCAATTTGGTTGTAATATTTTTATTTGTTCTAATATAAAAATTTCTTTGGCAGTAAATATAAAATATTATAGATTTTTTTCCTTATTTAGTATTCTTTTAATATGTTTGCAAGATATTCACTGAAACTTGCCCTTTTTCAACTGTAAGATTATTAAAGTAATTGACTAATATTTGCAAGTTTAATTTTTCTTTAATTAAAATTATTTTAGCTAAAATAATTAAAACCATTTTTAAAAAATCAGAAGAATTAATTTAGTTTTTTTTTTTCCATCGAATGGTCACCAGTAAATGTAAGGAATAAAATGCAGTTGAAAAAAGAAATGTTACTTCAAAAAGTTTATAAGAAAAAACATTAAAAATTCTCATGAGATTCAGTTCCGAAAATGGTACGATTAACCATAAAGCACACAATTTATGATTAGTCATAAAGTTCTTTGTCTTAAAATAGAATTATATAGATAATTTTTAAAAAAAATTTGTAATATTTTTAATTAATTTTAATAATATTGTACTAATAAAGAAATGTAAATTAAAATTCAGTTATTAATAGTTTTAAAAATATTTAACTTGGTTTTCTTATGAGAAACAAATTTATTTTATTTCAGAACTAAAGTAATGAAATTTAATCAAAATCTAGGAAGAAAATGGAAAATGTTCGTTTCGTAACATTTACATATATACTCTATACAGTGCTTGCTTGTTTAGCTTTTAAATAATATAGAGGGGGAAAAACACCTTTTCCTCATTGATGAAATTTGTTTAATACAGATATAATTTTCAAGTTTATTATATTTTTAAAAATTTTTGAATACATCCTATATACCAAATGTTATTCATGTATCATTTTCATTTCTGCCGGAACAGAGCAACTTATACAAACTGATGCTGAATTTGAATCAAAATTTGATACATATCCACAGTTTCCCTACAAAAGATTCCATTCCGAATTTCTATATAACATATTGAACATATATAACTATCTAAATATGACAATGACTATCTAAATATGACAATAACAATAACAATATAACTATTTAAATATGTTTTGGAATGTAATATGTTAAATTTCTTTTATCTTATTTGCACATTAATAGATAGATACTTGTAAATAATATCAAAAATACAATTTTCAAGCTCAATACAATCTGTGAAATAAAAATTTATCAAAATCTAAGAGTTTAATTTTTTACTTTCTCATATATGTAGCTTAGACAGTATAGTAATTGTTTAAAAAAATTTGAACTTGAGCTTTTGATGAATCTCCACGTTTTAGACCTCCCTGAGTCTGCAGAACACATTCTTGGAAAATGTCCATCTGTCTGCCTGTGACTAAGATAACTCAAAAACGCTTTGAGCTAGACAATTGAAATTTGGCATGCGGTCTTTACACCAAACATGCAGATTTCTATCAAATTTTAAGTAAAATCTGTTCGGGGGAGAAGTTTATCTGTACTATGGCTCGAATATAAGTTAACACAATAATTAGAAATCGAGGAAAGCTAGTTGGATAAAATTCAGTACATAGATTTCACATCTATAGTATAGACGCCTGTCAGATTTTGAGTCAATTCCAATGACGGGTTGACTGTCTGTCAAATGTCTGTCTGTAATTCAAAACTGGAATGACTAAACTATATCATATATGGTATGGGATTTTGTGACTACAAGTGTAGTTTTGTGTCACATTTTTGTTCCAATCGTTGAGATAAATTGTGTCTAAAACATAAATTCGATTTCCGGATACTATTTACGCATGCCAAAGATTCATCGCCAAATAACTCGCCAAGGATAAGACATTAAATTCAGTAAAAATGTAAAATTCTCGCCAAAAGTTAATATTTCGTAACTATTTAACGTCAGTGCCATGTAAGGTGTTTTCTGACATAATTTGTTTGCAATTTTTTTAACAAAAAAATATATTAATTTATTAAGTAGTGTTGTGTTTGACAAAATCTCTTTGGTAAACATATGTGTGTTTTGAAATGTCCATTGTTTTAACAGTTTTCTTTCTTTCCAGGCTTTGCTTCATGAATATATTTTCGAGTACCCTGCTCCTTGTTGCGAATGTGATTTACCGAAACCAAATATTAATAAACATGGATTTTTACCAAACATTCCTTCACCAAAACTGAAAATATCTGACAATATTGACACCATTACGAACTGTTTAAAGACTGTGCATTTTAATTAATCTAATACGTAATGTTTAGAATAAAAAATTATTTTTTTACTGTATTATGCGGTTGACTCTTTATATTTTTATATTACGGAAATACTTCCTCTGTGGAATTATGAGCTTGGCATTTAAATTATGTGAAGATCAAGATAGAAAACAGATAATGAATATGAATATTCAGAATTTATATAGAGGAAAATATGCAATATAATATATATTCATGGTTGTAGTTTGTGCAGGCACAAACTGATTATAAGAGAGCTTTAAAATATTTCATTGTTCTGATTTAAATAGGTCAGTATATAATCTGAATATATCAAGTAATTAAAATATTTTTGTAGTATTTAGTTTTAAACATTTGAAGATGATGATTTTGCATTATGAAAACTACTAAATAATTCTATTTACTGAGAAACATGCTTTATTACCTTAAGTGGCTTTTTATATTGACTATTAATTATATCAGAAAAATCTCACTCTATGATCCACTTTAACTGAAATTGGCCCGAGTACAATCTCGTGCTGAAGTTATGACGAGTTTGATGTTGTGTCCTATTATCAGAATTCATATTCACAGTCGTCTTTAAAGATAGGTAGTTAAACATATACCTGCTCATTAGGTCTGCAGTAGGCAGCAATTGTGACTGTTTTTTTATATATTTAAATTGACTAATTTATCGATACGCGAATAAACCTAAGCATGTATAAATAGCAAAGGTCAATGAGCTGAGGGCTACAATTTTTATTATTTTATATTTTTCTAATTCATAATATTCTCCTTTGATGGACCAAATTGAAGGCTATTGCTAATATTATTCCTTCACCATTTATTTATTTGAACTGATGAAATAGATAAACGAAACTGATGATGTTATTGGCTTTTGATAACTCATAATTCTAATGGTCTCACGACAGCAACTGTGTGATCGATTACCTATTTAAAATTGTAATTATTTAAATACAGAAATTAGTTATTCCGCCGCCCCTACCCTTTTCTAAAAAGTAAAAAAAAGAAAGAAAAGTTATGGCAAACATTCTTGTTAGTTATAAATCTAATAGCTTTCGAACCTTTGCAAATAACTTTATTTTCTGATTTTTTTCGTAATAGCAGCAATCGATGAAAAGAAATTTTTTTGGAATTGTTTCTTTCCCAAATTGGAAAAAAAAAAAAGAAGTATATTAAACCTTAAAAGATAGATATAAAAAGTTAAAGTATGTATTGAAATACAGAGAGACTGAAATTAAAATATCCCTATTCAGAGCTCTATAGATGATGAGGGAGGGCTCATAAGAAGGCCCGGTTCTACTGGTCATGCTAACTGTGCATGCACTAATACAAGGGGAAGATCATGGGACAAATCACCCCTCCTTCAAAACCAAAAACAACGTTTTGTAGTTTGGAACAATGATAGTTTAATAATAAAAAGGACATAAATATATCATTGTCTAATAAAAGAAACTGATGAAAACGATTAGGTTAAACAGTTAAATAATTTGTGTTTTTATAATTCATTTTTTTGTGGCCTTACATATCCAGTCTTATAAAAAGCTTCATTGATGTACAGTCCATACACTATTGGAAATTCTTGTGTAAAATTACTCTTAGAAACACTAGGCGTAATACATTCTATACAGTCAAATAAAGACAGTGTGTCTATGAAAAAATACTATATTTTATCAAAAACTTTACAGTATACTCTATATATTAAAATGCATATACTTTGTATATTATATATATATATATATATAGTGTATTATAAGATCAAAGCTTGAAGTAAATTTGATGTCAATGATTAGCAATTATGGTAACTTTAAAGTAACGATTTGTACAAATGCTTGTTTTTATTTCCAATGAAATTAATTAACTGAAATGTGAAAATATCAACATTTTGTAGCTGTATCAAATTTGTATTTAAAATAATGTCATATGGCGTATAATTCCCGAATGGTGCCGTTATAAACCATATGACTTTATTTTAAATGCGAAATTTAAATAAAGTCATGCGGCGACCAATAATTATAGACAGCATCATCTTTTTCAATTGACACCTAAACCCCTCCAGAAAATTTATATTCTTCAAACTGTATAAAATTTTAGTTCGTGTCTGCCTCTGCACGATTATAGAAAGCAACTGTGTCGACTCGTAGCTTCTCTTTTCTCGTCGAATGTCGGTAATTAGTTTCAAAGAAAAAAAAAGGATGCAAATATCACAATAATACATGAATTATGGCAATTGAAGTACATAGGACATATATCATAAGTTTTTGTGCTCCTCCAATATTGTTTCTACAATCCCTTTTAATACTGATTGCACCACCAAAACCGGTTATTAAGTAATCAACTTCCTTGGGGCACTACGACTTGGGGGAAAAAGCAAGCCTAGACTTCGATTTTATTTATGTTCTTTTCAAAGTTATTTAATTTTAGGATACTATTCTGACAACATTTCTAATCAATATCTTTTCACAAATTTTTTATTGTGTTGTCTTATAATTCTAAAAAAAATGTTGATATCTGGAAAAAAAGTCTGCTAATCTTGTTGAAATCCTAAAGCTAATTCTCTGAAAGGTGACTGAAATTAAATTTTTAATTAAATTAATAAAAATAAATTTAAAATTTAGCTCGCCAAAGTTTGCTATTTAAAATCGTTTTCATCAACATTAAATTAAAATCAATAAAAATATCTCGTTTTAAATGATAGAGGATAAGGAGGGTCCTAAGACTTACACAGCTTACGAATCTCTAGGGGCTTAATTCAGCCTTGTTATTATACCACTTGTAATTGTTCTCCAACTGTCCACTCATTTTACATTCAGAATTTCGTTGATGAATTAGGTAAATTTGACTTGTACCTTAAATATATTAGTGGCAAGTTATTTTATTTTATTTTATTTATTTATTTTTTTGCGTTCGAAGAAATTGTTTTTAATTTTTTTGACAATAAGAAAATTATGAAATTTTTTAACTTTAAATGCATTGATTTAGAAAACAAATGAAGGTTGATAGTTGCTTCGTGTCTCGTCTAAACATAAGGACTCAAATCTCAGAAGAGTATGTGTTCAAAGTTGAGAAGAAACATTGGTAATTGGATATTTATTGTTATTATTATTTGTTTCAGAATTTATTACATTATTTACACTAAATGATTATACAAGATATTCAGGTGTTTATTGCTAATTACTTTATTAAATGCCTTAAAAATTAGTGTCAAACATTTTATTGCTCATAAGTTGCTTGCACTATTTACCACTTAGAATTCATAATTAATGTACATCATTCCTGTATTTGAGTTATTATACAACGGCCATTAATTTTTGATCATATTAGTGACTATTCGTGTATATTTTGCATAGTTTGTTTTTAGAAATTTTTTGCTTCATTCATTTTTCTATGCTGAGAAATATATATCACCCAGATTTAGCATTTTTTTTTTCATCACTGGTTTCTTTTTCTATAGCGGTTTGAATAGAGATACTTCAGTTTTAAAATCCTAGTATAATAAGTAGTTCTTTTCTGTCAGTTCAACAGCAATAATCGTCGAATACAAATTTTGGCGCGAAATGGCATTTTCCTGACCGTGCAATTAGCTTTTAGTAAACTTTGACGTTCAATACTTAATTGTTCTAGTTGTGCAGGCGTGGATTTCGGCTACAGGACAAAATAGCTTAAGATATTTCATGTTACATGTATAACTTGTATAGTTTTTTTTTTCTGTACTCTGTAGTTTAAACTTATGTCCCTAGTACAATAGATTTTGCTGAAATTAGTACTATTTTATAGAAAAATAGCCGCTGTACCCGCAATTCCGCCTTTTCCTATTTGTTCTGTATGTATGTACGAAAAAGAAGAACACATATATTTTTAAATTTGGATTTTTATATTCAGTCTATAAAAGGATTAAACCTCAATCTTAATTAATTACTATTCACAAGAATCAGAATTAAAAAAAAATCTGTTTTAGTGTCAGCGTTTGGTATATATATATGTAAAAATTTCTTTTAAGTTCTCTCGCTAAAATCTGATTACATATAAATGATTATGGAAGAAATATGGAATTTCTAGATTCATAGTATCATTTTTAAAAGATTAAAGTTTAATTTAAAAGATTAACAGCATCAGGAAACTTCAAAAATGTTTGACTCAGTTATGTGATAGTTTCTTTCTTTCTTTTTTTTTTTAAAGTTCTGAATGGAATTTTTATCAAAGAAAGAGCTATGCCATAATGCCAAGAAATCAAAATTAACAAACATAAAAAAATATTCAATGATCGAAAAAGAATTTGCAGATGGCGCTTATTAAAAACTATTTTCTGGAGAAAAATTTTTGCAGACGATATTAATTTGTGATTAAAAATCTGCTTATTCTATAAGTTTTATTTTCTGTGTTTAAACAGTTCCAAGTTTTTGTGGTCAATGTCCTTTTCTTGGTTTTAGGAGTGTCAATAAGGGTTGTCATGAAGTCCAAATTTATTTAGTAGGGTCAAAGTAATAACCATGCGGGTAATTGCACTTGTTATTACGTTCTCTCGTTTTAAAAAAGAAAGGGAATAAAGGATAAAATGGAAAGAATATTCTCTAAAGTTCCTTGATACTTACTATTTTGATAAATCCAGTGCATATTTTGAAGCTGGATTTTCTGGTGATACTTGATAATATCTTGAATTGCAATCTTTTCAATGTAAGAGTTCGACACCATGACTATTTTTGTCAAAGGACCTGTCTTTTTGTTTCAATAAATATTGAATGTCTGGAAGTTCAAACCAATGCGGTCTTTTGGTTTTGTTTTGCTGTTATTAATATTTTTTTTTTGTCTATAAATAACTTTCTTGATTTGAAAGATAAATTTTTCAAAGCTTGAAGGACAGAGAAACTATCTAAAAGCATTGTGTGTGTGTGTGTGTGCGTGTGTGTGTGCGTGCGTGCGTGCGTGCGTGCGTGCGTGCGTGCGTGCGTGCGTGTGACTGATATTGGGACAAATCAGTCGATAAGAGAAAGATTGGTTTTAATACAACTACTGCTAAAACAGAATTCCAGCAAGTGACAAAATTTAGATAATTTGCAAGTAAATAATTTTTACGGAGTAATATGCAATGTGCGCGTTGGGAATGCCAACAGACATATAAATAAATATGTTTTTGAAAATATTTTTGTTGTATTTATATATTTATTTTTAAATAAAATTATATTCAATAAACTCAAGCTAAAAACTAGTCAAAAGAAACTTATGGTATGCTAACTGGCTGCATTAAAATTTAAAAATGAATGAAATATGAGGCAAAATTAGATCGAAATTCTGAAGAAATTGCAATATTAACAAACTGCTTTTAAAATACGTATCTAAAAGTTTTATGTAGCAAAATCTACTTAAATTCGATTAAAAAAGTTACGTAACAAAAGCAAGAGCAAAAATATCCGAAGATAATTTCAATATTAGGGCTTATATTTGGGTAGATAAACAGTGAAATATTCTTAATGTTTCAAATAAAGAGAAAGACGTTGTTATAAAATATGCTTAAATTAATTATTAAAAACTTGATTAAAATTAGAGATGTAGCTATTTAGAAATAAAATTGGCATTGGAAAGTTTTTTTTTTTCTTTTTTAATTATAAGATGGTGAAAAAAATGTTTTTGCACTGTGATTTGTCTAAATGTTATAGCAGAAAACCGCAAAAGTATTGAACTCCCAATTTACCTCCTTTAGAAGATTATTTTATTTTATTTTTATCTATCTAGTTGTTTACATTTTGAAGAAAGCCAGCTCACTTTTATTATTACAACCAGACAGACAAACTTCCTCTAAATGGATTTCGTTTAAAATTTGATAGAAATCTACAAGTGTGGTCTGAAGTCCAAATTTCGGAACCGGAGGGTTTCAGGTTCGAGACCCGATTCCACCGAAGAACCGTCGTGTAAGCGGGTCTGGTGCATTTAAACGTCCAGGTCAAACGTCCTCCCGCTGGTGTGGTGTGGGGAGGGGAGTGCCAGCTCAGGTGTCATCCCCGTCTTCTGACCGCGGTTCAAAATTATGAGGTCCGTCTCAAAATAGCCCTAGTGTTTGCTGTTTTAAAACGGGACGTTAATATAATTAAACTAAACTGAACTGAAGTCCATATTCCAAATTTCATCTATCTAACTCATAACGGTTTTGAGTTACGCCCACAGACAGACAGTCAAAATGCCAAAAATATGTTTTTCAAACTCAGAGAAGTCTGAAATTTGTGAATTTTGTGACGTTTCCAATCCTTTCTACGTATACGAGAAAATAAAAGCAACCTATATGAGTGTATCATATGCTTACAGAATACTTTCGATTTTGTGTTTAATATCATAATACAATAACGAAAATCGAGAATGTATTTTGTGCCTGCTTTGTTGTAAATGATAAGTTAAAAAAACTAATAGTATCGAGACTATATACCTTATTTCATTTGTTGTGCTTCGTATGTTTTTGAGTTATCGAGATGAAATACACCGCATAGATAACAAGCACAACAGAAAGTCAAGCCTTTAATGAATTTGGTTTAAAACTTCATTCAGATCTAATGATGGTTTAAAATTTTAATTTTTTTTAAATTTATAAATAGTCAGAAAGAAAAAAAAAACATTATCTGGCATTCATCTCTAAGGTAGTGGAGAACCAACATCATTTACACCTAAGTGTAGTTACTGATAATCTAACAACGTGGATTTCTCACTATTTCAAAAAGCTGTTCTGAAAAATAGACTATTAAAAAATAATTATATTAATCTAAATGGATGAGTTGGAAATTTTAAATTATGCGTATTTTGTATAAAACCATGTTTAATGCGGATTCCGCAAAGTCTAAAAGTTGCATGGTGTTTGTAATTTCTTCTACCATTAATTAGTATTCTAAATTTTGCCTTTTCTTTCTTTAAAAAATTTTGCTTTCTATTATATTATGTGTGATTATGATATATTTCATAATCATACATAAATCTATGAATCGTACATATAATGAAGATGAATGTGTATTTTTGTGTGCTAATTGTCGCCATATAGGTTAGACTGTTTGGCGTCGAGCTACAAAACTTCGCACATGTATAATTTGGAGGATGAAAATGTGCAACTCGGCGCAATTATTTTTGAAATTTTAATTCAAATTTTAAATGAAAATTAAACAAAATCCTGACGTTTTTCTGCGATAACCTCCAAAAATTTTACAGTACAAAAACGATTTTACAGTACATCATCTTAAAAATTCAAAAAACTATCTTTTTAACCATGCCAATTTTTATTATTGAAATTACTTTTTAAAGATATCGTAAAAAAAATTATATATATATTTAGCCAATTAAAAAAAATAATATTTGGGCAAATTTCTAACCAGAATGCAGAGATACATAAAAATTCTGAACGAATATTAACTGTATCACGAACAATAATACAAAAACATAAAAATTCTGGTTATCAAAAGTATTGATAAAATTAAAGATATTAAAGTTAGAGATATTTTTTGTTTTTGTTTTACAATGCAAATTACTATTTATATTAATACAAAAAAAATAATGAAACGTGCAAAATGGTGAAATTAAATTTCTACATTTAACACAAATCATTGGCAAAGCGGATTTCAAGAAACAAATGATATATTTATTTAATTTGGGAATAATTTATAAAAAAATTCAAATTTACTGTTAAACTTCATTTAAAGAGCATTATTAGTGATTCGTATAATAAAACAAAACAAAAGATAAAAAATTATGTAATTCGCTAATGAATCTTTTTATGAGAATTTCGAGGTGACATCACGATGTCTCACTGAATTTGTTTGTGTCGAATGCTTGTTTAAAGATAACCCTTATATCTAGAAAAGTTTTGGATGCTGTCTACGAAGTAGTTTAGCAAGTGCCTGTAGAGCTTTAATCGACGAGATTATGAAACTAGAGGTGGATGGCAACGATATCGGTGAGCTGGTGGAAGAACTTGTTTAAAACTACCGAAGAGCTTATTCTGTATCAGAGCAAAAACTTGCGGTGCAGATTTGGTCAGGAGATGATTAAATAATCGACTCAACAGAGCAACAATCTTCCAGTTAAATAAGGGAGATGCTAAAGGCATCGGAATTTATTCCTTCATACTTTAAGAAGCCTCATTTAATGACATTGATGTGTCTTCGCCAAATTTTGAAGCGTTGCCAAAGACAAATGTCTTTACAGAACTTTCTTGTAAAAAAAAAGCTATGCATTATTAATAATAAATTATGTAATTATAAATTCTTTGGAGTATTTTTTTTTTCAGAATTGAACTCACTCACGACCTCCGTATTACGGAGGTCGTGACTCACTGTCCTATTTTACATAGATTCCTGAAGAATTTTTTTTTTTTTTTAATGAGTGTTTCGCATTATGATTAAGATTCGAGAACGAATTATTCTCGTTAAACTGTATATTTAAAATATTATTAACGTAAAGAGAAATGTCAAATTTAAAATTGTTTTAATGAGGGAGGTTTAAATGAGATATCATTATTAAAAAAAACTTAGAAATAGCAAAATGCATTCTTTTTTTTTCGAATTTTAGCAGAGAAAATAAAGGTAATAGTTAATAAAATGATCAGAACGGCGTAGAGCTTCTAAAATAATATAAATTATATATTTATCAAAATTTGAAACTGTAAAATATTTTGCCGAAGAAGCTATTAAGACCAAGTTACAAAAAATATTTATTTAATATAATATTAATAAATAAATGTATAAATATTTAATTTAATTTCAATTAATTTTTAATTAGACCCGACGAATCAGATGCTAATAAAAAACAAAATGGATCTGACAAACACATTTCAATTTTGCGATAGCTTTTATTTGTATGTGTGCAAGAAATGGGGTGATTAAAAAAAAGTAGATTAGGAGCAAATAAAATTGTTAATAATAGACACTTATTTTACAAAAAACTGATAATTTTATTGCAAATCAAGTATTCTTAAATTTTGCATGACACATATATAATTTTGTTACTGTTAATTACAATTTTACACATATAATCTTTTTTATTCTTAACAAACTTTACATTTTTTTCCCTTGAAAATAAAATTTATCTTCTATTTATGCTTTTCTTTTTTTAGTTAAAAAGAATTTGTGTTTTTGACAAAAGCAAAAATCGAACTTAGGTTTATTCCAGGAGCTCTAAGTATTTTTCAATCTAACTTTCAAAAAAAAAAAAAAATTGTTAAATATTTGATCGTAATGATAACTTTTTGTAGATTTTAAATTTCAAAAAAAAAAAAATCGCCATACACGGTATTAATTATACCTAACTATTAAAATAAATACCCAATCCATTTGAGAATTACCAATTAAAAGTGTATTTATAGAAAATGACTATATTTTTCAGAAATAATTTTGTCAAAAAAAATTTCATGAAAAATTGATAATTTTTTTATACAATAAAAGAAACTCTCACTCTCACTTGGTGAATTACAGAATCTTTATCTATCTTGTTTACTGTCTTGACAGCTGTTTAATAATTGTAATCTTGTTTCGACTGTAGTATGATCATCTTTAGATAGCAAAGCTGTCGCCATTTGAAAATTGCCGTTGAGATTGGAGCTGAATTTGGATTAATAAACTTAGTTGTAAAAAAATGTTGCGTTTGTACCCGAAATGTTAATCTATTATTTCTCAAATTAGTTTATTTAACCCTGTCTAGGGCCGTGGAAAGTACGCTTCCCACCAAATTTATCAATCTTTGTATGAAATTATGTAGGTTGGCATAAGTTCTGACAAATTTTTTTTAGAAAGACAGAAACTTAGATGCTTCAGTTCTTTATTTTACACAAAATGATGTGTCTTGATTTGATACTTAATTATTAATAAACCAAATTAATTAATTAATCAAATTAAATTTATCTAATAAGCTAAATGAATCCCTTTTCTTATTCTAATTTCAAGCCTAAAAATATTTTAACATAATATGACTAGAAAAAAATGGTCCTTTAAAAGGTTAACCTCAGGAGATCAAATGGTTCGCTGGAGATATTGGTTATATTTAATTTCAATTATATCTTTTAAATGTAACTTCATATCAATGATTCCGCCATTTTGTAAACATAAAAGTGTTATTTTAATTGTCTTACATATGTTCTGTCCGTTATGTACATGATGAATTATTATGGGACCGGTGACAGTCCCATAATAATCATCGTGCTATTAAAAACGTAAATATGAATTTTCCGAGTGTGATTGTGAGTTTTTCAAAAGACATATTATGGGCTTTCGTCTTACAATGTAGAGCAAAAAGGGAATAGATTTAATCAGCAGAAATGATCTTCTCTAAACGTTCTCCCATTAGAGGAGCTTCTCGTGCATAAAATTGTAAATCTTGAAATATCTAAAACTTCAAGCGCTCATATTTTTAATTTTCAGAGTTCCATACTTGAGTATTTTGTAAATAAATAAAAAAAAAAAGACAAATATAGATTTTTGATTTTTCCGCCATCGATTGTGCCAAATTTTGACACAGAATTCTAATTTTAACATCGCATACCAAATTTCATTCATCTAAATCTTTGCTTATCTCAATTATTGCATTTAAAAGCACACTAAAATACAGATGGACAAATAGTGAATCCTTTCAGAAGTTTTTAAAAATTGATTCAAATGTATTGAATCTAAGTCATCGCCATTGTGAGTCAATGTGTTTATATGCATATGAAAATACATACAAACATGCGATCTATTATTTAATGGATTTGGTTCAAAATTATATACGAATCTGTATTTTAGATGTTAAACTTGTGTACCAAATTTTATCTATTTAACTCTTTACGTTTTGCAAATATACCCAAACAGATTGCTCTTGAGTATATTTCGGGCCGCGGTGGCCTGGTAATAAGGTCTCGGCTTCGGAACCGGAGGGTTTCAGGTTCGTGACCCG
Organism: Argiope bruennichi; assembly: GCF_947563725.1. Classification (NCBI taxonomy): domain Eukaryota; kingdom Metazoa; phylum Arthropoda; class Arachnida; order Araneae; family Araneidae; genus Argiope; species Argiope bruennichi. The sequence goes on from NC_079161.1 coordinate 21,859,088, forward strand.
ATTTCACCGAAGAACCGTCGTGTAAGGGGGTCTGTTGCACGTTAAAACCGTCATGACCAAATGTCCTCCCGTTGGTGTGGTGTGGAGAGGGGGGGTGCCAGCTCAGGTGTCGTCCTCGTCATCTGACCGCGGTTCAAAATGACGAGGTCCGTCCCAAAATAGCCCTAGTGTTGCTTCAAACGGGACGTTAATATAACCAAACCAAATCAACTTGAGTATGTTTCATTCAAAACTTGATAGTTAGATATAAATTTGGTACATAGATTGATATACCAAATTTCGTCTTCCTACACTCAAAGCGTTTTTGTGCTATCCTATTCGTAGAAAGATAGACATGATTCCAATACTGTTTTCCCTGATTGAAAAACAGTATCTGAAATCCAGAGTTGCATCAAAAAATCTCAAATTCAGATTTTTCTTTTCGATGATTACAGTATTTCATCTTTATATCCTTCAAATATCAGAAAGTAAAAATACGATAGGATAAAAAGGTTAAAGAAAAACTCATTATATTATGTTTTAATTGTTATATCAAATATTTCCTTTCTTGGATATGAAGTACACAAAGATGCATAATTGTAATTTTTAAAAAAACATGAATGCGATTTTGACGAATCACCACGTTTATAACTTTCCGGAGCTCGAAAAATACCGTTTTGGCAATTATGTTTATCTGTCGCTCTGTGAATTAAATAATTCGAGATAACGCTTTGAGATAATCGGATGCAATTTGCTAAATGACCTTTACACCAAATTTGTAGATTTCTGTCAAATTTGAAAAGAAATCTGTCTGCCTACCTGTCAGATTACTAATGAATACGTAGTATATATATGTAACATTATTTGTTGTGAAGCATGATGCAGTTTGAAGACACTGAAGAGACTTTTTATCTTTTTAAATTCTTTTTAATCCATCAGGAAAGCAATATTTACAAGCAAAGACACGGACATTGTGCGTCCGCCACAGCGCAGTACAAAAGCCAGAAGTGGGGAAAAAGGGCCGAAATAAACTATCCCTCGCCTTATATAACCTTAGATTTTGATAGGGAAAATATTTCTTCATTGTGCTAATATATTAATAAGATTCTGATAGGGATTTCTGACGCATGTCAATCACATGTAAAAGAAACACAGGGATCTTTTAAGAAAGAATGTGCTTACTGGACATTTTTTACCCTTCACGCCGAGCGTGTGAAAGTATTGGCGTTTAGCCGATTCAGCAATTTTATAAAGCCTATCTTGAATTAATTAAGTAGAGAAAGTGGAATTGGATCACGAAATAAGAGAATATTTTTAGAATGAAGTTACTATGGGTTAAATTAAGATAAAATCTTGGAAATTAATTAAATTGAAATTAAAAGTTTAAAATATCATTACATATATATGTGTGTGTGTGTGTGTATTTAATTTTGAGATTTCAGTTGTAGCTTTGTGCCAAATTTTGCTTTCGATTCGATGGGACACTTTAGCGGTATGGGATGTGCCAAAGATAGAACCTGGGACCTTCTGGTTAGCAGTCCAGTAACTAAACAGTTATACCAAAACGATCGTTCAGATAGAAGAGTGGTTAACTGGCTTATATGCTATTCACCACAGTGCACTGTGGTGAATAGCATATAAGCCAGTTAACAACTCTTCTACCCGAACGATCGCACAGTGCACTGTGGTGAATAGCATATAAGCCAGTTAACAACTCTTCTACCCGAACGATCGCACAGTGTACTGTGGTGAATAGCATATAAGCCAGTTAACAACTCTTCTACCCGAACGATCGCACAGTGTACTGTGGTGAATAGCATATAAGCCAGTTAACAACTCTTCTACCTGAACGATCGTTTTGGTAAAATGGTATAGTTACTGGACTGCTAACCACAAGGTCCCAGGTTCTATCCTTCCGCTCCTCGCGTACCGCTTCAACATCAAAATACGCATTCGATTTTCTGGCACTTGTGTATTGACCTTATAACAGAGATTAATTGCCAAAAATCAAGTGCTAATGGTTTACTTCATAACTATTGCTCGCCAAGTGACATGCGCTTCATAATATACAAGTATGGGTTTTCTTTACTGTGTTAGAAACACACAGCTATTATGGATGAAAACAAAAATCTAAACACTCATGTCGTTCATGAGCTTGCAAAGTGTCTAAATTTTATACTTCTGTGTGGGGAGGGATAAACCTTTATTTGAGAGAATGCGGGAAAATTTCGGGAAGACCAGCCCCATTACTTTTCACTGAAATGTGATAAATATTTTATAAAGTAAAACATTTGTTAATTCACAATAAGTAAACGTTTTTAAAAATAAGAAATTATGTTTTCTTCGGCATCGTTCCGAAGCACAAATAATTTGACATGTTTCCTTTTGATAACATTTTCTCTTGACTTTCTTCAGCGTTATCTTGCCTTTTATGATTATATTTTTTTAGATAGTTAGTTTAGATTATTTGCTTTTACCCGATAGATTTCCAACAATTTCTTTATATGGTGCTTGACTCTCGTGAATTTTTCTCAGCTTCCTCGTGCGCGAGTTTAATATAGAAACCAGCAGGAATGGTTTCCCCGAAACTTTCTCGCATATCTCGAATAAATGTTTTTCGTACATGTAGTATAAGGAAAGTATAAACGTAGTACGTAGTAAATAATAGTATATATAAAAAAAGAATAGTAAAAAAATTCGAACTCGAGATTTTGACGAATCTCCATGTTTCAGATCTCTCTGAGTTCGAAAAACACATTTTTGAAAAATGTCTGTCTGTCTGTGGCAAAGAAAACTCAAAAATGCTTTGAGCAAGATGGTTGAAATTTGGTAAACGGTACGAAAACACATTAAAATTTTGTTTTTATTTTTTTAAATAAGCTCCTAATTAAAATTTTGGGAAGGTCCAAATGAGTTTTTAATATCAAAGAAGTTTTCGATTTGATTAAAGTCTGGACTTTCACAACTTTTTCACTAAAACTTTTTAACATACGAATACGTTAACCATTCCAGAAAAAAAATGTATTTAGAGTCAGTCGCATACGTTCCACAAGTTAGACTTGTTTGTACTAAATTATATATTGTTCCTTCAACATATCGGTTTTCAAAGGTTTATTTAAGTTATGCAACTATTTGAAAATTCCGATTCCCAATCGCATTGGCGGAAATAATATTTAATTTTCGTTTTCTAGATCATACTTTTCGCTTTTCAAAAATGCTGCTAATTTTTTTTGAGTGCTTTAGAAAAAGGTCATAACAATTATAATATATTTTTGTCAGAATGGGGTCAATTCATGTGACGTAAAAGTCACATGTCATGAGCTATTCGCGCATGGCATTTAAGTTTCATCCGCATCGCTTTCGTCGATTAGTCTGCCATTAACGTTCTCCGCCGAGTATGAAGCGGATTTTTTTGTTTACATTTGAAGTTATAATTTTTGAGTCATTTTCTTTCCTCTTATTATGTGTTAACAGAAGAAATACTGGTGTGCAGATGGATGCATGCTTCAATGCGAAACACAAGAGTGACTGTCATGATAAAATGTTTCCTTATTTTCCTTTAAACAATCCTGACTTGGGTTGATAGCTTTGGTATAGATTTTTTTAAGCCTTCGAAGTCGGTGATATGCTACGATCATTTTGAAGAATTCATTCAGTGTGTGTCCATTTATTAAATATAGCTGTTCCGGTAATTTGGTAGAAAAACTATTCGAAGAAAAAGAAATCGGTAAGCGATTTGCCATCAAAAACAATCAAACAAAAATATGAGTGCATTTCTAATTTACTTTATTCACATTTGATGAAATTTCTGATAATTTTGAATATGCTTAGAAGGTTTTAAAATGTTTACATGAATATTACATTGCATTTTTCTACAAAATTTTATCTAAATTTAATTAATGTAAGTAAACAAATTCCTGTTGCAAAAATAACAACTGCTATAATGCTAAACTTAGGTGGAAGTGAATAAATTTCTTAAAGATTTATTTAGTAAGTGAATCCTTTACTAACTACTAAAAATCCAATTTTCTTATTGACTGTTATAATATATATATATAATTGATGTATTTTATTAAAAGTGCTCTTAATTTGATAAATTGAATGCTATATATAAGAAATATATATATATATATTTAAGTTTTGTAAACAGATGTCATTTAGTTAAGTATATAAATGCAAGAGAATTGATTACTAAGCAAAATTATATGAATTCTGATTTCAGTGGAATGTACTCTGCTTCTTCCCAGACTATTACTTTTTCTGAAATAATCGACAGGATCAGCAATTTGCAAAATGAGCTACAAGAACTTCAGGATTCTGTAAGAAAGAAAGAAATTCATTCCAAAAAATATTGGACTCTTTTTTTTTTTTTTTTCTATTTCTTTAACATATCAATCTTGAATTATAAAATTCTGTAAAAGCATGAAAGTGTTTCTTTCAACTACTCTTTATATCCTATTTTAATTCTCTCTCTATATATATATATGTATTTATCATGACCTTATTCTTGTTTATTAAATTTACTGTATTATATGTTTTTGTTTTATTTTATGATATTCATTCAATGTAATTTTTATCAATGTAACTTTAGCATTAAAAAAATTCATAAATGTTCTGCTTTAAAAGTATATTGTTCAACATTATGTTTTTATTGGTGATAAAAAAAAAATGTTGTTTAGAATCTAGGATGTTTCTGTTGAATAAAACTGATTTCATCATTTACATTGACATTCTTGTAATACTGTGTTTATATTATTTCTAAGTGTCTAGAAAAATAGATGTTGATAAATAGTAAATAGTTTTTTTTGAATTAGTGAGTGCATTAAAACATCCATTTGATCCTATTTTTCCAAATAATTATCATATATATTTTATCTATATATTTTTTTTGTAATGTGTAAATAAAAATTATGAAAATTTGATTTAGTTTGTTTTCCCTTAATGATTTCTACAAATTAAAATGAAATAACTAATTCATTAAGTTGCATAGATTTAAAAAAAGGTATCTATGCCTTTTATATTTTATAATTTGAAATTGTAAACATAATTTATTCACTACATACTAATTTGAGTTTCAAGTTCTTTCCTCCGAGCAAACATAAAACATCAAAGTCTCAATATTAATAAAAATAATTACATAAAAAAAAATGTAATAATTTTATTAGTAAGCTTTAAAATATTAACTTATCTAAGAGTAATAATTATTTTTTAAAAGAACTATATTCATAAGATTCAACATTCAATAGTATTTAAATAATATATAAAAAAGAACATATGTAATTTTTCAAAAACACTGCCATAGTCGTTTGTCAAAATGTATCCTTTGGATAAAAAAGGAAAGGATATGGGAAAGAAAGGAAAGAATAAAGTGGCACCAAACGAATTAAAAAGCGATGGTAATTAATTATACAAAAACAATAATTCCATTGAAAATACTAATTAAAATTTTAATATAAAAATAAAATTATATAACTACGAAAATTTGGATTAAATAATTCAAAATAATATCTTTTTTAAAAAAATCAGAAGTTTTTCATAATTGATCGGCTAGCGTAATATTTACAAAACGATGGTTTCATCAACGTTATCGACAGACATCACGATATGCGCAGAACGATTGAAAATTGAACAGAAGCGGTTTGTTTGGTACATGACACGTGACCGTGAATTGACCCCATTAAAATCAAACCAGAAGCACCATTTCAAAACTGAAAGTTTTCTTAAAGTTGCAATATTCTGCTGCTTTTCTGCGTTTTTTATTTAATACATTAAAGGATTTTTATCTTGTAAATTTTGTTAAAAAAAAAATAGAATTTAGAAAGGAAATTGTTGAAAAGAAATTTAGAAAATTTTGTAAAGAAATCTTAGAAAAGAGAGAAAAAACAAACAAACATATACAAAAAGAGTAAGTGGAAAAAGGAAACTGACCTATCGCTGCATCGATAAATTTCAAGGCTACTACAGAATTACAATTATTAGCAACAATGTATGCAAAATGACATTTTTGTAATGCATTTTCAATGTTACCCTGTCAATGCCCGAAAGGTGCTGATGATAGTTGTTGCAAGTATCAGCGGGAAAATTTTAAACTTTCGTGACATGTTTGTCAATAAAAGAAAACTTTCAAGTGCAATTTTTACAAAACTTTGTTTTTCATGAAAATTCTTCATTGTTAATATGCTATCCCAAAACATAACAGAGATAAATACCAGAAAGTATAGGTTTCAAATAATATGGACACCTTTGCTGTTAGTGAAATATTTTTTTTATTTTTAATCGTCTATAAAAAATTCAATTGCAAGCTAATGTAATTAATTGATGCCTATTTATACACCTTTTCTTTCTTAATTTACTTGCATTACAAAATTTTTCTCAGATTTTAAATTATTTCGTTGATTATTACTCTATATAATTGAGTGCAAATGATTTTATAAGAGATTACAATTTGGAGTGTTATCCGTTTTTGACATATATCATTAGAATTTGCTACAAATTTCCTTGCTTCTCAAAAATATAATATTTATAAAAAAAAAACACCTTTTCGCCATTTTTGGATTTATGATTGGCAACGGATCTAAATGTAATAACATTTTTTTAAAGATCTTTATTCCGAACGTAGTCAAGTTCTTAAATATCACTGAAATAAAATTCATTCTTATTTCAACGGTATATATACTCATAATATTTTCATATTTTTGTTCAATACTTTTTAACAAAACTGTCTTTGTTCAGTTATTTAAAGAATGCGGCATGATAATACTCGCAGGGGGCGGAGAGTATAGATATTCTGGGCGCCAAATTTCGGGAACATCAAAAGAAAAAAAAGTCAATTTTGCTTCTATTTTCAGTTTTTAAAAATAATTTCATAAGTGACAGCTACATGGAAAGGGGTTGAAATTTAAATACTATACTCCGGCATCTTTTTATCCTTCTAATGCCACCAGTCAATAAAGAATGATGAGACTCTAGTTAGTCATAATTGCAACGCTTTACTGAAGAAGTTGCAACTGAAAAAAAAGCTGCTAATCTCTTGTAGATTAATATGCTTTTTGTAAATCTAAAGAAGTGATTTAATATGTTGAATTTCATTTTGAAAATATGAACTTTTGTTTTTTTTACCATAATTTATTTTCTTTTTCTAAAAGTGTAACTCTATAAAAAAATTTATACGCAAGAACTCAGTTTGTAATCGAGTTTCTATTTATTACCAAAGATGCAATTTTTTTCTGAGGTTTTTAGATCTAATTAAATTTATCGATGCTAGAAAGTTCGGCAGCATATCTTTCTTAAAATGTATAGCTTTATTTAAATATTTTAAATTTAAAATATAATTAACGATTTTGACATTCTTACTTTAAAATTAATGACATTGAATGTAATTAAAATGTATTAGGAGAGTAGAGTTACTAAGTAGTGTGGAATTTATTTGAATTTTACAGTTTATGATACTTTTTTTAAAAAATACCTTTCTCTTTTTATTTTGTTTCAAATTTGCAAGTACAAATAATGATCAACAGATGGCAGCCTTATTTAACGAGACAAAAGAAGTAATTTGACACTTTTGACAGCCAATCATATTCGTAGATTTAAAACGCGTTAGTGGGAGCGGCGTCATAGAAAATGGTGATGAATGTCATTCTCTAATTTATAGTGTCCATCCCCCGTTACGAATTCAAATTTTACAATTTCTTGACAAGTGTTATCTTTTTAATTGTTTTCAAGTGCAAGATGTTTATTTTTCGTCGGAAACAAATCGAGCCTCTCTGATACATCCAACGATCTCAACATGGCGTATTTGCCGCTTGTGGCGCGATCTTTCTGTGACAGGGGCATGTGTATATACAAATTGTTTACTTACATTTGAAATATTTTGTTATCGTTTGCAAACATTGTTGTCCACGGTCGTTGAATCTTGCATAAAGGTAAGTGTGAGTGATATTATTCATTAATAAAGAAAAACATTAATTATCATTGCCGGTGTTTCTACCCAACCGGTTAGCTTATTTATTTTCATAAAAAAAAAAAAGATAACAGTTGCGATGTACGGGATGTTGTTAATGATTTTAAAAAATTTTTTAGTGTAATATACTAATTCAATTAATTACAAGAATTGATGTTTAGTGTTTGTATTTGTTTATTCGCATTAATTTATGTAATATTTTCCTTGATTTATGTTTGCTATTTGAACTTAAGAATTCGATAAATTTATACTTGATAAATTTTAAATTTTTATAACAAATATGAAATTTTTATATTTTTATAATCACTTTTAATATTGTTACTATATATTTGTAGCTTCCTTTATATTTCTAAACATTCCGAATTATTATTAATTATTTATTTCAAATTATAAAATATTAAAAAAAATTATAGTATTCCTTTTCACTAAAAAGTTGTATAAGATTATTCCGTTAAATTGAATATCCATTGATGTTTAATTTTCGTTTGTGTGCAATTTAATATCTTCTAAGTTCTTTAATGATTAACAATGCTGAGTAGATTAAATATTTATGATTAGCCATTTTGTTAAATGTTTACTCAGTTAATTTTTATTTCTTTATAAATCCATTAATTGGGGGGAGATATTTTATTTAAAATTATTAATTGCAAAATTTTTGCAGTATTGATTTGTTTGATGCTGTTTATTAAATAACCAAAAAGAATGTAATGCTTATGTTTGACTTAATTGGTGTTGCATTATATGCTAATGATTCATTTCTTTAATCTTTATTAATGATTTTTCAGAAATTTCAAAGATTTTCTTTACTGATATAACAAATAATACTTTAATTTCAAGATTAAAAAGTTTGCAAAACTAAAGAATATGGTACAATTGCCAGATTGTAACTTTGTAAGATAAAACTAAAGAACATAGTATGTAATTTTTGTCAGATTGATGCAAATGGTAGAAAATTTTTCATATATTGATTACAGTCAGGTAAATGTCTGAAGATATTGATAAATAGGTGTTATTAATTCTGTGTGCTTTTTCAATTGGTTATGGATTTGTATAATAAACAATATAAATTATATTAATATTGAGGTGTAAGAAGATTCATTTCGCCTTGATTGTGTTACGGGTAAAAAGTAATTTATCTCTAATGAGGAGCTTTAAATATTAATTGAAAAAACAAATAGAGGTAAAAATTGTGAGAAGAAAGCCGTAGTTGTTTAATTATGTATTTTAATTGTAGAATCTAAATTCACAAGAAATTAATATTTCTGAAATAAGTTCATATTTTCTCTCCTTCTAATTTTCCTGCAGGAATTTTTATTTCAATTTTGGAATATGCTAAGAATTAAAAATTTGATATTGAAGATAAACTTTTTGATATTTAGAAAAATAGATCTTAAAGAATAATTCTGAGCTAACATTATTTATAAGAATTATTAAAATATAAAAGAAAGTTTTTGATGGTATTAAAAAAATTGCTTGGTACATACTCTCTTCAATTTTTTGAGAAATAATGGAAATAAACAATTTCTTCATATAAATGATATTTTTATTATAACTGAAAATGAAGTTGAAAACAATAAAATGCCTTAATGTATTAAAAGGTTTTGTATGATTTATGTATAGTAAATTTTTTTTCGAGAAGTGTATTGTCTTTAACTAATTTATCATTTTATTGAATGCATATTTTCATTTTCTTACCTATGGTTTATAAAGAATAGTCATCAACAATTAATTTCATATTTAATAGCTGGAACCTTGGTGGTTTTACAAGTAAGTTTTAGGGGGAGTTGTCACAATTATTATTAATAAAAGATATTACGTTCTTCTTTAACAACATTGAATATAAATTTATCTTTTATTGCTCAAATTTGTGTTCTTATGAAATAGAAGAAGTAATTTAAGAATTATAAGTTTTATTTTTTAATTTCATGGTTTTTATCAATTAAATTAAATAAAAGACTTATGAAATTCTGTTCACCAATAAATAATTTTTTACGTGCATTACACAATAATGATAAAGATTAAATTAATAAGTTATATGAGTTAATCCAAATTTCTAGTGAATATTTGTATTTTAATATGAACATGTTTAAGAAAGAGTAATATTTGAAATATAGAATCCAAAGATTGCCTAGATGGATGTGATATCCTTCTTAATATATTTGAAAATAGTTTATTATATGCAATAGAAATAATAAAATAGTTTTCTCTGTTTTAATATATTCATTATTTACAAAAATAATTTTCTGTTTGTAGGACTTCTTTTTAGAGCTGATTTTTTTAAAAAAATAATTTTAAAAAATTTACTTGGAGAAAACTTAATTTTTTTTCTTATGGATGAAACAGATAATCTATAGATATTTAATGCATGTTATGGGCTGTTACAGATACATTTATGATTTCATTCCTCTTGATATTTTACTGTTGAATCTGTAATCACTAATATATTGTACTGCCTCTTGCCCTTGAAAGGCTGAGTATTAATTGGGAAATAGAAGGATAAGTAATATCACTTTATCAAAAAACAAACAATGTTTTGTAATTTGGAAATGGTGAAGGCACTTTCTTTTTTCTTTATTAAAGTCCACTTTGAAAAGAGAAGTTTAATTGCTTAGATGTAATCTAAAAGTTATGACTATTAGATAAGGTCTGCTTCATTACCTGCTCCAAGATGGAGGGGGAGTTCAATAAATAGATTTTTAAAATTTTGGGGAACTGAAGCTCAATTATATACTAAGATTTCGTTTACCTCTTGCTATACTGTTAATTGCATGATAATAATGTTGCGTATAAATTAAAATTCTCTTAATTTTGAATTTATTTGACTTATTTACAATCTTTGCATTTAAATAAGAATTTAAAAGTTACATCTGGAAGGCTAATTAGTCTTCTTTCTTAAATTATAATAAATTACTTAAAATATATTTTGAGATGGTTGTTTTTACAAATTAGTATAAAAAAATGAATTCTCTCTTTTTTTAAAACTTATCATTATATAGTGTATTAATAGGCTAATGTGTAAAGGAATAGAATTAGTTCAAATTTACTTGATAATTTAATTCAAATAATACCTGCTTGCATATTGAATTCATAATACATCAAATGGCAGCTGATTTTTTTAATATATAAGTAAGCCCCGTTATGTTTGAATACTTAAAGAAATTCAGTTCAATATTTTTAAATATCAAGGAAAATAGCAAATATATTTGATAGTTAATTTAATGTAGATTTTAAAGATATGGTTGATTGGAAAAAAAAATCTTATCAGCTGTTGTTGGATGTTGATAAAAATAGTAATTTCTGGAAATAAAGTTTTCATTTGATATCGAGTCTTTTTAATTAAATCTGAAAGTATTATTAAGTCTCAGGCTATTAATTTAATAAATTCTGTTCATTTATTTTAATTGTGAAAAATTGAATTGGGATTTTAGAATTATTAAAGTATGCTTCTTCGATTTTTGAATAACTTTTTGGAGTAGATCTGTTTTTAGTAAATGTCAGTTATCTTATAAATTTCAAATATTCTATTTTATTAACTTCAGTTGTCTCAAATATGAATGATCTGTTAATGAAAATGAATCATGGACTTGTATGATTTAATAAAGTTTATTTTTTAATTGTTTTTTCATATACATTTATCTTTGAATAATTGCACATCTTAATACAGTAACAAAAGAAAGCACGTGAATGAATTAGAAAGAAAGAACCATATAAAAAAAAGTTTGTGAAAGCACTTATCAATAATGAAAAGAAAAATGAGATGCAAATAGTCTTTCATGTAAGAAAATTATAGTTTGAAACGATACCAAGGGAAGTATGATAAGGCTTTTTGTTGTGCTTTAGCTGTTAGCTTTTATACTTTTTATGTACCTAGATATGAATATTTCATGCTTGACTTGATGCACTCTAAAATTCTTCTTTACTAGTTTCTTTCTTTTGCTTAAAACATGGATTGGGGTTTGAAACTGATAAGAACTTCAGGGGAAGGGATGTTTTTAAATAATTTTCATGCTGTAATTGTATTTGAATTTGATATGTAGTATGACTATAAAATATATGTATTTAGTGATAGGTATTAAATTGATGGAAATAACTGTATATAGATAGTGTGTATAATAAAAATCCAAATTTTTTATAAAAGCAGATTTTTGATTTTCTCTATTATATGAATTAAATAAAATTATATAATTTTTTCATTATAATGACTCTTTTTATTATGTTTCAGTTATCAGTTGATTGCTCTCTGTCTGTTGTGTCAATACATCAACAATCAACTTCATTAGTTTTCAATTTAAAAACTAAAAAGTTAGAATTTTTCATAAGGACATATTCTTCAGAGTAAAATTATTTGTGTTCTTTCCTATGTAAATCTAAGAATTATGCTTAAATTCAAACTAATTTTGACATGGAGAAATAAAATTCTCAGTTGTATCAATGGATCTTAAATTTTTTTTTTTCTGTTGTCAAAGTATTTATTCAGTTTTACTTGCTTTTTATTGTAATTTTTGTATTCTTTTCATTATTTATTTGTTTATTCTTATGCAGGTGAAATGTTTAATAAATTGTTTCACAAGAACCATGATTTATAAAGAATGAAAAAAGATCTAAAACATTCAGGCCCTATTGAATAATAGATTAGAATGCTTATTTTGTCCATATCTTTTATCTTTGTGATTTGAATTGATTTGCAGATCTTAATTTATTGATTTTAAGAAACAGTAAGAATAATCCACTTTTTGTAAAATAATGAGTATACATTAAAATATTTAGTTAGTAATTAGATTTTAAGGTTGACTTTGTATATTTACCATACTTAGGTTTAGATTAAGAATTTTTAAACTATGTTGTCATAAAATAAAATGTTAGAAGTTTCTTGATTTCAGCCAGCTTCATTGTTTAGATGTTCAACATTTGTTATCTGAAATAGTGAGGAAAATCTTGTTAGGTTAGAATGTTTCATTGGAAATATAAAATTGCAATTTTTAATTGTCTTTTAGGTACTTTTTATCATAACCCTTAACTTTTCCTTGTGACATACAAGGTGGGGGGGGAATCTAGCAATTTTGAATGAAGGAATAACTAAAAAGTTTAAAACATAAGTTTAAGTAAAATAAATTAAAAAAAAACATTGCACTATTTTCCCCCCCTCCCATTTGCATCTAAAGAAAGTTTATTATATAAAATTTCAGAATTTTTAAGAATTTTTCTTGAATTTTTTTTATGGTATCTGATATTTGTAATTTCACCTTCCTCTTTATATTAATGGAAATTCTTATGCAATTAGGATAATGTATAAGATTACAAATAAAAAAAACTAATCTAAATTGTTTAATTGTTTTCATCTTTTGAAACCTCTTTTTAAAAAATAAGTTTCTATTTATTTTATGAAATTATTTTTTAGTACATCCTATTTGTTCATGAATATTTTATATTCATGAAAGAAAGTCATGAATATTTCATATTTATGAAAGAATAGTTAGTATAAAAAAGCAAAGAAACTCAATTGGTTAAGGGAAGTTCTTATTACTTATATTCAGGAGAGGAAAAAAAAAAAAAAAAAAAAAAAAAAAAAAAATGTGTGTCTGGGCTTTTAAATCACAATTCCATGCGACATCATATGAAACAATCCAGAATTCTAAAGTATTGTGGGCTCTTTTAAAATTTACAACTAAAATTAAAAAATATATTTTCCATAAAATTTGTTATATGAATACTGTAAATTAAATTAAATTTGATTCATTTCTTAATTTTTTTATTTTAAAGTTTATCTTTTAATATTTAGATTGTAATGGAATTATTTCTTATCCAGAAAATTATTAGAAATAGAAAAAGCTTAACCATTTGAATATTGAAGTTGTTTCTGTGTATCAAAAATACAGGATAGATTGTATATGTAAGGGAAGAAATTAATAAGAGTAGTAGTAAGTAAATAATGCTTAAAGTTAATAAGTAAAAAAATGTTTGAGTGCTCAGCACAATATTTCTTCTTAGTGCTCAAACATTTAAGAAGCCATAATGAAGTAAAAAAAAAAGTTTTAATCGAGCATAATTCACTACCTGCAGTGCTTTTTTAGGATAAAGATTTTCAGTGTATTTGCAGGAGGAAATTTTAAAGTAACTATAAAACTGGTAAAGAGAAAAAGCAAAATCAAAGTGATTATTTAACTATTTTAATATGTTTCAATTGAAAGTTTTTTACATTTCACAGTGGAGGAAATTTACTCTAAAAACTTTATTTTAAAAATAAGAAAAATATTCTGAATAATTATTTCTTTGAAATATTCTGTAACATATTTATTAGATGATATAAAATCACTATAATAACCAAAACTTTATTTCAGTTAGGTTAATGTTTATAATTAACTTAATATTTAAAGAATAATTTTTTTTTTAGATAAATTGTTAACTTGAAATGAAATGATCATAAAATTTTTGTTACAGAATTATTATGTTGTATTTGAAATAGAAAAATATACTACAGTTAACTTTCAGATAAAGGGTTTTGGAAAACTGAATATTCTCTAAATGTTAATATTGGAATAAAGCAAATTGCCTTTCTTTCTTTTCAAGTTGTTAGAAGATGAAGTCTTATATCGCAAACAGAAAGCAATAAAAAAATATGATAAATAAAATAGAAAGGAAACCATTATAGTTTTATTAATGAATATGTGAAATAAGTAGAATCTTCTCCTTAGTTTTCAGTATTGAAACAAAAATCCCAGATATAGTGCAGGAATATTTGAATTCATTAAATAATAATAACATTTTATAAAATATCTTAAAAATTTATTAAAGTTGGTGATAACTTTCTGTGGCAAATAAATTGGTAACATTGGGAAGGTAATTTTCTTGAATTTTATGATGGTGTAAAAATAATTTTTGTGCTATAATGTATTTAGGAATTATCCTATCAAGGCATCAAAATTTTGCTTAATTTTTTAATTAGAAGTTTAAAAATATCACTCTAAAGTGAACATTTCCACCCTTAAAATATTATAGTTTTCCAAAATTTGGTCAATCTAGATGCCATATTTTGTCTTGTAGATTTGCCTACAAGTGCTCACATACTCAGTTTTAATTATTAATTATAGATGTTTTTGAATATATTTATGCATTTTTTTTTTATACTTTTGTTAAAGAATGGAATATCCTTGCCATTAATATTCAATTGATCAAAAAAAAAAAAAAACTTATATACTTTCAAAGAAAATGTATCATTTAATATAGTTTTTTTTATGTCATATGAAATCTTCCAAATGAATACATTTTTACGTTTGAAAGTATGGCACTCTTGTGTATGTGTTAAAATATTGTTGATGAAAAACTTATGCATTTAGTTCTTTTTGTTAAAAATAATTAGAAGTTTTATTTAGCATTAAAGAATTACATAAATGTTTCTTAAGCATAAATAGAAAAAAATGTTCACTGATAGTTAGTGGAGGAATAAATTATTTTCAGAATTTTTATCTAAATATTTTCATAGAAATGTATAATTATGCACATTAATTTTTTATGTTAAAAGTATAATTTTTTAAAAAAAACTTTTAATACAATTTAAGATGAAAATGCCAATCTTTCTTATATTAAAACTGAAGATATTTTATAATTATCAATTGCATGTAGACAAAATACAGTGGATCTTTAGTTTCAACCTTTAGTTATATAAAAATGTCTAGTTGTATATTGGATACATTTGCATTAATTGTTTTTGCAATTATAAACTGTATAATGAAACTTTCTTATGATTAAGGAGAGAGAGAGAGAGAGAAAAAAAACTTTTTTTAAATTCATGTTTTATTAATAAACAAATGTCTCAAAAGTTTTTGATTGAGCATGACACTTTGAGAAGAATAATTATGAATAATTTTTAAAAAAACATTATTACATTTTTTTTAATTATAGGAACAAAGTTTACATCTAAAATCAGTGAATTACTTTTTCTAAAACTCCATTATTAAATCTAATTAGTTATACAGAACAAAAATTATACACTATATTATTACTATTTTTACATAAAATGTCATGTTTTAGTATTTGCATTTTGTAAAGAATTGATTTTAATCCTGTTAAAAGGGATTAAAAAATTTGTTTGTAGGTATTAATACTCTTTTTGTTGATAAACATTAAAATATTATCTACAAGAATTGAAATATGTTGAATAAACATGCTACTTTTTTTTGGATTTAGAAAAATTTAACTTCAAGTATTTTTTTAGACTAAAAATTTGTTTGAAATAGAATACTAAAAAAAAGGAGCCAATTCAAGAATGCTCTTAACAAAATATGTTTTATGTTAATATCTTAGGAAATATGCTTAAAGCAATGGAAACAAATGTCAAGAAAATTACATTATGCACCTTCACAAACAAATATGTGACATTTTAAACTGAAATATCATTCCAGTCTTACTTATTTGAGACATCATTCAAAAAATTTTACTTATTTATTTCTGAGTTTTGACAATGTTATTCTGTGCTATTCAGTATTTGAAGATACTCTTTCCATTCCATTTTCTTTGTATTTAAAATTTCTGCTTATTATTCTGAATAATGGGAGCAAAATTTATATGTGAATTATTTACCATTAGATAACTTGGACATAAGTTTTCTCGTATTTGTATGATTAATAATTACGAATTAAATCAAATAAGCAGTGAATAAGTTCAAGAAAGTAGTCATTTATCTACCAGAGAATAACCTACCAGTTTTATTATAACTGTCAAAACACGAAATTTCAGTTATTCTTCATTAAATTGAGCTACTTAAAAAAAAAAATTCAGCTAAAATTCTTTAAAATTTTTCTAATAAAATAAAAACTTTTATGAAATATCTAAAACAATAGCATAAAATAAGTTAAATGAATAAGAATAATTTTATTCATTTTTTAAAAATCTTTTGTAATCTTACCACTGATTGACATAACTTTCTGATTGCAATTTGATAATTTTACCTATGAGAAAGTTGTGCTAAATTTTTATGTCTTGAGCGATTTTCACTAAAATGTTATGCAGATATAAAATAACTGCTTTGTGAGCTTACATTTTAAACATTATGGATAAGTTTATATTGAGTTATTTCAATGTTTTAAGACTGGCTCCCTAAATGTAAAAGTTTATCTGAGTGTAGTTCATTTAATTAATTCAAAATAGAAATGGAAGTCAACTATTTTATATTTATGTGCATAATATTTCAGTGAAACGTCGTAAACAGAAAACTTGGCTATATTTTCTGGTGAATTGCCATCTTGATATATGAGCTTTTAACAGTTTTTTTTCACTTAACCAAGTTAATATTTGACTTTATTTTTTGCTGTCTGTAAAATTTATAAAATCGCCATTTTTAATTACATTAAACTTTAACTTACAACTTGAAGCAAACTATTCATATATGTATTGCAATAAACTATGTATTGGATAATACGATAACACAAGAGCTGGATTTCCTGAAACAGGATAAATATTTTAACATACATTAATTGAATCTGTTTACATTAATATACTGTTTTATGCAATATAGACGTGTTGTTGATCTGAATGGCAGACTCTCGCCCCTTTGCTCTGGCCTTGGCTTTTAGCTTTTCAGCATCAGAAGTTCAATCCTTAGAAGGGCAGCGTCATAATATGGTACGACGATCCTTATGAAACTGTTTTTTGTTGTCTTTGATTCTACAGTTGAAATAATGCAATTTTCATGAAATCCCCCCCCCCCCCCCCTTAATATTAAACATTTAACATGTTTGTTGACTAGCACTCATTCTGAAAATCGTGACGTACTTATTGAAAACAATCTTTCAAAACATTGCAAAATAAATAATTTAGAGTGATTTACTTTGCATTGCTTTATTGTTTTGAACGATCATTTTCAACATGTACCTCGCGGTTTATATCTAATATGGTTATAAAATTTGACACGTAGTTACATCTTAAATAAAAGCTTTTCAAAATTGTAATAATTAAAAAAAATTAAAGTAATTAAAATATTGCCATTTTTACTCAATATGTGCAGAATGTTATAGTTGCACAAAGAATAATTTTGCATCATTTAAAAGTAATAATAAAAACGCTTTTCGGCCATATCAGTTTATCGAGAAAATATTTTTATCAATAAAAAAAATGCTGCTAAGTTTTATGTTACTTTTTTTTTTGTATTAAACACTGACTTTATTCTGTGCAGTACAACGATATTATATTTCCTTCTTTGTTTGCAGGTTATCATAGGTATTAAGCAAGATAAATTTTAAAAACAAAGATAGATTAATCAGTTTTAAAACATCATTTTACGATGTTTCGTTTGTTGAGTCTTTAATCTCTTTATTATTATTTTTTGTTATTTTTTCACAAATGAATTGCTTCTTTTATTGAAAAACTTAAATTTTAACTTAATATTTTATTTGAAAAAATTCAGCTTCAACATATTTTTAAATGTTTCCATGTCTTTACAAGTGGAGTTGCTATCTACTGAGCACAAGGGTTATGGAATTACGGTTACGTTGTACGGAATAGTACGATTAAAATTTTTCAGTTTATTGATATTTTTATGATAGTTTCTGGATATTTAAACTGTTTGCTTGATGAACTTTAAATATTTAAATGCCATTCTTGTTAAAATATATTTGTAAAAATTGGATGTTTCTGTTGAGTAAAAAGTAATCCTAATAAATTTCAACCATCAGCCTTAATTGTTTTCAAGAAACATATTTCTTGATCGATCAGTATGTCTTAGTCACTGCAAGTAAAAATATTTAAGATACTTTCCTTTCATGTTCCTTGATATTGATCTTGAAGGGTTTTTATTGCTTTCCACCTGTTTCTACGTTTAAAAGAAAAATAATTGTAAATAAATAATAAAATAAAAAGCAGTCTAGAAAACCTGCTTGAGTTTTTCTCCAGTCAAAGGAGAGCACCTATCGTGATCTGAAGAGCGTAAAGCAATTTAATGGCAGAATGCCAAAAAGTGATTTTTGAGTTAATCGTCGCAGAACGATTGAATGACTTACAAGTTTTAGATGCAACATATATATATTTTAATGATATTTTTAAAAAATAAATTAATTTAGACTTGCATAAAGTTAGAACTTTTAACTGTTTATATAAAATTGCTTAAATGTTTTCAAAACATATTTTTATAAGTAAATTGCAAGAATAAAATGTTTGTTGATCTTCTGTGTTATTTGTATTATTATTGGATTCTTTATTCTGTAGTTCTTTTTATATATTCTTACAAATATAATTTATCATCTTTTCCATTTAGTCTAGGCAAAATCACATTGACTGATTTGAAAAATCCAAATAGGTTTGGTATGTAATTGCTCGTTTGATTTGTTATATTTTCGATTTTTGCTCTGTTTTATATATCTCCGTGCATTTTGGAATGAGTGGATTGGATAATTTTGTAATTAAATTCATTGTTTTAATTATTGCATTCTTTATTCTATATTTTTTTACTTATTACAAATATAATTTATCTTTTTCATTTGGTTTGGACGCGACCTTTGACATTTTTAGGCATTTAATGTAGGCAAAATCACATTGGCTGATTTGAAAAATCCAAATAGATTTGGTATGTAATTGTTGTCTTATTTGTTATGTCTTCGATTTTTGCTCTATTTTAATTGTTTCCATGCATTTTGGAATGAGTGGATCGAATAATTTTGTAATTGAATTCGTTCAGTGTCTTATTATCACATTCATTCTGCAGTTATTTCTCATATTTAATTTTATTTTTGTACAGGTTTTCGTAAAAAAGACCATTTTGTGTGATATAATGTTGAAATTTAAATTTCGTAATCCTTCAAAATTGAATTGAAGCAAATTTGTTAAAATAAAATATTGCAGATAAAAATAGAAAAAATGAACTTTTATTGATATTACTTATATGATTTTTCGATCATTTCAATGGTTAAGTAAATATTATTAAATTTTTTTTTTCACTTAGAAGACTGTCTTTTGCCGAGATTTCTTCTCTGTTAAGAGTGTATATACTTAAAAGATCTGGGAAACAAAATAAGATAATTTCATATCTATTTGATGCATTGATATTTTTAAAATGACCAATTAATATATCTTCTATCCCAAACTATTGGTTCAATTTCCCTTATTTTTTTTTTATAAGAAAGCTCACGATTCTTAAATATGTCAATGGCCGCCTGACCTCCATCCTCCTCCAGTTTTGAGAAAATTTCAAGTTTTATTTCAATCTACATTCGCTATGAGAGGGGGGGGGGACTTTTAGAATTCCTCACTCCAACCACTGTATTGATTTTGAAATTTTTATTTTATATTTAATTTTTTAGATTTTCATACGTGGTTGGTTACCTGCTCCCATCCTAAAGTTTTGATTGCAAAATATTGCAAAATTTGGCAAAGTCCCCAATTTTAATAATTGGATCAATGTCCCACTTTTTAGACATAGCTTATCAATCAAAATATTCTATGTTTAATGTGCAAATTGAATTTAAAATAATGCTTTCTCTTATTTAGAGAAGATGTAATTCATCAAAGTATTTGATAGAACTAAATTAAATCTGATAATTTGACTGGCGAACTGTTCTATGAAACTGTTCTAAGTCGATTAGTTTCTATGAAATCAGATGTTTTTTACTGATTTATCTTACTTGTTCTGAAGAATTTAGCAGAAGTATGTGCTGCTAGAATTTTCAAGTTTTTAGAATTCTCTAGCTCATAATAATTTTTATTCTTGAAGTTAATAGAATATATTTGTCTGCAGTTTTTAATTCTTATGAGAAGTTTTGCTGTTAATATATCTGATAATGCGAGGAAAAAATGATATTATGAAGTATTTGGTTGACGGCTTATTTTCGTGACAATGTTATCTTTATTGCCTTTACCGAAAATAGCCGATAATTAATAAGCCAATAATTAATAAAATTGACTATGTGAGTTGATTGTTTAATGCAACTTTCTAGACTAATCATAATAATAAAAAAAGTCCCTACCGATGAAGGACCAGGAAGTATATAAAATATGCACGTTTTTCATTATAATCACGTACTCGGGCATCTTTTTTCTGTTATTACTACAGTGTAGAAGTAACGATAATGAAAAGTTCATTCAATGAATCAGGTAGTGTACTTCGATGACGATTAAAGTATTTTTACTGATTTGAGAAATAAAACGTTTGCAACGATGATAAAATTGCAAACTGGTTTTATTAATTAGATGCAGTGATGGGAAAGAATGTAGGCTATTAGGGAAAGTATTCATGTATCTTCAGTTGAAATACCTTTAGCGATTGCTGTGCAGTGAAGCATTATCTTTTATACTACCTGAATTGCTAGTTCATAATTCTATTGCAATAATAAATATGCCAAATGAATTTTAAAATTTCATAGTTTATTGAAAAAATAAATCGATTTTCGAAAAACGTCGGAAGTTAATGTTTTGGCAATAAATTTAAATGAAAGATAAAGAAAGTTTAAAAAATTTTTAGTGCAACAAATGGCAAATATGCAATAAATGATTTAATATGACAATTCTATATCATTCTCATTCAAGAAGAATGCAATTCTTTAAGGGAAAGAAATGTTTTTTTTTTTCCCTTCTGGATCTGAAAATGTATTTTTTATTTAATAAAACATAATTTTAATTAATTGTGATAAATTTTTTGTGTGAACAAAATGTGAAGGAAATTTAATAGGTTGGATTTTTGTAGCTGGCAAACTACAATTCAAAATTTCTAATAGATTCAACTCTAATAATTCAAAATTTCTGATAGAAAAGGGAACTTGAAAATTTTCAGTCGAATATGATTAAATGCTTTAAGAAGCCTTGACATGTTTAATTTTTTATCTTACTTATAATAAAGATAAATGTGTGTGCATTGGTGTATTGATTGTTTGACTTAAAGCTATGAGACTTAGTCGATACATATTTTGAAGGACAGGAAACATCCGAGCGATTTATTTTGTAATGTTAATCAGAATATTAATTAAAAATCTAGAGAAATTAAATTTTTTTTTCAATAACTGATGAAAATATTACAGCACAACATTAATTTTTACATTTTCTACATTTTACAACGATGCCAATTTTTGCTGTATAATTTGTTTCTATTTTTAATTAATTAAAAAATATTTTTTAAGTATATAAAAATATTTATAATAATATATTTCATTGTCGAAATGAAACGTTGTTTTTATTGTTCTAATAATCTACTAATATTTCATTCGGGCTTTTTTTTTCTTTGTTAATGATCAAGATATAAATATTCAGCTTATTTTTACTTGTTGAATAGGTTTAAATATAAAACATGGTTTTAATAAAAGTTTTGAAATTTTATTGTACTTAAAATTAAGATTTAACTTCAGATTAAAGCATGAAATGAATTTCCCAATAATGTTTTGTCGAATTCTAATGATAATTTCGACAATCGTAGGGCTTTGAAAAATGATACTCCCGATGATAAATTAATGTTATGAATTACAACATCTTGGAAACCCGTATATATATTTCAGAAAAAATTTTCCTCTTACTAATCAAAAAAATTATTTCCTAAAATCACGAAAAAATTCACAAATAACATTTTTTTTTATTAATTAATATTTTCTTACGCATGAATATGAAAAAGAATGAATTGTAACAGAGTAAAATTTTTGGATGAGATCAAAGCTGATATTCTGAGATATTAGAATTCAACAATTTTGTACAAATCTCGCATTGTTTCTGCAACATTTTACAAAAATTGCAAAATTCCCCCAGTTGATGGATAACACTTACTTTTCAATCATTATATATTATAATAGTCAAATTATATGTATATTTATTTTTATGTATATTTTTACACTTTATTGGATATGAGCTTTAATGGCAATTATAATATTGCAATTGGTTAAATATAATATTTGTTTTCAGATCGAGCGATTTTAACTAATAAATTTTGCTCTCCCCCCCCCCTCAAAAAAAAAACACAAAAAAACAAGACCAACTTTACTCAGACGATATAAAGTTTGACTGTGGAACATATTGATTGTAAGAATGTTTAATCAATTTTTGCCCTTTACTAGCAGTTATCGTTTGCAAATAAATGAGATAGAAATCTAAAGAAATCCGAATAATTTCTTACGGTTCCGTAAGTTTACACTAAAATGAGATAATTAACACCCATTATTTAGATATTCAATGACTTAATGATGAGCATTCATTCATCAATTTCTTTGATTAGATGACAGATATTTTCAGAATAACCTTAAGCTTATTCAGAGTAATAAAGTACTTGCCTCGTTATATTTGCATTTGTGTATAAACGGGATTTTGAATCTGTAGTTCCAATGATCGTAGCATGATAATGTGCTAGACTGAATTCATTAGTGTTTGTTCATCTTGATTGCATCAACCATTGCGTAACAGAAAGAATGTCCATCACTTAGTCATTCTTTCAGCAGCTCTTTATAGATTGTTTTTTTTTGTTCTCCTTTTATAGATTTTATTTTTATTCTTTTGTTTCAATGAGTAGTTTTCGCATGACTCATCACACAATTTACAACCTGCATGCCAGCCTACGAAAATGAAAAAGTATTAAAAAAAAAAAGTCCTGAGGCATCCAACTAAGTTCAGAAAGCATTTTCCAAATATATATGATGTTTTTAAAAAAATTAATATAAGATTAAAATGATGAATAAATGTGAAAATATTTATATAAATATGTAGCTTTTCAAGTAAAAGCAGATTTTTATGTAAATTTTAGCATTTATTTACATATTCTAGGAATGTTCTAGAAAAAAAAAGTTTAACATTTTTGATGTTTCTTTGTAACATTACATGTGTAACATACCTTAGAGTGTAAATATTATCTAAGATTTATATTCAAAAATGAAATTTGTGTTTGTGTAATATTAAATTACCTATGAAATTTTGGATTTTTTCAACAATATTTACATTAAACGACCACAAATTTAATTCTAGAACATTCAACACCAAATCTAAAGTTCATTACATTCTGCGTAACATAATGAGCAGTAATTTATAAACGATAACTGCTAGTAAAGGGCAAAAATCGATTAAACATTCCTACAATCAATATGTTCCGCAGTCAAACTTTATATCGTCTGAGTAAAGTTGTTTTCGTTTTTTTTTAAGAAAGCAAAATTTATTAGTTAAAATCGTTTGATCTGAAAATAAATATATTTAACCAATTGCAACATTATAATTGCCATTAAATTAATTTAAATTTTTATTAAGATATTTTCATTATTTTTTTGAGATATGACGATAGCTGTACTGTAGAATTATGAAAAAACTCGTTTTTCTGGAAATGCATTTGAAGATTTTAAATGTCTGTAAATAAGCATTACTTTCATGTCAATAGTTTGCTATAATTTGTCTTCTAATTGACATAGAGACAAAATAAATTTATCGCAAAAAATAAATAAATAAATAAAACTTTAAAATGCGAATTTTTATCCAAATTCATGTTTTCAACTTAGTCGGATACCATAAAAGAATTATGTAGTCTATTACGAATTTTATTTTTCAGCCAACTATTTAATTCTAAACTCCACAATTTTCTGTAGGCTTGCTAAAGGTTTTTTTTAGAGAAAACAATCCAGTATTTCTTTTAAGCGTATTGATCAAATCCAGAATTCGTAGAGAACAATTTAGGTGCCGAAATTGCAAATTGAACTTTATGTTTCTAGAGTGATACATTTATACTAATCTAATGATTAATCCTTACAAAAGTGTCTTCATTTAAGTTATTTTTAATCATTTTAAGGATTTAGATAGACAAATAGAATTTTTTTGACTGATTTTGTCAAAAATTTGCTTCAAATTAATGATTTAGCTTTAAGGATCTCTCTACGAATTTCTTTAACTCATTCTTTAACTCATTCTAACTCATTCCATTTTTTTTTTGGAGCTAACTTACTCACAGACAGATTGGTGTAATTTCAAATATCCTTTTTTCTTGCTCAGCGTTTTCTTGAAATATGAAGATTATTTAAATTCTACTGGTAAATTTATTTGAAAATTACAGTTCTTAGCATGTTTTATTTGTGTACAAACAGATAAAGAATTTTTTCCAAATATTATAACACGATGAAAATTATTTTCATGTTACTCTTTAGCCAGGTAAGTTGAAATTAATACCGATAACTAACAATTACTTTCATAATGTTTTCTAATTTAAAATTTCATTCTTTACTGTAATTAGAAAAATCTTTAAAAATTAATTTTGGCTAAAACATGAAATATTTAATATATTGCTGAACTCTCTGTAAAAATAATATGTGTAATATTTTTATTATAATAAAATAATCCTACGAAACTTAATACATCTCCTATCCGAATAACAATCATTTCCACTTCAAATTAAATTTCCTAAAAATAAAACATCGATTATTTCATTGATTTAAATTGTTTTTACTATATTCTAATCTCACCAATAAAAAAAAATGTTAATCAATGAATTTCATTCGCCTAAAAAATTAAGTCGAATGTTAATTTCTAAGGGCAGAATCATATAGAGGTTAAATGATGAATTAATTTGAAAAATAATATAAATGTCTCAGTATTAAAAAAACACAATTTTAATTTGAAAAATCCCTCTCATATTAAGGATAAATTTGAATCACGTTGATCCGAAATCTCTACGAATAAAAACGAGCATCCATACCGGTCTTTTTGGTTTAGTCTGTCTAGAACAAGGTCTCGTTTTGCTACTAACAAGAGATTTATATATTACACAATTCCTAGTCGATTGGATTTCTTTGGACGGTATTTTCACCAGACAGAATTAATTATACTTCAAATATTATTAATTTTGGGAATTTTGGAACGAAATTTGAAACACATATATAAAAAGAAATGCTGTATCGAATTATTGAAAAATCTCAGTTTCTATGAAAGGTAGTAGTAATTAAGGTGGAAAAGGTAGTAGTAATTAATTTCGAGGTAGTAATAATTAAATATGTTAATTAATTTTATTAATCAGTTTGTCGATTAGATTAAACCTGTTCTCGTGTCATTCCCAACGCCATCAACTTACCAAGATGCGATAATAAATAGAGAAATGATCTATTATTGCATCCTCTAAAGAATGCGATAAATAGAGAGATATTCTTTCTTTTTTTAATTGTTGGCCGCTGTGCAAAAGTACAAACAGAAAAATCACGGAAATGTAAAGCGCAGTCAACATAATTGTACAAAGATTCTAAAATAGTGTAAGCTGTATGTCCATCAAAATTTAATGTTTAAGACTCTGTTTCTGAGTAGCCATTAAGATTAAATTACAAAAAAATATTTGATTGAAATTTTTAATAATTTAATTCAATGAATCATTTGGTTCCCAAACTCGATTAATAATAAAGAACAAAAAGGAAAAAAAAAATAATAACAATTTAAAACTCCCTATTTTAATCCGTGGACTAGCAATTTTACATTTATTTTCATTACTTTATAACATCTGAAATTTTGCATATCTAATCTATTTGTGAATCGATTGGTAGACCAGCATTTGTTTTCTTTCTCCCCCCCCCCGCACAGAAATACAGTAACTCTAATTCTTTATTTCAGTTTTTTTTTAAAGGAAAAAATTATGTATCGGAAAATTGAAAATAAATTGTAATGATTTATAAAAATGTAACCTATCTGTTTATGGTATATTTTGGTATAAACAATTATCACAAGATTATAATGAATTCCTGTCACATACGTGATATTGGTAGTGAAAGGCTTAAATTATGTTTTGCATCTTTTCTAAGGCTCTATCTTTACATTCAGATTCTTTATATGCAAAAGCATGTTGCAGAAAGGTTTAAACATGCTTCAGCGTTTTACTTGGAGAAAGTACTGTAGGCTACAGAAGTTTTCAAATTGATCTCCAGACGTTGCCTTGCTGTTAATATCCAAAATGTTACGTTTTAAAATTTTTTTCCCTTTTCTGCTACTAGATCAATTTGAAAGACAACTTACCCGTTTCCTTAAAATTGATTAAATTTTAAAGAAGCACAGAGGATTTTTATCACCTACTCTTACCATTCAAAAAAGTGAACGTAAAAACACTAAGCAATTCAACAATGGCGTTCCTAGGATCAGTTAGAGGACAGTTTGAAATTTGGTGTACTGATTTTGTCTTTTATAAATGACTTAACTAAAAAAAATTTTATTTGAAATTCGCACCACCAGGAAACAGAATATTTGATTTGTTGGTGTGTTTCATGTGAGGGGGGGAGGAAGAAAAAAAAAAAGGAAAAGATTCGTGTTATTTCAGTAATGATTTTTGTTCACCGTAAATAAGCATTCACCTGCGCAAAGAATGAACCAAATTAGAATATCTGTTCGTGGTACACAAATACAGGTACTGAATTTCTCGGAATGACTTAATTTTCTTTTTCCATTTTCGCATGCTGAAAAAGTGTATATCGCTGTACAGATGCGAATAAGTGGATTAAAAATGAAAGCCTTTGCAATTTATTATTTATTTTCAAAAATATTTTATTATAATTACTTGAAATAAAGCTAAGTGATGTGAATTCATATGACGTAATTGTCTCATAATAAATATAGCTGCGCATATCCTTAACAAATGCATTTACATCGTTTAGTCTGGACGTGTCTATCCTTAACAATTCAAATTTTCCTTACATTTTGAATGATCTTTATGAGCAGAAAAAATGTGTTATCTTTTCATATTTAAACTGGAATGATATGAAACAGAAAAACAATGTACAGAGACTTATAAAACAATGTACAGAGACTTATAAAACAATGTACAGAGACTTATAAAACAATGTATAGAATAGAAAGTTAGTTATAGACAATAGAAAGTTATGCACTTATAAATAAACACTTAAAATAAAATTAGGGCTTTTATGTTTTCGTGAAAATATTTTTGGTTTGATATAAAATTTGTGACCTGCATTCATACCTTTACCATTATAGGAATCTTGATATTTGAAGTATTTTTGATATTTAATGAGATATTCAAAATGTAGCATTTGAATTTTGAGCCTTCATCATCCATGTAACAGTAAAAGTTAACATAGAATAAAGGAAGGGTAGTTTGAAAATGCAAAGCTTAAAAGGAATGTCAGTTGACTTATTTTTAAATGTATGTTTTGTGAAAGCCTGTGCGATAAATATATAAACGGTACAATTGACTCATTTATGAGGAGGGGAAAAATCATATACGACGAGCTCTTACTTCCAAAGAAATGTTGAATGTTTTTCAGTATCTTTAAATAAAAACATTAAATAAAAAGCTTAAAATATAATTCAAATTCATTTTGTTTTCAACTTTCAAGTAAAACGATTAATAATCTTATAAATAGCAAAACAAAATTTAATCATTTTTTTTTCACAAACATGTTGCATACAAAATGAAATAAATATGAAATGAAATGATTTTTACATGGAGCTAAATATTATACATAGTATTGAAAACTCAAGTTAAAGAATTTGCATTAAAAGACATGATATGTCACAATGCGCGCATTAAAAAAAATTTAAATGTCCTTAAAATATGTGTTTAAGCCAAATGGCAAAAGAAATGGTTGTAATTTTAAAAGTAAATTATTGTGGGCATATGTTAAAATGTATTTATACAACGAAATATAATCGCAGAGAAAAAAAAAAAAGTGCGCGAACGACAACAAATCGGCTTAAACTTTGGCAAAGTGTTAGATACGATTGAATAGTGAAATAGGCATCGTTATTGGATAGGTATCACATTAAAGGAATTGTTACAGATTGCATTCAAATTAACGTTAAAAAATTGGTTTTAAATTAGAGAAATTATTGTACTGAAATGGTATTTGTGTTAGTAAAAAATTAATTTTTTTTTGAATTTTAAGATGATGCCAAAATAATTTTTGTGCAACTGTACTTTAAAACGTTGAAAATTATGTAACCTGAAGCGTTACATAATTGTTGTATACTGTATAGCATTCATTTATAGAAATTTCTTAATAGTATAACTGATTCTAAGAAACATGTTTGCCAAATTTCATTTGGATTCGTCAAAGGATGTTGAACTGTATAAGATACACATATCAAATTGAATATCTGTTTGTTTGTATCTAGATTATTTAATTAAATAAATGGTTAATCACAAATAAAGCAACTGAATAGATGATGCATTTTCATTTAAATCATAAAAATGAAAGACCAAACGATTAAATTTAATGAAAACTTATTGGCAATGTCGTTTGAAATTACTTAGACAACTAGGATTTGTGATCCCTTCTTCGCGAGAACAACGTTATTCTCCGGCTCGCAGGAGAAGGCGGTTGAGAACTAAGCATTATGAAATATTGGGCGAGTCTATTTCGATTAGATGGGAGACGTCGACGCAGTTGCTTATTACAACAATGTTCTTTCTCCACGATTTGCTCTCCCGTGTTGTATCTCTCCCCCCTTGCCTTTTAACATATGCACTCGTTTGTCAAGTCAAAGGTCAGCCGTTTCTTCAGAATGCAGGGAAATATTCGTAATCGATAAAAATTAAAGTCTGTAATTAAGTTGTAATTTTTCCAATAACGAAATTTTAATGTTATATATAGTTTAACAAGAAAACCCTCACTTTATTTCCCACCCCCTGGCCCGTTTGGCCCTTTTTTTTTTGTTTTGTCCTCAGAAAAAACACCTGTTCATTCGACATCTAAAGAGGTTGCACTCAGCAAAGAAAGTTTGTAAAATAAGATTTTGTTTATCAAAATAAATAGTTCACACTGCATTTGTTCATTAAAAATAAATAGGATGCAATAAGTTAAAAAAAAATTTCTTGACACCATTATAATCGACTCGTATACTTTATTTCCCCCAGAAACTGAAATAAATCCAAGCATTATAGAAATTAGTACTGCAAATGTAAATGAGGCGGACATAAAAAATGAAATGTATCAAAGTTAACGGATTTGTCCATTCATATCTTTGTGAGCACGTTGTGGCATAATTCACTGTCAGTTTTTGATGGGCATAAATATCGTCTTTTTTTCTTTTTTTTTGAATGAATGAATACCGTGTCAAAAAGTCGTTCATCTACATTTTGTTGCATCACATATCCGAATTTTTTTTTTCAACATTGATGTTTACATTGACTGCATCCTGTATATTTTTATTTCATGTTACGTGTATACATATTCTTACAGTCTAACATTTTGTTTTAGTTTTCAAACTCTTCATTAACATTATGATTTTTGAAGTGATTTCAATAATTAAATTCCTTTTATATCAAAAGTATGCATTAAATGTATAGGTTTTCGTTATATATATTTTAATCGCATTGATTGATTATTTCTTTCAATATAATTTCTTACGTTTCTTATTTGGCTTAGTTACACAAATTTAAATTTGGGTTGATCCTAGCATCTTGGATCCTCTTGGCGTCTTTTTGAATTCTCGCCAAACGAGTGGCGATAACGTCGCCAATGTGGCAACACAGATTTTTTTTATTTATTTTTATTTTACTTATTTTATTTTATTATTTATTTATTTATTTTATTATATTTATTATTATTTCTGGCCTTCAAGTATCGTTTTTTAATTGAAAAATAGTAATAATAACTAATATTCAATTAGTAGTCAACTTGGCGAGATTTCAAATAAGTCGCCAAGAGGTGGGCCCATCTACGATTTTACCTTAAATTTACTCCAAAAATGCACATTCAAATATAGATAATCATTTCTCTAAATATTTCTAATTGTGAATTTTCTTAATATAATTAATTGTATGAAAAAAAAAGGTTTGTTGTGCAGTAGAATATAATTCATATAATTTTATATAACAAACTATAACCATTTAGATACAGTGTGCTTTTGTAGATCCAAAAATCTCTAAAATGGTCGGCGGTTCCTGATTATATAACTACATAGAATTATATTTCCTAAATTATAAATGCAATCTTGTAAAATGTTAATGTATAAAAGTAACAAAGCGAAAAGTTTCGCTCAAAAACTGTTTTTGTTTTAAAAACATTCTGCATTTCCGTATTTGAAGAAATGTTTTGAGGTGGTAGCAGAATAAATGGTTTTAATGAGATTAATTAGAATATTTTTCTTTTCCAAACACTTAAAATCAGCAGGAATCGTCTTCTTGAAACTTTCTCGCATACTATCTGATAAAGAAGTGATTCTTTCATCTTCTTTCCTCGTAAAATTATGGACTTTTTCAGGATTGTACTTGCCACGAATGCTCAGATTATTTATTTATTTTATTTTCAAGAGTTTCTCTCAGGAGAATTTTGAGCTTCTTATTGTATCGTAATAAAGTAAACCGAAAAAATGTATTTTAGATTCCTTTTTTTTTTTTTTATCAACTAATTGAAACCAAGTTTAAAACAGAACTATTATATTAGTAACAAGATTTCACATCACATTTCATTTATCGAAGTCGTTGCTTTTTTTGAGTTGCCACTTTTACATGTATCGAAAATACGTACCCACAAGCCCTTTGACCGTGACCTCCAGAGGGGCGCGCTTTTATCGATTTGGTCCAGAATTTGATAAGTAATAATTCTTCAATTCAGTTGTAATAATTCAATTAAATATTAATTCAATTCATAATAATAATTCAATTAAATGCTAAATAATAATTAAATGCTAAATCAATGTTCCAGATTTATATCTGTATGTTACCGTTAAAGTATGAAATCCGTTATTTTATAGAATACCTAGTTATTCCGTGAAATAACTGATCGTGTCCGTTAAAGAGTAAAACTCTCTTGTATTTCATGGTTTATCTAGTTATTTCATAGAATAACAATCTGCAGCGCGTTACAGTGTAAAATAATCTATATCATATATCTCGCACGACAAATACATTTACCTTCCGCCCCTACTGCATTTATGTTTTTGTTTGTTTGTTTTAGAAATAAAAAATGTTTTTGTTTTAGAAATAATGTTCTTCATAAGTCCAAGTGTCATTTTAGTCATCCTTGTTGTAACAAATGATTTTATGGTACGTTTCCATAAATACCATTTGTACGCTGCATAAATGAGATAAATGGCTTCTTTTTCATTTTAATTGTCTATCATTAGTTTCATTTCATTTTAGATAAATGGTTTATTTTACACTTTAACTGTCTCTCATGAGTCAATTTATAGAATACCTAGTTATTTCATAGAATAACTAGTTAAAGTGTCAAATGAATAACATATTACGCACTTTAACGGACACGATCAGTTATTTCATGGAATAACTAGGTATTCTATGAAATAACTGCATTATATACTTTAACGGTAACATATATATTTTTTAAAGTTTTGTAGTTATTGTTGTACCTATATTGAAACAGTCTTTCTGTGAATGGATTTCCTTGAAAATGTGGGCGAAATCTACAGATTTAATGTAAAGATCACTTTCAAAATTTTATCTGTCTAGCTCAAAGTGTGTTTGAGTTATTTCATTCACAAAAATGTGCTTCTCGGACTCGGAGAATCTGTTACCTGGAGATTCTTCAAAAACTTGATTTCGAATTTTTGACGATACTTATATGAGAAAGGTTAGGGAAGTTCCAGGTAGCATAAGTGAATCTCATAATTCAATAGGACTGTAGGATTTTGATAAAATATTTTCAGCTAGTTTACACTATTTTCTTGCACGACTAGGAGATATATAAATTTCTAATATTATTTGATTTTGTTTTTAACAATTATGCCCGTCAAGTTATATAAAGAAAGTAAAAATTTCCTGTGTAGTCAAACACGGTTTTGATATTGCATTAAATATTGACTCAACATAGTAACTTGTATATTGATATTATGTGGACAATTGAAATATTTGCATATAATTTGGTTGTTAAAGTAATTTAAATTTTGTTTGATGAACTTAAATGTAATATATAAAATACCAAGTTGACAAATGTAACATGCTAAATTTATTGATCGTCATACTCAATCTATCTGTAATATCAAACATCTCTTAAGGTGTATGTACACACTTGGAACTTCGAAAATCGTTCAAAATATCGAATATTTTTTTATTGTTTAATAATGTTCTCTGATCCTTTAGCTTTCAAACGACACCAAGATGTTGGCAATATTCGAAATATTTCTCGAGTTATAATTATTTTTCTTGAGGTGCTTTCATTAAAAACTCTCGTTACGGTGTTTTTTAAACTCATTTTATGAAGAATGATATTTTTCCACTATGTTGCTTTATTCGAACAATCATAACTCAACAATAAATGAACCAAATACAGGTATTTATATATCAAAATAATCTGTATGAAATAGCGGATGTTTTGTGCCTCAATCAAAGTTATATTTATAGAAATAAATTTTTAATAGCTGTTTAAAAGTTAAAATGACAGAAAAAATCTCGCTTTTTCTATTCATCGTTGATGAAAAAATTGTTTAAAAAAACTATACATTTTTATAACTTGTTTGAGGCAGACAACATGAAGACTAATATTAGGCATCATTTCCAACTAGAATTGGGTGTCTGTAGAATTTAAGATATCATGTTTCAAAAAATAGGCTAATTAGCTCATTAAATATAATTTAATTAATTAATAATGAGTGTAATATGGTTTTATCTCACTGAAATGAGTTTAAACATATATTAATAACCTACTGTGAAAAAATTGGATTTTTAAAGTTAAAATTAAAAAAAAAAATCAAGTGTGTACGTACACCTTAAAAATTACAGAGCATAACATCACTTCCAGAGAATTTCTTAGATTACTTGCATGTAAATTAGAGGAATAATCCTTCGGAAAGAATCAAACAATTTTTTTTTAGATTGTTCAAGTATTATTGCTTATGTATGGAATTTTACTGTACAGGACTTACCATTCAGCGCTTATTGCCTTATTAAACCCAGTACTGTTGGATTTTGAGGGTTGGGCTCGAACATAGAGTGAGTGACCTGAAAAATGAAATCCTTAGTTTTTAATATGAGAAGTCATACACCATATCTTATCTAAATCGTAATGCTAAACTTAATTTTATCTTTCTTTTATATTTACATTAAATGATAGAAGGATCCCAAGTGGAATTAAATCACCATAGCAACTTTGTCATATCTAACCTCTGCAAGTTATGGTAGATAGATGAAAAAGGAGCCAAATCCGAAAAAAAAAAAAAAAAAAAAGTAATTTTTGAGAAAATTCCCGAATAAAACCACTTATTTAGAACGAACATAAAAATTTACAAAGTGACCCTACTTCCAGCAGGATATCTGAATTTAACAGTGAATTAGATGCACTGAAACTTTGGCGAAATGTTAAATCGTATTGTCGCCAAAATTTTTAATCATCCTAAACATTCTTGCAAATATAACCAATCAAATATATCAAAAACTTATCCATTCCATTAGCTTTTTAACGAGCTTGCTATGCGATGCTCTGGTTATGGAGAACTTTTAGCCTTTTGTTTGCAATGAATCACCAAAATAGACTTTTATTGGAAAAGAGGACACCTGGGCTATCATAGTCGACTCTAATTACAATTTCCTCTTTGTCTTCTGGCTGTAGTTCTGTCAGGAAACAAGAGCGAAAGTTTTAAACAAGAAAAGAGGTATTTCACAGAAGAATTTGGAAAATTCCACGTGACGCGTTCCTCGTGAACTCTTGTGCATTCTCTAGCACGTTTGGAACATGTGCTGTTATAATTGGTTGCTTACATATGCTCTTACAAACTTGTGAATTGAAATTCACTGTTTAACTGGTAGTTTATAGGCTAGTTGAGAATCCATAAACCTTCTATACAATGATTTTCATGAAAATGCGGGAATTTGAGTTTTCTTTTTTTCAAAGTGATTAGAAAATAAGTTCTGCCATTTCATTTGACTTCTTATATATTCATTTTTCTTTTGTTAATAATCATATACATGTTCACACGTCAAATGATTGATTTATAATACGGGTAGAGATAGATTAATTCAGCCAGGTGCAGGGGGTGGGGTGCAGTCTTAATTCATTTCAGGTACATCTTTTGCATCAGCCACGAACAAATTCAAGAAATGTTTCTGATAGAGCAGAGGTTCCCAAACTTTTTTTTCTCGTGGACCACTTTCAAAGTTTTACTATTTTCGGTAGGCTCCCTGCTGCTACATTTCTACTGTATTCCCAAAACTCCTAAAAAATATCACCCTAAATTGGGCTGTTAAGAAGAAAAAAAAAGTAGCACATTTTCTTGTGTCCTATTTATTAAAATAATACTTGTGGTTATGCAAAATTATAAACATTTATCATTACAAACAATCAACAATTGACAAAAAAAAAATCAACAATGAACTCTGAAATGTAAATCAACAATAAAAAATAGTCCTACTTTTAATGAGACAGATGTACTTGATGAATTGACAGCAAATTATCAATATTTGGCTTCAGTTTTGTAAGAAATAATCTCAAATCTCCCCGTTCTGTGATGTTCAATCTGCTCCTTTTTTTTTGTTAACAGGTTGGTAACGGCACTAAAACTTCTTTTGACAAGTTATGACGAGGGAAACGCTATCAAAAATTTTCTCGCAATTTCCCACTATTCCCCACTTGTACTATTATCTATTGTTCTATTCAATTCTGTGTTTCAACTGAGTCTCGAATATTTTTGAGTACCTACCTAGTGAATGATGCTACCTGCCTACGTCCAAATCCAAGCCAAATTTTTTGTTCTTTATTATGAAAACCAGAAAATTTTTCGTGGACCCTCACTTAAACGTGTGAACCCCTGTTTTCTTTTCACGTCTACGTGGACCCCCGTGTGGTCTCCTATGGACCCCTGGGGGTCCACCTGGACCACTTTGGGAACCTATGTGATGTAGAGCATCTGTACTATCCATAAGAAGGGGGGGGGGAGAGGGTAACTATAGTTTTATCAAGTTGCTTAAATCCTGCAAACTGGAAACTTTCGTACTTTAGATATCTAGTTTTAGACAATCAAAATACAGTAATTGCATCTATTAATCCTGCAAGTGATGTTACAGAAGCATCAAATAATTTCTTATTGTTTTAGAATGCATGTTCTTCTATACAGCTATAACTCTTCAAACTAAACGATTTTACTGAGGATATTAGGGAATTTGCGTATGTATTGTTTAAGTCTATCCCTTCATTTGTCGAATGTTAGACGAATATTTGCTTCGACAAACTTCGATTAAATGATGTGTTGCAAAGTAAGACACAGCTTTCTTCTCCATTTTGGTAAATTTGATGTAATCATTTGCAAAAAGCTTTGTGATGTTACTGTTTCAAGAATTTGGTGACTATTCGATTTTGCATTTTATTACTTAGAAATTCGCTATTAAATCCAGGTATCCTGATGGAGGTGGTGTCTTTCTTTTTCTTGTAGAAATTTTCCTGCGTTTTCCATATATGTTTTTTCCTCCATAAGTGTCTACAACTTTACATGTTTAAATTCCCCATTCCCCGAAATTATCTTTTTTTCTTTTTCTTTTTATTTATCTCTAAAATAAAAATTTAAAAAAAAACTACCGACAATAAAGTGTAGCAATGTTGTTTTTTGTTCCACTTGGGCTGCTCTAGCAATCTCTTTTGCTTAAATCAAAATCCCCCTGTGTTAATGGGGGCCGCGGTGGCCTGGTGGTAAGGTCTCGGCTCGTGAACCATAGGGTTTCAGGTTCAAGACCCGATTCCACCGAAGAACCGTCGTGTAAGGGGGTCTGTTGCACGATAAATCCGTCAAGGCCAAACGTCCTCCCACTGGTGTGGCGAGATGTGGAGAGGGGGGTGCCAGCTCAGGTGTCGTCCTCGTCATCTGACCGCGGTTCAAAATGACGAGGTCCGTCCCAAAATAGTCCTAGCGTTGCTTTAAAACGGGACGTTAATATAACTAACTAACTAACCCCCTGTATTAATTTCAGCAATTTAAAAAAAAAAAGATTTGGTGAATATTATTTCTTAATGAAGGAAAGGCAGGTTATCAGTGAATGAATCAATTCCTGATGGAGAAAATTAGTACAAATACTAAGCAAACAAAATCTCTTGTAAATTTGCTTTGTCCAACAAATAATCTTATCTTATTTTCGTATCTCGATAAAAAGCTGAAATTGTATTCCTTGCCTTTTACTGTTAAAATATTCCAATTCACAGTTTTCCATATGTAAATCTTTCGTTATATTAACTTACCTTTTTTACTTGCTCGTACTTGAAGTATAGAGAAAGTATTATAATCGACAAAAATAATATATATCTATACTTATATATAAAGCTCAATGCGTGTGTGTGTGTGTGTGTGTGTGTGTTGGCGCTCTACAGGCCAGACCATTTGACCTACAGCTACCAAATTGGGTACATGTATACCTTGGAGCTCGGGAATGTGCACCTGGGGTCCCTTTTTTTTAATGTTTAATTAGAATTTTAATTATTAATTAAAAACTAACTTTCTCGCCAAAAAAATCTTTTCATTTTCCCCACCGCCAAATGAGTAAGTGTTCAGTTTCTTTTCCCAACAGTAATGAGGCTAGGCTTAAGATTTTTCGGCTGATTATGGTTACATTATAAACAATATCCCAGAGGCACAAATTACATTATAACAATTCTGCAATTAAAATACAAGTCCCTTTTTACTAATATATTTTTTTTATGAAGGAAAAAAAAAATTCTGATTGTTATTTTTAATGGTAGGACTATTCATACAACTGCCATCCTGATATTTTTCTAAGTTTCTAGTTTAAATCTAATTCGACCTTGGCCGATTCTGTTTATTTTCTTAATGTTTGATGCATTTAAAATTAAACATTGTTAATTAATCGATCTTTCAGATTCATTCTGAAGTACTTTTGGCGTTGAAAATTCATATTACAAAAAAATACTTTGTTTCAGTAAAAAATATTATTATATTAATTGCAGATTAATCCTTTGCACTTTAATTTAAAGTATAAATTCTACGGGAGCTAACAGAAAATGAGAGAGATACATATTACGTTATGACTAAAGGCCTTTATAATATTCTGAGTGAATTGAAATTTGAAGTTTTAAAATATTTTGATGAAGAAGCTATTAAAGTAGGAATTGCGTAAAATAGATAATTATTAAAATTTTAACGAACATTAAGATTGCGAACCGGATGGTCGCCAAAGGCGGCTAGTATATAATATAACAAACTCGAGATTTTGACTATCTTCCCTTTTTAGGCATTCCTGAGTTCGAAAAACACATTTTTAGAAAATGTCTGTCTATGACAAAGATAACTTAAAAGCACTTCGAGCTAGACGGATGAGATTTGGTATACAGTCGTTACTCGAAATTTCTGAATTTCTGTCAAAATTTTGAGCAAAATTCATTCAGTCTTATCCGACTATTCGAATATAATTTAACACGATAACCACAAAACAAAAAGCGGTAGATGGATAATATTAGGATCACAAATTTGTCATTTGTTTATAGACCCTTATCAAGTTTTGAGTCAGATTTAACAAGGTGTAGACCGTCTGTCGGTCTGTTCTTTCAGAAGTATGTAAAAGCGATAATTCAAAAATGCAGTGACTTATATATATCAAATATTGACATGTGATGTTGTGATTACTATAGACGTTTTGTATAAAATTTTGTTTTCAGTTGGTTGGAAAAACTTGTCTAAAACACAAATTCAATTTTGGAATTATTTACCTTCCTAGGTGTGTTGACAAATCGATCATTTTAAATTCAAAATCTCGTTCTATCGAAGTTTTGTTGAACATTTTGTATGGTACATCCCTTGTAAATCTGATTCAGCATATAGTTAATCAATTAACAGTTTCTCCATCGGTATTTTTCTTTCTTTTTAAAACCGCTTTTTCCAGAGGTTGGGTTGAAAATAAATTGCCATGTTTAATTTCATATACTAAAAATTTATTATGTTTTTGCCAATTTTATATTACTTCATAGTAATCCTGGGGAATATGCAAGGAACCTGTTTCTGGATTGAATAGTTACTGGATAGTTCCACTCCAAAATCACGATCGTTCGGTAGAAATGAATGCCCTGACAATAAAAATTTGTGATTTTTGATATTTATTTCGTTGTCACTGGATTGAATAATCGGTGATGGAAGTAAACATTATTATCGACACACAAAATTAAGATATACTTTTTATTATTTATAAAATACTGTACAACCACCAATTTTCATTATCAAAAATAGATAAATAGAAACACCCTAGATTTCAGACATGATGCCAAACGGCCACATTTCCTTCACCACACAGCAACCGGAGCTAAATTTTGCAGTAATATATTCGATCAAATATAATTTCAATCCGAGATGTACTTGCACCACTTTCAAAATAAATAGATTTTCAATATTGTTAAGAGCTAAAACTACTAATTCTAAAATACTAGAATCTAAATATTTTTTTACTATAAATTTTTTTCTCATTAAAAGATCATAAGTTTTATCTATAACTGCCATTATCTCCATTTTTTTCAAAAATGGACTTGCTCCACTTTCGAAATAAACGGCTCATATATTCAGGCAAAACATTAAATTCTCTCTAAAGTTCACATTTCATATTTTCCGTACCTTGATAGACGTTCTCTGCCTCCCTAATGCCAGCACCTTTATTAGAGAGTATGCAAGTAAGTTTTGGGAGACTATTCCACCTGGTATCTTAGTTCAAGCAACAATAATTAATCATTTTTTATAATAATTTTTTGTGGGAGGATTTGGCTACATAAGCGAGACATGTGGCGAAATTTCATAACCTTTCAACAGTTTCTGTCGAAGCAAATATAAGATCGATCTTGTGTGCAAGTGGCCGCCGTTGCCTCGGGCAAACGCCGGGGTGATCGACCGGGATGCTACTGCTTAAGCAGCTTTAAAGAATTTTCTCTTTTTCTGTTGCAATTCTGACCATTTGGGCTTTGGATGATAACATAATGAATTCTATTTAAAAATTTATTTTATTATAATTGATTGGACTTTGCTTCAACAGTAAGTGATGTATTTTTTATAGCAATGTTAATCTCTTAATAAACAATATTTTCTTCCAATTTCCTATCTAACAAGTAATATATATATATATATAAAATTAAATCAATTCCTACTTAGGTCAACAACAATATATTAGTTACTTTTTATAAAATAATTGCAATATTAAGTGGCAAAAATTTATTTGAATTCCTACTTATTTTCTTATATTATTTATATATATGTTATATAATTTATGATCGGGTGTCGTGTCATAAATTATATAAGATAATTTAAACTTAGAGCTTGGCGACGGATTTGGCGACCAAATAGAAATTACTGGACAAATTAATTAATTAATTAATTAATTAATTAATATTTGAAAAAAACTATTAACATCAAGTGTCATCCACTACAAGTTTAAAAAAAATGTATTTGAACTTGAGTGGATGAATAAAAAGTATTTTATGAACGATTGAAAATTGAACAAGATATATAAATAAATATAAGAAGAGTGAGAACTAATAGTAGGATTTGTATACTGAATTTTGGGATCAAGACTTGGCAAAGAGAAAATATTCTTAATAATTACATTTTCGAATTGGAATGCTTAAGTTTGGTTTTGAATCTTGCCCCGGGTAATTTCGGACCAATTTTGAATTCTTTTTAACTTATTGATTTTTTTTTGTCTGATTGTAATCTCTGGTCGATTTTTTAAAAATTTCACTTGTTCGGAATTATATAGAAAATTGAATAATTCTTGTGAAATGGAAGATATTACAATACAGCTGTGAATATAACAAAATTGAGTCTATCATATCATATTTATAAATAATAGCAGCGTTTTAAGATTACCTTAAATTAGAAAATTATGGATATTAATAATTGTTGACAGATTGTGTAGTAATTTTCGAGTGTGAACTTTTGTAAAAGACCTGTTAAAATTGTCTTGTGTCCATACAATACCGCTTTTGTAGTCTTTTTCATAAATAGGAAACTAAGTGCCTTTTGTTGTCATTTCCTAATTGGAGTAATATACCGATTATACCATCAGCACATGCATTGGTGTGTACTTCGATTTTCATTTCAGGATTGTAGAGATCTGAAATTGATTAATTTGTTAATTAACCTTTTAAGGTTACGAAAGACTTGAAAACTTTCCCCATTAAAAAAATCCTTTTTCGTAAGTTGAATAAAAAAGAATGGAACCGAAATCGAAAATATCTTGCTTTAAATGCATAATTTGGAATAAACCTTTTAAAGCGTCAGATTAGATAAGCTTTCACTTTTTTTGGGGGGGGGGATCCCGGTTTTAATCTCTATTTGTTGACAATGAATCCTAAATATTCCACTTCCAATTTTCTTAATTTCTTTTGTACTTAATAATTACTATTGAATTCAATTATTTATAAAGCATTTCATTTGTTAATTAGGACGAAACAAAGTATTTAATAGATAATAAATACGCATTCGTAGCTTAATGTAACATGATTTCTGCGGTATTATGATTTTTGTTTCAAAAACTTTCATTCTCTCCCTAATAATAAATATAAAACAATTCCGTATTTGTCAGTTATCAATAAAATATGATTACGGATTTACAATAATTCGATAAATTTTTGTTTCCATGAAGCTTTTTTAAAATTTTGAAAATAACGTCACATATTTATATACTTCCATTTATATTAAATAAACTTACTGGTGCTTAAAAAAGACAATAGAAAATTCTATGTAGTAATTAGAATTCATTTTGGATAGATTTTAGTGATATTGTGTTCATGAAACTTTGTATCGGGTATATAAAACTTTTAAAAAGCATCTGATACTATGTATCATTTCTCAGACTCGATTGATACTGGCAGGTATCCTCAATTGACCTCGTTCGTTTTCGGTCGGCTAATGCCGTTTCTACCCGACGCAAGTATCGGATCGATATAGTATCATCCAACCCTAGTTTGCCGTTCTGTCTGGCGGCGTTATTAGAATGCTTTATGTATATATTTTTAATTATCTATCTAATTATGTTTTTATTATTACCTGCGATAAAAGTCTTTCCTTTCCTTAGTTGCTCGTTGCAATGTTTATTAAATTATAAGATAGATAAGTGTTTCTATAAATGTATTTA
Organism: Argiope bruennichi; assembly: GCF_947563725.1. Lineage (NCBI taxonomy): Eukaryota > Metazoa > Arthropoda > Arachnida > Araneae > Araneidae > Argiope > Argiope bruennichi. The sequence goes on from NC_079161.1 coordinate 21,900,949, forward strand.
GCTTTAAAATTAAAAAAAAAAATTCAAATAAATATGTTGCATATAGTAGAATTATTATTAGTACAATCAATTGAACACAAATGTAAAACATAATTGAACTTCCAAAATCTAAAGATTTAAAAACTGCAATCTAATGTGTGTGCATTAAATACTAACTAAACTATGTTCTAAAAATTTTCTAATACCAATTTTCACTGTAACTTTAATTTATAAGTTGAGTGGTTTATTTGTTTTCCAACAGAATCAAAATGCTCGAGAGATTCCTTTCTAAAACTATACAAGTTCAGAATATTTTATCGCAGACCTTGCTTTCTGCTTCCTTATTCGGTTCGCTACATTTCTCCTGCCATGACTTTCGCAATGATATTATAATACAAACTGAAAATTAGATTATTTCTTTGAGGAAACGAAGATTATAATATTAAAATCTAAATATTTATATTGGATGAAACACTTTAAAATAAAGTAACTCTTGGGAACAGTCTTTTAAATTTATGAAGTCTGTATTTCTTTCATACCTTAACATTTAGAATACAAAAGTAAAATCAGTAATAAAAGTTATGGGTAAGGGATCGATTATCGGTTGTTCAAGTACAAAAATATCAGGCAAAAAGTATCAACTACAAGCAAATTTCAGTATCAATTTGTAACTGAAATGAAACTGGTTATCAATCCAACCCTAAATCTGTAGGGAGATAGTATATATTAAAATTCTGTTTTTAAAATTTAGTATGATAAACTGTTTTTAAAATTTTAAACCCTTTAGTGCATCTTGTAGTCATTTGGCTATGTTTTTATTTCCATTTATAAATTTCACATGACGTTCCAAATTATAACAATGAACATTTGGAAATATTTTTTGATGAAAATTTATTGAAAAGCCGATAGATTGTGATAGTGGTACTAGAATTAGATTTAAACTGGAAACTTAGAAAAAATACCAGGATGGCTGTTGTATGAATAGTTCTACTTAGTTCGACTAAAAATAAGTCGAGAATAGTTCGACTTAAAAAATAACAATCAGGATTTTTTTTTTGCTTCATAAAAAATATATTAGTGAAAAGGGACTTATATTCTTATTGCAGAATTGTTATAATGAAATTTGTACCTCTAGGATATTGTTTATAATGTAACCATTTGGCACATTTTAATTATAAAAAAATACTTAAAGGGATTTCAGGGGATTAAACTTTAAAAAATACAAAATTTAATTTTTTATTCGGACGTCTTACAAAAAAATTCCCAGTGAGTAAAATGTGCCCCATCCTCTAATAAGGTCATGTATAAAATTTCAGCAATTTATCCTAAAAAGTCTGAAAGATATGAAACTACATAAATGCTGATTAAAACCACTTTTCGATGCCTGGATATGAGTTCGCAAAGAGGAAAAATCATGTTGGATGTTCGTGTTTTAGGGGTCGTGCACAAATTAATAAAGAAAGTAATGATTGAATAAATAAATAATAATTTTGCTATTTAGTGGTTCAAAAAGTATTAAAAATTTGTAGAAATAATAACTTAAAGGGAAGATTACATAAGTTTTTTTACAAGTTCATTGACTGTGCTATTTTTAAGCTATATTCTGTAATTCATGATATAAAATTTTAAAATATTTTTCAGGAAGCATAGATTTTAAAATTTGTATTTAAATCTAAAGATATGAAGCATATTTTATTTTCTTATGGTGCATTCCTGCGTCGCGTCATCTGCACTGAAGCTGTAAACATTTGCATTTTAATTTGCGATTGACCCTTCACCAACTTTGTTTTAACATATCTTTGAGAATTTTCATGATAAAATTTTGTACATGACCTTATTAGAGGATGGGGCACATTTTACTCACTGGGAATTTTTTTGTACGGGGTCCGTATAAAAATTTAAATTTTGTAATTTTAAAAGTTTAATCCCTTGAAAATTTTAATCGATTTCATAACCTGTTGCACCTTTTTTTACGTAACTTTGTAATTTGCAGTATATGTCTGTGATCAATATTTAAGGAATAAAAGCCGCGGTCAAGGTTTTTGAAACATCCTGTATAATTTATGAAGTCTTTTCAAAAACTGTTTTTCCCAGATATGAAAATTATTTGTCTAAATTCTTGTTACTGTGATATTAAGAATTAAATAGACCTACTGCATGTAAAAAAAAAATTAACAGATTTGACAAAATGAATTGACAAAAATTCAAATCATAAAAATGTGATTAAATATGTAAATACATAAATTATCTTTTAGGAATCGATTCTATTTTCTATTACATTTGAGTTTCGGATTTCAAATTTTCCACGAAGGAAAATCGTTACAATTTATAAAACGTTTAGTTTTTTTTTTTCTTTTTTTCTTGCACGTACTTTTTCTTCATCCCGATTGAATTTCCTTAACAGAAAAGATTTCTCTTGATTCGTTTTATTTCCCTCTTTCAATTTAGTTCACATTCCAAAGCAAAATCTATATTATCGATTGAGAGATTAAAATAGATTCTGCTTTTTGACATTCGTGGAATTTTTACTTAGAAATTTTGTTCGTTTTCGAGAAGTTCCGTTTTCTTAACAGGAAAAGGTTCGTTTATTTTTCGTTATGTTATTATTACTAATATTGATATTTAATGTAAAAATTTCAGTTATTTTCAAGTATTTGGGTATTTTAAAAAAATTCTTAACCCAGTATCCTTTACAGTTCATTTAAAAGATTTTTTTTATGAATAAATTTGTTTCTCTTCGTTTTATATTATTTTTGGATATAGAATTGACAGAATAACTGCAATATCATTTGCAATATTATTTCAATAATCTGGGTTATTCAAAATTTTAATAAAATTTTTTGAAGATACATATTTATTTGATTAATTAAAATAAAATATGATTCTATTGTGCTTTTCAGTTATTTCAAATTTATAAACTATGCAAACTATTAACTATTCAAAACATGCATTTAATGAAATTTTTTTTTTTTTCACAGAATATTAACTGTTTTTGTATATCTATGTTGATTTTGTTCCATAGCTTAAATTGGGGAAGATTTTTAAGAATCGGAATGAAATGAATCCGATCCTGTGATATATGTTTTTAATTTTTTTTGTTTGGATTTTACACATTTGAAGTTGTACATTTTTCACATTTTGGAATTTTACATGGCTTGTATACTGCAGAAATCGAAAGATTTGATAACTTACAGATTTCAGTCACAAATACTATGAATTTTAAAGTAGGTATTAAAAAGATTCATGACAATTCGTTGAATAGTTAATTTTTTATTAATTAAATATGTTTCTATGTAAAGTGAATTTTTTTTTGGTGTTGCCATTCATTTTGAATGAAAATATTGTAAATACTTTATTATAAAATATATTTATTTACAAGTTGTGGCATGCATTGTTTGATTAATTGTTGCATTATTTTTTAACAGTTAATTTATATAAAAAATTTGTTTTTGATGTTTTAAAAAAAATTATTTATCTATCTAGTTTTGTTTAATGCAGATGGTAAGAGGATTTTTATTTATTTTAATAATTTTTTAAAGCTGTTTTTTTACATCAAAAACATTTCATTCCGATGAATGCCAGGTATGTCATCAACTAATAATTAATAATTGAAATCTTTAAAAAAAATTGTATACTTTCAAAAATATTTTTTTTATCAATATTGTTTACAAAAAAAAAAAAAAAAAAAAATGGAGGTAATTAATTTGAAGTAAGGAGCTTTCCAGTATCAAATTCCTATAAAGAAAGACGCCATATAAGATTTAAAAAATATATATATATTCCAGTCTTTTTTTTTTTTTCTCTTGTGCCTCCATCTTCAATAACTTTTATATGGATTTCTTTAAATCCAAAACTATTTTTCTTTTAAGCATTTATACTATTTTTATATTTGTTTTCATAAATGTTTTTCGAAATTATGATACGACGTTGCTTATGAAAATATAAAAAGCTTAATTATTTTTAATATTTAAAAGAAGCAGGGCTATTAAATTTCCATTTTTTAAACTTATTATGTAACTAAAGTTTAATTAAAAAAATCCATTAAGTTGAAGTTTAAATCAGCTTATATTAAATATTAATCTTTTTTTGTTACATACTTATATTTAATAATTTTTTCCGTTTGGGTAAAGATTTAGTGATGGATTTCTTTATGTACCAAAAATTTGTTATACTAATGCGATTTTTTGGTACAAATATCCATAATCATAACAGTTGATCCACCCGATAGCTAATTTCAGAAAATACTTCAAGACTGTATAGTATTTTTAAAAATGAATTATAGATTGAAGACTAAAAGGTAGAAAATAATTGCAATTTCTATTTTTAGCACAGTAATGAAAGTATATTTTTAGAAATTCTTCTTTATATTGTTATTCATAAGACATTTTAGTCAAATACATGGTATTAAAAATAGGAAATAAATCTATAATAAGCAGAAATAGCCCGATTTCTTAACCAGAAATGAATTCTTTTTGTGTATAAAATGAAAGTATTTTGTTATAAATGAAAGTAATTGCTGTGACTTGCATACGGGATTAGATCAAATATTTTAAAACAATTATCTTACAAAATAGTCTTTGTATTACTTTAAGATTTTAGGAGGGAACCCCCCCCCCCTTTTATTGATATCAGATTAATTTCTATACTTACCCACCCCTCACGATTTTAATATTTTTATTTCAATTTGATACACTATTTATAACAGTTTTTTTAAATGGAACTCAAACTCACCCATCAAAACACTCAAGCGCGTGTTTTTGCCAATCATTTCCACAGTTAAATTTTCACTTCCGTTTTTATTTCGTAATATATACATTTTTTTAATTTGCTGTGAACTGATTCAATTGAATTGATATTTCTCAGTTCCTATCAAATAACATGGTAATTTTTTTAAATGCATTCTATACTCATTGTTTAACTGCTTGAAAAGTCAATCTAGGTAAGCAAGCTGGTTGCCAAAGGCGGCTGGTTGGTTGATATTTCATTCAAACTTCATTAACAGCTTTTGCTGTTTCATTATATGAAACTAAAATGTTCTTTCTGTTTTATAGTAAACTTTTCCATTTTAGCAAACGTCATTTACTGTAAATAGCTATTCTATTTAAGATGTCTTCTTATCTTGAGTCCTAGGAACTATTAAACATTTATTAAGTAAATGGTATTATTATACAGTGCATTTCGATATTCGTTTTTTTAAAAATTACTTTTATTTCTTCTTTATTCGTTCTGCTTTAAATTACTCTAAAGCTTGCTTTTATTTAAAGAAAGGCACAGAAGTGTTATGAAAAGATGTACCGATTTTTTTTTTTTCAAATCACGTTAGAAAAAAATTAAGGCCTAATGAGAGGAAATTTCTTTGAAAGCTTGAAATGAGGGGGGGGGGAGAGAGAGATTTTTTTTATACAAACAAAAAAACTTTTCAGAAAGTTATGTAGTTTTTGTTCTGTTTCAGAATTCCCTGTTTATTTAAGAATTCTGATGACTAAAATATGTGGGATTTTAAGAGTTTAGATAAGTGGAATTTGTTTTAGAAACAAGAAGCATCACAATAAATTTTTATTAATGAAAATTGAATAAAATATGAAAGGCAGTGTTAAATCTTCCTAATTGATTGAAATGTTACTCTTTAACAAAAAGTGTGAAAGTGAAGTGTCTGTTACTATAAATATTTAAACAATACGAAATAACACATTTCAAATTATTTTTTTTACTGCATATATTAAAAGTAAAATAGAAAGTTGAAGAACTTGAAGGCTACAGGAACGTTTCATAATGAGCAGTATTTATATAGAAATCATTAATCCAAGTTGTGAATGTCTTATAAACCGTTCAATTAGCAATGATTTTAAATGCATATTCTTTTATGTTTGTATTTGTTTGTCTCGTTTATATCAAGTGGAAGCCAGGTACCTTCCCAACCTTTTGGATTTAAGAATTTATTGAACATTATAAACAAACTACGTAATTATAATAGTCCATGCCAGTTGATGAAACATTAAATCTTTCGAAGTTTTCCTCCAAGAGCGGAGGCAGTCTCTAACCGAAGCGGTACTCCATTAACTTGTTAACAGAACTGCGTAATTGAAATCTTACGCAAGGATGAAGTTTATTTTTAAATACTTATTCATATCATTTAAAAAAAACTCTTAACGCCTGATATCGTATTAAAACATTATTATCTATACTTATAAATAAAGCTTTCTCTTTCTCTCTCTCTGTGTGGCATTCTACAGGCCAGACAGACTGTGTGACCTACAGCTACCAGATTTAGCACATATATACTTTGGAAATTAGAAATGTGCACCTCGGAGCGATTTTTTGAAATTTTTAATTAGAGTTTTAATTACAAATTAAGCGAAATTTCAGCTTTTTTGCGCAATAATTTTCGAAAATATTATCGCACAAAAATTATATTTACAGAAAGTTAAAGTTAAAAAAATTATCTTTCTAATGATACCAAAGTTTTAACCCATAAATTAGGATCCTTTTTTAATGAATTAAAAAATACATTTTAAACATATATTTCACACAAAATAAAAATAAAATTTAATCTACACGAGCACGTTACGCGTTTATGGGAAAAATTAGCTTTAGTCAACGAGTTGCCATCACATTGACAAAAGCTCAAATTAAAAAAATAAATATTATTGTAAACCTAGGAAAGTGTGCTTTTCAGCACGTGTCTGTAATGAAATGAAATAAATAAGAAATGTGATATTTTCTAAAAAATAAATGTAAGACAAATTTTCTAGGATGTTTTACAATACCTACATTATCAATTCAATCAATCGGCGTTATTTAAGGCAAGCATGGTTTAATATATATTCTTTCAATTCAGGGCCCAGTGGCTAATTTTTAAGACTTTAATAATAGAAATGCAAACGCTAAAATGAAGTAAATAATTTTATTTTATGTAACTTGAGAATAAATGCTCTAATAAATTACGAATCTTTAGCTTTTATCTAGATTCTCTGTTCTACGAATTAAATTTTTAACCAAATATTCTTAAGACACTAATATTTAAATAAAGAGTTGCGTTCCAATCAACTAAATTAGTCATAAAAATTGACTGATTTATGAAAATTTGAATATCATCATTTAATAAAAACGTTGCAAAATATCTAACATTACTAGCCGCCTTTGGCGACCAGCCGGTTCGCCAATCTTAATGTTCGTTTAAATTTTAATAATTAAATAGGTTTAACCGGAGTTTAACCCCCTTCTTCGCCAAGTTGCGATAACGCACCAAAGCTGGCAATCTTTATTATGCACTATAATTGAACATCTGCTTCTTTGCTTTTGAACATTTCGCAAGGCCGTTGTTTGCGATTTTTAAAAATTTCGCCAAGCAGGGGATAAAACTTCGGTCGTACCATTAAACATTTTACGCAATTCCAACTTTAATAGATTCTTCAGCAAAATATTTTAAAACTTCAAATTTTGATAGTCATATAATTCACTCATAATATTATAAAGGCCTTCAGTTATTGCGTGATATATATCTCTCTAATTTTCTGTTACCCTTCGTAGAAATTATGCTTTAAATTACAGTGTAAATGATTAATCTGCAATTAATATAATATTTTTTACTGAAACAAAGCATTTTTTTTAATAATATGTTTACTGATAATAGAGTCACTGCGCGTTTAAACTTTATGGTCACTAAAGAATATCTTTCTTAATTTATGTAATATCTCAAGAATTTGTCAACAAAAATTTCTCAGATTCATCATGAACAGATCGATTCATTAACAATGTTTAATTTTAAATGCATCAAACACTAAGAAAATAAAATGAATCGTTTAAAATAATCGGTCGAAAACAGGTTTAAAAAAATCTACTTAAAAAACGATGTACTTAAAACTATAAGCATATACAAAAAATATATAACTAACATAAATACATTTTACTTACAAAAGCATGCAACTAACCTAAAAATAATTTAAATCGTCCGTTGGTTGTCATGCCAACAATCAGAACAATGCGCATGCGTGGATTTTCTTCGCCAGTTACGTCAACGCAAATGCGTAAATTTTTCTACGCCAGTTGGGGTAACGCTATGCAGATTAGACATTTTTAATTTCCTTTATTCTGTGTTATTTTAATTCAAAAGTACTTCAGAATGAATGTGAAACATGGATTAATTAACAATGTTTAATTTTAAATGCATAAAACATTAAGAAAATAAACAGAATCGTTTGAAATAATCCGTCGAAAAATGTTAACCCTAGCCTAATTACTGTTGGGAGAAAAAAACAACTGATGCCTTACTTATTTGGCGATGGGGAAAATGGAAGATTTTTTTGGCGGAAAAGTTGGCGTTGGGAAAAATGAAAGATTTTTTTGGCGGGAAAGTTAGTTTTTAATTAATAATGGACTACCCCTAACATTTAGGGGGATGAAAAATAGATGTTGGCCGATTCTCATAGATACCGGATAAGCACAAAAAATTTCATCAAAATCGGTCAAGCCGTTACGGAGGAGTATGGCAACGAAAACTGTGACACGAGAATTTTATATATTAGATATCAAATGAAAGTGCTTGAAGCTTTGAAAAACTAAACGAAACAATATGAAAAAGGAGCCAAGTTTTCAAAAGAGTGTCAAACAAAATGTCGTTTAAAGTATAATAAACTGGCAATCATTAAATTAATTATTAAGCTAGTGATCTTGATGCAACAATTTATTTATTTATTTTCTGTATATTCTTGATGACATTTATTTTTTCAATCTCTTCATAGAATAAGCGCATTAACTGACTAAAATCTTTGTAGAAATGCCGCAAATGGCGAATTTTCTTCAGCTACAAAAATTATTTCAAAATTCAAGGTTGGGGCGAATTTTTTTCTCCTTCCCTGTCTAAATCCAACTATTGTTCTTTTAAAAATTGCGGACAAATGCATTCATTTTTGTTGCTAAAGCTATATTTTAACATGCAAAGTCCTATTCCTGGAATTAAATATTTGGTTCTTTATCGAAATCTGGCTTTAAATAAAAATCTTGTTTTTCTTCAATTGTTTTTCTATTATTCGTAACTGAATAAATGTATGTATGAATTTGAATTTCTTAATCTTTAACGTATCTTTTTTTGCAGAACAGCAAATTAATAGTTTGTGAAGGGATATGTTACATTTAGGAATTTTTAGGCAAATGTTTTGGAAGTACAAAATCTTGAATTGGCAATAATTTTTTCGAGTTCATAAACTGATTTTACAGTTAGTGTATTCTCATTTTAGTAATATTTTTTATTACTTTTAAACTAGAGGTCCAGGAGTTTCCTATATTACGTAAAATTATATTAAAAATTATAGTATATATAATTTTATAGAAAATAATTATAAACATGACAATTTTACCGACAATGTGATTTAAAATTTTATTTATTGAAAATTTAGCAAATTTTTCTTTCTTTTTTTGTTGGTAATTCCGGAAATGTTACCGCACAAAAATAGTTTTTACATTTATTATTTATTTTCAAAATTAAAATAAATAAACATTAATATCAATTTATTATTATCAATTAATTATAATCATTTAATATTATCAATTAATATCAATCGCCCAATGTTTTCTGTGACATTAACAAATTCTTCAAAATATCTTTATACATATTTTACAATTCATTGTTGTAATGATTTTCAAATCGTTTTCATTGTTACTTCAGATATTCTATCTGGAATTTTTTTTCTATTTTTGGAAAGCGAGGAATTCAGAGTAAAAAAAATGATTGTAAGTTTTTTTTTCTCCTTTTTTAAATAGTGTTTGTTAAAATAAAAATGAATTTTCCTTTCTTTTGCTATTTCATTTTTGTTGCCATATCAAATAAGTAAATAAAGTTGTCTAACATATTAAGCACGTTAGGAAATACATCCGATCTGATAAAAGGATTAATTTTTTTTCAGCTTGTGTAAACAGCTAAGAAGTTATGTGACATAAAATGTGTCGCATCATTTTAATGTTGGGATTAATAGCATGTTCCTTATGAGAAATAAGAACGTGATGTTGACGACGACAGCAGATTTTTAGATTAGAAAAAATGCAGTCAGTTTCGTCGCTGACTTGACTCTTTTAACTTCGTTCAAATACTCTATGAAATGTGTAAACGCAAGACGACTGAAATAACACGGCTTAAATGTTTAAGTTTTAAAAAATACTTTGTTTATTGAATTATAAATATCAAATTTTACATTCCATTAAAATTAAATATAATCAATATTCCTGGCGAATAAGTTAGTTGCCAAAAGCTTTGTTATATAAATTTCATATAGATATGCATGAAATCCGAAGTTTTATTATTTGTTTTATCGTTATGGGGAAAAAAGAAATCACGGTAATTGGTACTGAAAGCAGTTTCAAAGACAATGAATTAAGAAAAAAAGACACAGAATTTTTTTTTATAACTTATAAAAACAACCTTTATCTAGAAATCCGGATTTTATCAGAAAAAATTGACCGAGAACTGCACCATTAGTAATCAAATACCTCTTCCTAATGTGATAGCAAAATGATAGTATATTTGATGTGGATTGATTCGTAAATCTAAGATAAATAAGATTTTATGCGATGATAAACTATCCTTTAAACTATATTATGTCTTTGATAATTATTTTATTTTCCGGTATTGAATTGCTATATTGATTATTTTAGTTAATATTAAGTCTGACATTTGAATAAGTTCACTAATACACTTGAATGCATACTGCCACTCAATAATCATTGTTGTTTTCGTTTAATCGAATACTGTTGTGAAAGATACTTTACAATTTTTTTTCTCTCGAAATTGTAAGATTTCATTCTGATATTTAACCGCTTAATTTACATTTCTTCACTTGCTTAATTTATAGAGTAGTACGCTGATAACAGAAGTTACTTTAGGTTCCTTTGATTGCTTTTTATCAGTCAAAATTTGTTCTGGGTTAAAATTTTTTAACAAAACATTGAATGCACCATTACTACTGTTAACCACTGTGTTGCATTAATTATGTTTTACATAGTTTATGATTTGGATATTCGGCTAAATGAATCCTGATAATGATTTATTTCGTGTTGTATTTCATATTTTTTATTATGTTTCAGTTTTTTCTTAACTGTGCAATTTTATTAGCATTCAATACAATAACTTATAAATTTAATTCCATTTATTAAATTTCAATTTATTAATTTTGGAAAAAAAAAGAAGAAAACATGGCAATATATTTAATATTAAAGCTTTATGTAGTTTTATTACAAATTTACATTTTTTTTTTTTTTTAAGCCTGCAGAATTGTTTTTTGAATTTTCAAAATTCCATGAATCATTAAAAATTAGAGAACCTGTTTATGTGCATTAACATAGAATCAACATAGGCATAGAATTTTAGAATGTAATTGACTATACTTTTCGAAAAAGAACTATAACTTATTCGTTTTTAAAGCTTTTTTTTTTTTTTTCTCCATTAAATGATTTTGAAAAATGTATTATGATATTCTGCGATTTTATTTTATTTAAATTAAAGCGAACAAAAAATGAAATCGATTAAAATGTTCCGAAGCAATTAAAGACCTAATTATTATCGAGTGATTTACATTTTTTTAGAATTTTTATAAATGAATTGGAGTTTTAATTTATGTCTTGTGTACTCCTAAATGTCAAAGTTCATTCTTTGTAGATAAATGTACTAATTAACATTTTACAGTTTTAAATTTAATGCTGTTTTTTTAAAGAGAAAAGAATAATTTAAATATGAAATCATTATTAGGCATTTTTTAAGAGCTGTGAAGTAAAAGCTAGTAAGACACTTTGAAGGTAAGTTCCCTAAAAAATTGACTTTGTAAAAATTGAAGCTATTGTGAAAAGTTGTACATTTAAATTTGTCTGGTTTGATCTCAATTTTTCTTAATGACTGCAAATAGAAATGCGGTTGAGATTATTATTAATTTTTTTTTCAGTATTTATCCTGAAAATTACTTGGCTGATTAAGATGATAATAGTACCTTTAAATGTTGAATTATACTATCGGGTATAAATAAAAAATAATTTTCTACAATTAATTTATCCGCGATCCCAATTTAGCAGTGTTGAACTAAGCGAATATGAAATTTCACAGTCTCTTAAATGAAATTCTTAATTTTTCGAAATTTACTTTTCAACAACGGAATTGTTATATTATTAATAATTAGTATTTGTCTTTTGTGTAGGTATTTAAAAAAATATGAATATTTTGAAACTTTTGAAAATCTACCATCAGCGAATGGTAGATTTCAAAACAAATTAGAATTAACATAATATTCAATTGCTGATAACATAATACCTTTGATTTATCATCAGAAGTTAGTGTCTAGAAAATCATCTGGCGCGGAAGATTTTTCTAGTTTGTAATAGTTTGATTTATTGATCAAAATTTGTTTGCATTATGTTAAGATTGATATATAACTTTCAGAAACTAGCTTTCAAATTTCCTCCTTTGTTAAATTACTGTCGCGAGCTGTTTTATGCTGGACAAAATCGTTCAGAAGCCAAATCATAAAAATATGTTTATTTGTTTCCATGTGTGTGGAATTATAAAGATGAATTTGTATAAAGTTTGATTTAATATCCATTAAACTCAACTTTGAACGGAGTCGATTCATGTCACGCCATGCTCAGATAGCAAGTGTAATTTCGCGTATATTTTAAAGTTGTATGGTGTTTGTTATGTTACAGTACCAAAACCAATTTGCTGTCTTCCATAAGAAGAAAAAATATTGTAATCTTTAAAAAAATGTGACACCGAGTTGATGGGTATCCACATTTCACTTTCTTTGAGTGTGTGAAACACATTTGCAGGATTATGCTTGTTGTTGTATTTGCTGTACCACCTCCATGAGTCCAAAAAAATAGCGGATCCCTTAAAATCTCAAAAATCGTAAAATTTCAACACTGAAGAATATGATTGGGAGAGGCTTGATCTGCCGGATTATGCTTGTAAGTGAACACAATAATTCAGAAATAAATTGCGCTAAACATATTTGATTATGAGGCATACCGAATTGAGCTGTGATTGTGATCTTTAATTTAAACTTGATTTTCGTCAAATAGTAGACAAAATCCATTTGCAAGTTGTCTGCTTGTTCGATGCACGTGAATTCTAAAGTACTTAGAGAGCTAGATAGATGAAATATACGGTACTTTTCAGTTAGCTGCGCGCAAGCGAAAAATCGCCAAATACTGTAGAATTCGGAAAAATTTCTTACGCCAAATTCGCGTTTGGTTCACAATTGGCGACATTTGCGCCCGGCTAACGGAAAAGTATCAAGTATACTAAACATTTCCAAGAACATAATTGTAGAAGAGTTTCAAATCTTTTAGCATGGTCCTTCAAAGGGTTGATCGTCTGTTACTATGTATATTCATATGTATGTAAAACGATAACTGCAAAAATGCAATATCCTAGATAAATGAAATTTGGCATCTGATCTGGTTAACTAAAACTGTATATTTGTATCAAATTCTGGTTGTCAACCATTGGAGAAAAGGCGCTCAAAAGGCATATATGTCCCTCCCCTACCAATTATACTATGAAGTTCCAAAATTTTATTTTATGTTACTACATGTAAAGTTCAAAGGGAAAAAAAAAAAAAAAGGACACTGACGCTTTACCGTTTTGCCCCATTATCTGATTCTGGGAATTGTGAAAGTTTGTATATTCATATAGTTTATCGGCCTATTCCAGGGTCATAATTTGTGATTGATCTAATAACACTTTTATTAAAGTATCCGACAAGATTCAGAGACAGCAAAATTTTCAATATTAAGAAATATAATAAAAAGAATAACTTAAGTTAAAAAAATAATCGAAATATTTAATTTTTATTTCACATATATAATTATCAATTTATCTAGGACGTAACAGATCTCGGGGTAAAAATTATTTTTATAAATAAATATTTTATGAACATTTAAAGTTGCCACGAACGATTTTTTAGTCAAAATTTTTCCGTTTGCTTTGAATGGAAATTGACCTTAATTAAAAACATGATACTAAATGATATTGTATTAAAATCTGCAATCTGTTACACACTCAAAATGTTTTTAAGTTATGCGTAGCAATTTGTATTGAATTTTGTGGAATTGTTTTTGAGACATGTTTTTCGTTAAGCAATCGTAGTGAAATATTCATTCTTCGGAAAGTGCATTACGGATATACATTTGCACGTTAGTTCATATAAATACGCTTGGAACAAATACTGTTTTCTTGCGTTTTTAACAAAATTGCTTGAAATATGCTGTATCATTCATTTCATATCATACATATCATTTGAAATATCATTATATCCTGTTCTATTTTTAGATCATAAAATAAAATTTGAATTTTTTAAAAGAAAGCTTCTTTGCAATCTTGTTGGATACTTTAAAAACACGAGATAGGTGAGACCCATTCTTGCTGCACAATGCTAATTATGTCTTGGGTCTTTAAATTTCACGAATTGTAAGTAGCAAATTATGATTTAAAAGACGGTTTTACAAAAGAATCGTAGGAGAGTTTAAGATTCTTTCAGATTGAAATCATTTTATGATTCTGTCTGTACAGTTGATATAATTATCATCTGCTGATGCAATTTTCGCAACTTCAACTGCGGATATAATTATCATATAATATGAAGCTTGATGATCAATATGATCAATAGACGGTCAAGATGTGAAATTGTGGGAAAAATATTCTATTTCACAATAAAATGCATTAGCAATTTTTATTTACTGTACGGGCCTAAACATAAAAATATGATGAATAAATGAACAGTTTCTGTTTTTAGAATTTGTTGATTCACTCTGTTACAAAATAATAACTTTCATATTAAAACACATTTTTTTTATTTGTTATTGAATTTTTTGATAATATTCTGGAATTAACAACGATGATAGATAATCTCGGTCACATTTAATGATATTATATAAAACATTCTTCGAGCTGCTTCTGAAAGCTTTTTTCGCATCTTTAACTAATCATACAAGCAATCAATGCGCAGTTTTGAATTAAAATAAAACAGTACGGTCATAAATGATGCGACACTCGCATAAATAAATGAAAAAAGTATCTAATGGGGCATAAATCAAGGTCAAAGAATGACGAAGAATCCCTGAATGAATCCCTGAAATCTTATTCCATCTCCATCTTATTCTTAAACTAGGTAAAATCGTCGAAAAATGGTAGTCGTGGGATATTGAAACGGAAAGTACTTTCTGTACTTAGTAAAAATTATTTCCTTCTAGAGAGATTTCCTAGATTTCTTTTCCTAAACTAATTGGCAATTGAAAAATCAAATTTGTGTTACAATTTAATGTAAGGGATCGGATGTGGCCAAGACTTATATTGAAGAGTAAGCGGGAAAATTTCGGGGAGACCACAATGACTGGTTTACTTTAACCCCCTCCCCAGACTATATTTTCAAAGTGCAGGATTTTTTTTAAATATTGCATCAAGTCACTATGAAATTTTCCAAGTTTGGTTATATACACACAATAAAAAAATCATGCAAAATCAAAAGATTATTTTGTATGGTATGTCTTCATTTTAGTTTGTGCTCTTGCCTATAAGTTTAAGAAAAAAGTATAATCATATCTTAACGACTTAAGAAAGTTATCTGGGTTTTTATCAGATTGTATTGAAGAAAGTTATCTGGATTTTTATCAGATTGTATTGAAGAAAGTTATCTGGATTTTTATCAGATTGTATTGAAGAAAGTTATCTGGATTTTTATCAGATTGTATTGAAGAAAGTTATCTGGATTTTTATCAGATTGTATTGTATTGAAACTGTGTTATCTGGGAGTAAATTTTTATAAAATTTATGCGTATAAAATATTTACTTTAAAATCTTACTCACAGGCGAAATCAATGTTCTACAACTTATACAGAATTGGTTTGCTTTATACAAATTGCAATATTAAAAATTATTGCTTCGATTTTAAACTTAATATTTTTAAATTATATTTCCAGAGCGCACGATTTTCAAAAAATGGTTCATCTAGTTATTATGAAATTTTCCAAGTATGGTTATACACATGCGATGTAAAAAATCATGCAAAATCAAAATTATGTTATACTAGCCGCCTTTGGCAACTAGCCGGTTCGCCAATCTTAATGATCGTTAAAATTTTCAATTAAATATTTTGTAACTTGTCTTTTAAGAGCAAAATATTTTAAAGCTTCAAATTTTGATAATCATATAATTTATTCATACTTTTATCAAGTCCTTAGACCATAATGTACTGTGTGTCTCTCTCTAATTTTCTTTCACCTCCCGTAAAATTTCAACTTTAAATTAAAGTGGAAATGATTAACATGCAATTAATATAAAAAAATATTTTCTGAAACCAAATATTTTTTTAAAAAATATGTGTACTGAAAACTGAGTCTTTTAGAATTGAGAATGTTTGCAGAATAATTTTCATGAATTACGTAAAATCACAAAAATTATTCTACAAAAGTTTCTCAGATTCATCATAAATTTCAGTTTTTAATTTTACTTTCAAAAGGATTTAAATAAGGTGAATAACAGTATTTTATTTTGTTTAGATCTTTTGCTATCAAATCTTAAAGATTTATGAATTTTGAATAAAATAATTTAGAACAACCAACATTTTCATAATCCTAGGCCAGTCAGTCTTGAGTAATCCGTGACGCTGATTGGGGTATCATCTCTGAGATGGTCGATGAAGTCATGCAAAATCAGCCGTTTTTATTGATAGTGATAGTCAGATTTTCATAAATCAGTCAGTTTTAGAGACTGATTTAGTTGATTGAAGTGCAACTTTTTTTTTTTATATAAAATATTAGTGTCTCAAGAATATTTTGTTAAATATGATCCACAGAGCAGATGATCTAGATAAAAGCTAAACATTCGTAATTTATTAGGGCTTTTATTGACTTAATTTACATAAAATATGAATATTTACTTCATTTAGACCATTTTAATACATGTATTTTTTTTTTATTAAAGGTTTAAAAATTAGCCTTTGACCTGAATTGAAAGAAATATATTAAGCTATGTTAGCCTTAAATAAAGCTGATTTATTGAATTAATAATGTAGATATTATAAAAGATAATAGAAAGCTTTGTCTTACATTTACTGCTTTGGAAAAAAAAAAAAAAAAATTCATATTTATGTAATTTCAGAAAGACACGTGCAAAAAACATTTTTATTTGTTTAATTTGCAATAACAGTTGATTATTTTTTTAGTTTGAGCCTTTTGTCAGTATGATGGCAACAAGTGTATAAAAGCAAATTTGTTCCTTTTGAAGCGTAACGTGCTCGTGTAAGTTAAATTTTATTTTCATTTTGTACGAAATAAGTTGCTGAAAATAATTATTATTATAATAATAAGTTGCTATAACTAAATTATTTTTTTAATTCATTAAAAATAGAGACGAAATTCGTTGATTAAAGCATTAATATCATTAAAAAGATATTTTTTTTTTTATTTTCAATATGACGTAAAAATCAATTTTGTACTCTAATATTTTTGGAAGTTATACTGGAAAAACGTCAAAATTTTGCTTGATTTTTAATTAATTAAAATTCTAATTAAAAATTTTAAATATCTCCGATGTGCACATTCCCGACCTCCAAGCTATACATATGCCAAATTTAGTAGCTGTAGATTAAATTGTCTGGCCTGTAGAGCGCCAACATACGCACACATTGAGCTTTATTATAAGTATAGATTATCTGTGTTCATTTCATTGTTTGCTGCCTTGCTTATAAGTTATTTTTTTAAAGCATTATCATATTTTCACGTCTTAAAGTTATCTAGATTTTTATCAGATTGTATTGTATTCAAACTGTGCTATCTGGGAGTAAATTTTTATAAAATTTATGCGCATTAAATATTTACTTTAAAATCTTATTTGCGAAATCCATGTTCCACAACTTATACAGAATTAGTCTACTTTATACATATTGCAATTCTGAAAATTATTGCATTGATTTTAAACTTACTATCTTTGATATGTTATGTTTCATATGGGGGGAAAAAATCTACTAAATTCCATAAATATTCATTGCATTAGAAAAAGTGGCACTTGGGAAAATCAAATCCTGGTTAGAGGTCATATAGTCCTTTAAATGAAATTAATAACTAGATTAAACATGCTTCACAGCAAACTCTACTGTTTTAATAGAAGATTGAAAACTCTGTCTCCTTGAAACATCGTCGTGATCGATTGTGTACTTCGATTTATTACCAAATCTTGGTTGGATCCATTGGATCGTTCATTTTCGAGTATCTCTTTGCTTCATGTGCGTCAAAAGCAGAAGTATTGATTTTTTGAAGTAATTAAATTTCGAACAGCCGAAATTTTCTGTTATTTTAGTCGTGTCTTTATTCGATGTTACAGTTGCAGTTTGTTTAAGGGAAAGAGATATTGATTTTGCTTTGCAGTATGCTTTCGTCTAAAATTCAAGTTGTGAAAATGAATCATTTCCATGATTTTTTCTTATATATAAAATCGAAATTTCTCTCTCTCTCTCATTATATATATATATATATATATATATAAATATAATTTAAAATTTTATTTTTAGGTGATAATAGTTTTTCTGTTGATACTTAATGTATAAATAACAAAAACCATCAATTTTAAGCTTTTTGCATCTTGGGATATATAAATGGCAATCGATTATTTTATATTATTTGGCGGCTTTTGCCAAATTTACCTAAATTACTATCTGTCTCGTTCGCAAAGGCATGTGAATTTAAATTTAAAAGATAAAAAAAATGGCCAATGATTTTGTATTGGAAAAAAAAAGTATAAAATCTATTTACTATTAAACTGTTTTACTATTAAAAATTATCATAAAGTTTCTCAAGGAGATACATTTCCTTATAGTTTGTCTGGTTTTATATAAATTCTAGTTGCCGTACCTGCAAATTGCCTGCATTTGTCTGTTCTGTGTGTTGTCAAAAGCAGAATGCATATACTTTTATATTCCACTTCCATATTCATCATTTAGAGCCTTCTGTTCGGATTTTCTGTAATGTTTAATCAAATATTCAAGATCCAGTACTTAGATTTTGGCCTTGATTATACGACAGCAATGGTTAACAAGGGGAAAAAAAAATTTATTTCTAGATAAGCTCAAAATTTGCAGTAAGAAAATAAAATCTTGAAACTTAATTTTCGTTGATACATTTGAAAAGGTATTAATTTAAATCTAGTGTACAAAATTTACAAACTTAGGAAATGAAATAAAATTTTATTCAATGATCTGAAACTTAAATAAGGGGACAAAATAAAAATAAAAAGACATTATACGCATTGTCGATTCTACACGTGCATATTAAAATTTTTCTTTTATTTTAAATAATAAAAATGAAAATGTCTGAAGAAAGTAACTTTGACATTTGTAAAAGCGCGCGAGTGATCGATGGCTATAAACAGAGGCCATTTGAAATTAGCTTTGAAAATTTATTAATAATCAAAGAAAAATGTATGTATTGGAATTAACATTACTGAAAAACCTAATTTTTTAAATGTTAAGATGGTATAAAAATCTTTTTTTTCTGGTGATAGATTTTGAAATTGTTGGGAAAACAAAATCTTTTTACCCTCTTTTCATACTCTTTAAAAAGGCATATAGTTGTTATATATATAATATAAGGAATATGTGTAACAAATTTCGTTTGGATCTGTCAAGTGGTGTGGAATGTATAAAATACAAACAAGTATTCATTTTTTAAATTTAAGAATTAACGAATCTTTGATTTATATTTATTTATTTTAGCCATTTTTCCCAGTCAACTAGCTGGTCGGTATTAGTGGCTGCTGAAATTTTCATTTTTTTTAATGCAATTTGCAGTTAATACTTTCATGTTTTGCTGTAAATTACATGTCTATTATTAAATATTGATATGTATTTCGTTTTCCATTTTAAATCTTTGCACAGTTCTATTTCTTGAGCGTTGCATGTTCCTTATTTTCTGTCATCTCACCTAAAATGTAAGCCTGATTAAATCAAGTAAATTAAAATCTGATTTAGTGATTAAATTTAAAAGAATGCAACAACTTCTTGCTGAGTTTTAAACATATTCATAACAAATGTGAAGATAAAACGTAGAGAATCGTTTGGCATTGCAGTTTTGTGTGTCTTGCAGGATATGTTTCTCAGTTTGCATTTTATCTCAGATTATTGTTCAATAAAATTTTCTCGGTTTAAAACAAATTCAATTTCTCTTTCAATATCCAATTAAAAAAAAAAACAAATTCGGTATGTTACAATATGGAATTAACCTTCAAGTTTTAAGAACGATTATTTAATTTTATAAATCCATTTTTATTACTGGAGAGATTAGTAGTATTTAAAAATGAATACATTTCAAATTTTTTCATTTTTGCTTAGTTCCGAGGTTAAACCTGAATTGTAGGTAAAGTTGATTTCCAGACATTTTATTAAAAACATACTTCTGACAGAAACCTACTCAATGTGGAAAAATAAATCATATCCTTGTCCTACTGTCGGAGAATACTGAAAGGAAAGTCCGCGGAGGAAATATTTATTAATAGAACAAAATAGTACTGAATTTCATTAGATCAATGAAATATAATAATGTAAAATAAACTTAAAAATACTTTTAAAAATTGATTTAAAAAAATATCGTACGGCCTTAAAACTTGCATCACTGGAAAGATATTGTTCCGATTTTTAAGATGGTGTAAAAAATCGTTTTGGGGTATAATATCTTTTACTATTATGATAGAAAGGACATTAAAATTTCATTTAATTTTTAATTAATTAAAATTTTTTAAAAATTACTTATTATCACCCTCCAAAGATATTTGTGGCAAATGTAATGGCTCTAAGTTGAACGGCCCGTCTTATAAAACGTCGACACACCTCACACGGAGAAACTCATTCATTTTTATGATTAACTAGTTAATATACCTGACAATGTACGGGATTAAGATCTTTGTACTATATTTTTAATAATATATTATAAATAACTATTATAGTATAAAAAATCGTTTTATCTAAAGCAATTTTTAATTAAAATGAGAATATCGATTGAATTGGAAAATTTTTAAAAACGAACAATAGCTGATTTTCTCCGTAAGTTAATAGTTTACAAAATTATTTCCGCAAATGCTAAAGTATAAGAATGGTATTTCAAAGTGTAAAAAAGGTCAGAATTTTTAATTTCTAATTAACTGTTTTTGCTTTTTGAAAAGTTGGCAATATTCCTTCTCATGACTTGGGTAATAAGTGTACAAAGTTTGGTCGAATTCAACCTAATCGTTTAAGGTGTATGTACACACTTAAAACTTCGAAAATCGTTCAAAATATCGAATTTTTTTTTTATTGCTTAATAATGTTCTCTGATCCCTTAGCTTTCAAACGATACCAAGATGTTATCAATATTCGAAATATTTCTCGAGTTATTATTATTTTTCTTGAGGTGTTTTCATTAGAAACTCTATTTGCTTATTTTTCAAAACTAATTTTATGAATAATGATATTTTTCCACTATGTTGCTTCATTCAAACAATCATAACTCAACAAGAAATGAACCAAATACAATTGTTTATATATCAAAATAATCTGTATGAAATGGCGGATGTTCTGTGCCTCAATCAAAGTTATATTTATAGAAATAAATTTTTAATAGCTATTTAAAAGTTAAAATTACGGAAAAAAGCTCGCATTTTCTATTCATCGTTGATGAAAAAATTGTTAAAAAAAACTATATATTTTTATAACTTGATTGAGGCAGACAACATGAAGACTAATAGTAGGCATCATTTCCAACTAGAATTGTGTTTCTGTACAAATTAGAATTTAAGATATCATGTTTCAAAAATATGCTAATTAGCTCATTAAATATTATTTAATTAATTAATAATGAGTGTAATATGGTTTTCTCTCACTGAAATGAGTTTAAACATATATTAATAATCTACTGTGAAAAAATTGGATTTTTAAACTTAAAAAAAAATCTTCTAGTGTGTACATACACCTTAAGAGGAGATGTAGAACATATGCATACATAACCAGAATGATTTTTTGTTCATATTAAAATAGAAACTGCGCAATTTCAAGGCTTTTCGAAGTTATGAAGAATTCCATTGAAGAAATACGCCTTTGTAAAAAACGGACTGTTAATTTTGAACAGTATTCTTGATTCAGAAATGGAAATGTTCTGTCCTTGATTTTCTCGCTTACTGAGTCAATACACTACGTTTTTTTTATGCAGCTTCGTATTAAAAAAAAATCGGCTATATATATTTTGATTCTCTTTAATGAATATAGAATTTCATGTTGATCTATCCCATGGCCCCATAACAAATGTCTTATGTTTCTGAATTATCATTTTTTTAGACACGCCGACATATTGGCAAACTGTTTATCCGTTGACAAATTCATCCGACTAAAATACTAAAATTTGTTCATCTGAATTTCGCGTTTTTTAGTAATCACAGACACATTTATGTAGAAACTCGGATTTTAGCATTTTCGATATCAAATTTTATCGATAGATCCATTAATTTTCTTTTAAGTTATAGTTTTTAAATATTTTTAATATGTGAAATATTTATTTGTATGAATTTATTAATTTTATTGTTCAGTTAGCGGCCTTTAGTTGGTTATCTTTAATTCCAATTCAGTTTTAGATCTGTGTCATATCTGCGAACATACAAGATTCGGCAAACGGTTGAGGTAGTTTTACTTATTTATTTTGATGGTCACGGTACTTACCCTTTTTAACTTGAATGCCCGAATGTAAAAGTGTTTGCAAAAGTATAGCTGCACCTTCATAGTAGTTTCTCGAGTGATATTGTTATGTGAAGATTTTTCATCTGAAGGTAGCCAAAGAGAGTGAATCTGTAGGGTGTCCACTTTAATCGTGGTTTAGTAAGAGTTTCTTAAACGTTGGAAATAAAATATTTTTTTCCATTTAGAAAATATGTAATTGACATAAAAAATTATGTTTTGTATTGTTTGAGCTACATGCACTGATGGGGGCAAAAATTATGATATTTAAAAATATATATATTCTTGACATGGATATTTAAAAAAAAAAAATCCATTTATCTATTACTAAAATCCACCGAGTTATGAAATTATGAATATGAGTATTTCAGATCGTTTAGTGACTGCTTTAAAGATTATAATTTTATCAACAAGCTTTTTAAAGGCGTTCCTTGAAATGGCTTGAAATAATAAAGTTCAAGGCTTCTCAATTCGATTAGCTTTAATCTCTGGAAAATGGAGCTTTTTTTTTTGTTTGCTTTCTAAGAATGAATGATTAAATGTGACTTATAAGACTTGGGACCACATGTGATAAGAATTCTTAAATTGTTCAGCATTCCATTTTTTAATCGGAATAATACAAAATATAAATATTTACATCATTTAAAACATTTTTCTAACTAGGCCTATATACCTGTTTTCAGCGGTTCCGAAATTAGCTATCGGGCCAGAATTAGAGTGGATATTCTTTATATAAGACGGATTTGACTTGGTTATTATTATTTTGAGATAGGAAAGTTCGATTTTAAGAGTAATTTCAGATGAAATATTTATTTTGATTATTTGGTCTTTTACACAATACTAGTCGCCTTTGACGACCACCTGGTTCGCCAGTATTGTTTGTGTATGCAATTGTCAATTAAATATTTTATTTAATTTGGTATTAATGGCTTCCTCCGTTAAATATTTTTAAACTTCAAATTTTTATTGTTATATAACTCATACTATTATAGAAGTCTGTATTACGCCATTCTGTTCATTGTAATATGTTTTTCTCTAATTTTTTATAACCTTTCTTAAAATTTGAACTTTAATTTTAAATGGAAATGATTAAACTTTCAATTGATACAGAAACTTTTTTTGCTAAAACCAAACATTAAAAAAAGAAAAGTATAGAGAATAGAATCGTTCTTCATTGAAACCTTATGTACACTAAAGAATATCTTATAATTTATGCAACGCCTCAGAGAATATATTTAACAAAATTTCGCTGATTTAACATAACATTCAGTTTGCTGCATAAGAATGAAATGTTCAGATAATAAGATCGATAATATTTGTTTATATATCCAGATTGTTCAAGAGTATTTACACATTTTTAAAATGATTTCTGGGCATTTTAATTAATGTTTAAGATGTAAAGACTATTTTTTTTAAAATTCGATCTAATAGACCTTTTCTAGACTTTTATGTCTGCATCGTGATTTCCATAATAAAAGGACATTTCCTGAGAAGGAAAATCAGGAGTATTAATTTCTTCTCTTTTAAATTCTGCAGAGTCCATCAATTATGATAAGTTTGCGCTTAGAAAAAGCTCTTTTCGAGAAACTTTAAACATACTTTCTAGAGATGTTTTATCTATAGGTAAAACATCAGGAGACTTTACAGAAATATTTGATGTATACAATGCCTGTTAATCAGTCCATTTTTTTCAAGGTTCTTATCGAAACATGACTTCTAATTTTGTCTTGATCAAGTTTCACTATTTGATAGTCAATGGAATAAAGAAACGATATTTTTATCGTAATTTTACTGGATATAAAACTTCCTTGACGTTCACTAAGTTTATTTTAAGACCCCCCCCCCTACCCCTTCTTATTTTTAATTTCCTAATGTAAAAAGGACCCAGTAAAAATCGTGAACCTTCCATTGAAACATTCTTTGCATTGATGGAATGAATTTTCTACATTTTCCCCTATTCATTTTCGATGGTAAATAGGCTTATTTTTGTTGCATCCATTTAGGTAAACTTACACTTCACTTTTATTTATTGTTCTTGCAAATTTATTTAACATATTTGCTTTTATTATCAGCGCTTTCACTATAGAAATATTTGGAACAGTGCATACCTTTCCTTGGAGTCTTCTTCCCATTTAGCAGAAATGATTGATTATTTTTCCTTTTCCGATTAAATAACGCTATTTATTTTGCAGGTAGAAATTTTAATAGCATCATTTCACAACGTATTCGAACTGTGGAGTCTTGAGTATTTTTTTTTTCGGTTGACTCCAAAGCATATCCTTTAATCCACAGCTTATTTGCATTCCGTATTTTAAAAATAAAAATAATTATAGAAGTATCAGACGATATTTCTCTTTCCAAACAACGAGCTATTTGTTGAAATTTTTATTCCAAAACATTTGCGCTTTTTAAAAACTTTATTATTAAGTTCATTCAAAAATATGTAAATGTATATTATAGAAAAAAGAAACAAACTTCGAAAATGAGCGCACTTAAATTTTTTTGTATTAAGAATGAATATCTTGTATATATAATCCATATTTGCCTTAAATGAAACATAATTACTTAATCAGTAACATAGATATTTAAAAAGGTCATAGAAAACTTTTTCTTGCATTTATTTTTTTAAAAAACACACAATCTTTCATGTTTATTTGATACAGGACATGGTAGTGAGAGTTTTATCTTTTAATTGGAGCTTTTGCCAACGTAATGGCAACACATGAAAGCTAATTTTTTTTTCTCCATGTGTGAATAGCGTGCTTATTGAAGCTAAATTTTATTTAATAGGAAATATATTATTAAAAAATATGCGTAAAGTATTTTGTTAAAAATTGAAAAGTAAATTATGGCAAATATGCGAAATAAAAAAATATGCATCCCTATTTTCCAAAATATTTCTGTCCCAATTTTTTGCTCTATGTCGGATGGTTTGATTTGTAGAGCACCAGCACTAACACACATATACAAAGAAAGACATACTCATACTCATTTCTATTAGTAATAGAGATTGATTGAAATAGAAGGTATAAGCAGATATTGTCTGAAAGTCTTTAGATTGTTCTACGTTTTTTTTTTTTTTTTTTTTTTTTTTGTGTGTGTGTGTGTGTGTGTGTGTGTGTGTTATATTAAAATGTTCTTAATACTTTTGATATATGCCAATTATTTATTTCTGAATTGTTGCTGTCTTTTTTTTTCCCGGAACATAAAATATTGGAAATAAAACTGAATGAATAAATAATTTAGTCTGAAGTTGAGATAGATTATCCGTTTAATAATTTCCCCACGTCATTTTTAAATATAATCATTGGAAGAGTTCTTATTTATTTCATTTTTCTGCCATTCCGATATTCATTATATTATACTTCGTAACCATTCGGTGTTTTGCTATTTTGTAATGGTCTTTTTTTATCCGGAAAGCAGACGATTTTTTATTCTGGGAATTTAAGAGAAATGAAAGGAAATGATTAAAAAAGAAAGAAAAAAAAATCCGTGCCGAATTTGATTAGCTGTATCTGAACATGAAAATCTTTTCACCGGTTGTATTAACTTGATGCGTAAATGGCGTTTTCTCACACAATAGTTTAAAAACTTGACTTGCATCCCGGCTTCTTTTTACCTTGCTGCTTACAAATTAATCAGCGAAAAATTGGTATTATGCCAACTAGTGTCAAGCGGAAAAGTTTGGAGACGAATACTGGTTTTTGTACACCAGACTGAAGGTTTTGTTTCAGCTTTTTGAACTTTTAAAGCAAAGCAAACAAAACAGTGTGAGAGGTAGTGGTGTTTCACACGCTATCATATTTAGCGTTACTAGGTATTAAGAAAATAATAATTATTGAAAAATTAAATAAGATACAAGAATAATTAAATATGATCCTTATATTATACAATATTAGTTTTAATGTGAGGGAGGCACATAATTTAAAATATTGTAGTTAATAAATTCCGAAATGCAATAGACGGCTTTTTCTCAAAGGTCAAATGGTGATAGTCTTGGTTATGCGTTCAACAGTGGATGCATATTTATTAGTTCTATTTATATCTGCAAAAATCAAACAGTATTTTTTTTTCTGTTGTAGTATTTATTGTGTGATGATTATTTTTTAAGCATTTCACAAATATTTAAGGAAATAGATTCATTTGCTTTCGGTTAAAATAGTACTTTTGATTTTTTTTTTTTTTTTTTTTTTTTTTTTTAGAAACTGGATTTTTTGATTGGGTGTTTGTATACAAATCAAAAATAATACTTTCACCTCTTCCTCCCTCGCTCTTTAGCAGACGATTTTTGATCTTCCAGAATATTTACAGTTTTAATCCTATAACTTTCTGGTTTTATACCAGGTTTACATTATATATTCTTTAAGTTGTAGATTGTGATTTGATACTGTTAGTAATTCTTTTCTTTTCAATATGAAACAGGAAATATCTACTACTTCGAACGGGAAAGGAAACAAGCTATTGCACATAAAGGTAGTTCAGGTGTTAGCCAGAATGGGGAAGGGATAGAATTTTGGGGGTCGAAGTGGGGGTGGTCTCATTCCGTGCCAGGTGCGGTTCGAAACTTTCCCCACTTCTATTCATTATGACAGAGGATCGTCATTCTATTTCAGGTACAAGTACGGTGCACGTGATCACGTATGGTAACTCAAACGGTCGCTTAGAGGGCGGGATATGGAACTCTCGCACCTTCAATGTGCTATACTTCGTCAGAAATGCCAGTTTCTTACAATTCAAGTACTTTCCTACATAAATTAGTGTTGAAGCTTTTCGAGACGATTCTACTCGGTACCACGTGGGAATAGATTCAGAATGACGCCATTTTAACTTTTCTATTTACTTGAAAGAATACCTTAGAATACTTGGAAGAATTTATGTTTCATGTTTTTTCATGCATAAAAAGCTATTTGGCAATTTTTTGTCTGAAAAGAATTGTGAAGAATTTTGGCTGTAAGTACTGTTATTTGATTTATAATTTTTGTTTGCTGAACAGAATAACACTTTCGTCTGCTCCTATCAAAGAAAAATACTCGACTTATGTATTATTAGAATGGTTATTATAATTGAAATTCTGCTCTTTTTTATTGATGTGAAACTCGGTTTGTTTATTAAATGAACTATTGCAAAATTCTCTATTTCGGATGTTATTCAAATAAGATATTTCTTGTCTGTTTATTTTGGTTTAGCAATATTAGTACCTCTAATAATTATCTGTTATAATTAGCATTCAGCGCATGTTCATGTAATAAATACCTGGCACCTTGATTTTGTTCCACTACACACCTGACCATCAGCAAAAGGGCATGCGCTCTTATGTTTGTCATGTGTCAGTGATGCCACTTGAATTGAATCCATCGCCTGTGTTGCCTTTGAAACTTTTTATTTTATTTCACTAGTCATACTTTGGCGACGAGCAGGTTCGCCCGGTATAATTGGATGTATTTAATTTCAGTTAAATTCTGTTGATATAACTTCATATCCAGGATCCCGCCAAATTTTAAGAATAGAAGCCATTTTATTTAATTGCCTTGTATATGTTCTATTAATTACATGATCTTTTTAATGGAGACCAGGCCCCATGGCGCTGTTAAAAATGTAACTCTCTCTCTCACTCTTTCTCTATTGTAAGCTACACAGATATCGAATAGAATCTTTTAGCTTTTAACAATGGAAGAAAATCATGCGATTAAATATTTGACGAAATAATGAAAACGATTTGCATTTCAAAGTAACAATATAACTTTGTTGGTGAAAAGTAGGCTTTTTTTTTTTTTTTTTTTTTTTTTTAGTAACCCAAATTTAGGTAAATTTTTCACGTCTATTATGTTGGTATTAAAGAGCCATTTTTAAAATTTTGAAATGCTGTAAAATTGAATTCTATAATTGGTAATATTTTCAGGATTTATCGTTAAAAGACGCCAATTCAACTTAATTTTTAAATAAAATTTTAAGAAAATCGCTCTGGGATGTACATTTCCTCTTTTCACTTTGTGTATGTGCCAAACTTGGTTCTGTAAATGTTGGTTTGGTTGCTATGGAACACACATATTTATTTTTTGTAGATATTAAGTTTTATATTTCAGATGTGGCATCATCAATGATATTAGAAATTGCAAAATCAGATTTTCGAGATTTATTTATTTTTGCGTGCATCATCATGCTTAGTAATATATAATGTTTATGTCGTCACTCCTTTTGTTATCTTTTGGATTTTCCCCTTAATATTAACTTATGGTTGGAATTTGAAAATCAGTAATAATAATAAAACTGAACGATATTTTACTCTGCAATTAACGTTCTGTTTGCTTGAGAGAAAATTAAATAATCGCAAAACTATTATAAAATATATTTAAAAGTATCATATCTTATTAATAAATGATTTTAATTATTATTCTACTCCAGAGAACGTAGTTAATAAATCAGTGTTGTTAACACTAATGATATGTAATAGAATTTATGTAAATTTTATCATTATTTCTGTGAAAACGGCATTTAAAATAAGAGATAGAAAATTGCATAATCAGTGTTGCACGTGTTTCAGTATTACGATATTCTGGTAAGAAGTGTCTGCATTAAAGTATTCTCTGAGATGCCATTAAAACTTTCGAGCAGGAATTTCGCTCCGATTCTTTGACCTTGAACCTTTACAGTGATTGCATAATCGCCGATCTTTTTCAAGTGGGAATTCAGATTTTTTTTAAAAAAATTACTTGCTTATATAGTGCTGTTTTGTTGTTTATTTTCATTTCTTTTTGTTGGTAGATAGCAGAAATATTATTCATAAAGATTCTCTTCCTGTCTCTTTTTAACAGTATTTTACTGTCTATTTAAATAATGATTCGTACTATAAATACATTAAAAAAAAAATTAGATCTCTATTTTCATATTATCGATAAATAATTTTAAAGTTGTTTGACAAAAGATCTTTAACAATGAACTACAACTGTATAGATTTATCAACTGATTTATAAATTTAATTTTTTTTAAATATCGTTTGCTGAATCTTTTAATTTTGGTATGCTTCTCTAGTACAGATTTTCCTGTAATTCTCATTTAATTGTTGTTTAATTCCATAATACGAATCAAACACCTAATTTCTTTTAATTACACACATTTCTATGAATTTTTAACGATTAAAATTGAAATTCCGATGGGGTATTTTTATATATTTAACAATTTTTTAAAGATGACGTTTTATTTTTATGCTAACAAGATACATTTTTAAAAATTTATCTCTGATGTGATAATTAACAGGACATTTTGAAAATAACGCTATTATGTAACAGAATAAAAAATTGTGAAAAATATATTCTTCTTTAATTAATTTCTGCTTTTAAGTTTCCATTTTTATTTTATTATAAAACGTTATGATTTGATTATTATTAATAATTAACTGAACCAATTTCCTTCGAAAATTTATCTTCAAATAAACAATAAGTCAGATATGTCAACATTTTAACTAGTATACTTACTCCTTGTGCTTCCTTATTTTTTCATCAAATTACAATTATTTTAAATGAAAGAAAAAAGTTAAAATCTCTTCGATAAAGAAAAATCATAGCTCGCTTGTTTTCTTTATTTGCTGCATATATAAACTAAAAGACAATTTTTTAAAAAAACCCCACTTTTTTCTCAATTGCAAAATATGCTTCGAGTACCACAAGTTTAATATACCATGTTATTATTATTTTAATATTTGCTGTAGCCTGAGTAATTATTGAGAAATTATGTTCGATCTTAATTTCTTTTAGTTTCTGATTATTTCAATTTATTTAATAGGAAACGTTTTTATCGTTTATAAATTTAAAACTTTAGTAAATAAAGCCAATTGGAGTTTTGCTGAAAAATAAGATGGGAGCTTTAAAACATAACTAACTCTTCTAATAAAGCATTGCTTTCATTTCGTTCGAAAAAAGGAAAATAGTAAACAATTCCGTTTTCTCCCGGTGAGTTCAACAGACTTGGCCTTTAATTCGGCGTGAAAAAACAATACTGCTCGTTATTGCTCTTGAGAGATGTCAACAAACCCGGCGTTCTACGCCGAGGCAAACCGGGCCCGCTGTTTTGGTGCTATTGGCAGGGGGTATTCCGAGCTTCTACCGAAGAATCCCCCTCCATGTGAACCTGCAAAGCGGGTAGCCGTGGAAACAGCACGTGCAGCCATACCCCGCTTTTCCCAATCAATGAGAAGAATCAGGAGAGCCACCAGCCAATAGAATCAGCCGTTGCTTCCTCTCCGTAATCCTCGGACGCCATGTTATCCACCCACCCGGAGCCGCCGTTACGTTACATTCGGAAGAAATTGGGGAAAAAAAATAAACGAACGGAGCCGATGTTTTTTTTCTTTCCACCGATTTTATTTTCGTTTTTAATTTCCACTGGACAAGTTAGCGAAGCGTAAAGATCTACTGTCAACTCTTTTCTGTCTGTTTCGGTAAACGCTGTTGTGAACGATTCCCGTTAAGTTGTGGATGTGTGTCTGCTGAGAAGTGGAATATTTCCCGTCTGAAATCGTGCTCGCGATTTTTGCCGGCTGTTCTGTGATAAATAGCGACGATCTTCCATATTGCGGTGGGGGATGTGATTATAACGCTGCTGCACACATTAAACAATCGTTGTGGTACAGAGTATTGTTTCAAAAGTATGAGAAATGCCATCTACTCGGAGAGTTGTTGTGTGAGTGGAATTTTGTATTGTGAATTCTGTATGTTCGGTTTTATTTTGATTTAGGGAGTTGTTGATTTATGTCGATAACGTTTAAAGAATTGTCTTTTCATCATGTGGCTTGTTATCCATTTCACGATAATGTAAATTTGTAATGGCGTCCGCTTTTTTCACCTGGTTTTATGGAAGAAATCGATCTTAATTTCTGTAGTTTTAGAATTTGTGTTCTTTTTATATAAAAAGACATTCCTTCCCTCTTCGTTTTCTTAAGATTGATTTACATTATTGATTGATTTTGAACTTTTCAACAACCAATTTAGATTCTCTGTTATTTTTCATTTTTTATATCGATCAATAACTAATTGATTCATGTAGAGTAATATCTCAAAGTTGTTTAGTATAGAGAAAATCGAAATTAGATAAATATTTTATATTAAAAAATCGATTAAATTTTGATAAATAATTTATTTTTGAAATTAAATATTTTATCTGATAATATTTTAAATTTTCATTTTTTAAAACGTTAAATATTTAATTAAAACGGTTTAGTATAAAATAATTTACTGAAAGCTCATTTTTAAATTGTAATTAGTTTTATAAAAAAAATGTATGATTTGATAAAAATGAACATTGTTTGATTTATTTTAATAATTGAAATATGCACTGAAAAAAAATCTTTCTGTTTCAGAGTGGAATTTTGGGCTTTTGTTTTGACATGCATTAAATAACTTATTAATAGTAATTAAAAATATTAAAAACTATGTAGAAATCTTTGAGATATAAAATAAAATTTCCATTTATATTATGTGAAATTTTAAGAAATTGAATCTTGTAAACAAATTTTACTAATATAATGTAAATATTCTACTAATTTTATATATATTAACTATTTTTAACTTAAATCCCTGACAAATTGAAAATTCTTTTAATAATTCATTATTTTGCTTACTAATTGATTAAAAACAACAGCCACAACATAAAGCTGCATTTTTTAGTACTTAAATATATTTTGTAGTTAAATAAAATTTGATTTTTTTTTGTGATTTATGATTCTAAATAGATAAGAGAAGGCCTTAAAATTAATTATTAATTTATTATTAACATATTGTAAACTTTTCTAAAAGGGAAATTTTACTTTTCTTTCAAATTTTTATTTTTTAAAAGTTGACTTATCTTTTTAATTTTCATACATCAAGTATTGTATTGGGAACATTAGTTACAATTGCAATATAAATAAAGGATTAAAACGCTTCATTTTTTTTTCACTTTTTTTTCTCTGGTTTTTATACATTTTCTGCTATTATTCTACATTTTTAATGCAGTTTTTTTGAGCAGAAAGAAAACTGTTTCATTTTTTAAACACAATTCTTCTCTCTTTTTATTGTTTTATGGCTTTATATTAAAAAAAATACATAACCCCCCCCTTCTCAGTTTTCCTTGTTTCAGATGAGTTGTATCACTTTGTGAAGAATGAAAAATAAGTGTATATTTCTTTAAGAGTCAAATAATTTCAGTGAAAAATTTGCTGTTGTGCTTATTATTATTATAACACAATTCTTAAAGCAAGTTTTCATCATTATTAATAATGAAATTTAATTTGTCTCTTTATTGTAGACTTTTTTAATAACTTTTGATTCAAACCATAATTTGGTTTTAACCATGTTTTTGTTTATGAAATTAAATTAAATCAAATAAAAGCAATAAAAGGTTAAAATTTTAATGAAATATATATGAAAATCAATATTTCTTGTTCAGTAATTATACTAGATTAATTATTGAATTATTTTAATTAAAATTAAAATATTCATTTATTTTGCTGCCAGGTTTTGAGAATTTGGGTGGATTTTCATTAACAATGCTTCTAAAAGATTTGAAATTTAATTAAAAATAATTAGAACTACCTTTTATATTACAATTACTCTTACAATACTAGATATAAGTACTAACTTCAACTTTTTCCTTTTAATAGCCGAGAAAATTGGAGAAAACGAGTGAGGCCCTCTCCTGTCCTGGAGCCAGAGCCTCAAGATTTAAGAGTAGTTACTGGACGTGTAGTCATGGATCAAAATGTTGAAACAAATGGATGTGATGATGGACCTATTTCCTTAGCTGTTTCTAATCACAATGATGTAGCTCCAGTAAGTTTTATTTTGAAATTTGACTTTCTTGGAAGTATGTTTTATTTATAGGCTATGATAAATTGTGGATATTAGAAATGTGAAATTATGTAGACAGACTCGTAAAAATAATTTGAAATTGCAAAAAATGTCAATGTTAATAACTTGAAATTAACTGATGGGTAACTCTAAAACAAATTGAAATTTATATCTAATCTGTCAGTCCTAAAATCTTTAGACTTAAATTTTTTTCTTATTGGCACTTGACAGATATTAAATGGATATATTTAGTTATTAAGGAGGATAGTCTTGTCTGTAGTGCATGCAATTATAATTTTTGTTTATATTGTCTTACTATTTGAAAGTTATCCTTTCATGTATTTAATTGTAACAGATTCAGTTATTTCCATATTCACTGTTAAATCATGGCACTGAATTAAATTGTTGAGCAAAGGCGTAGATTTAGATTTTTTTGGGGGGGGGATTTGAATTGAGTTATTGCAATTGCTTTAGTAAGCTCTTATTGATTCAGGACTTCAATTTTATCCACTCAAAGCTCCTTTTGGGAAAATTTCATTTCATAGTCTTATTTTTGTTGGAGCTTCAGATTGGAAAATGGAACTTTAAGTTTATAACTGAAAGATAAGAAAATTTTAATGAAATGCTCTTAAATTCATTTCTTTAGGTTTAGAAATGCTAGAATTTTAGAGAAAAATGCATTCTTAGAAATTTTGAATTCTTCTGTTGTGTGATTTATATGCAGAACTTGCTTAAGACACTTTTTATTGGGAAATAAATAAAAAGAATTGTTGGAAATGACGTAAAACAGTGACAACAGACTTGATCAAAACAGTTAACATGGTGTTTTATATTTTAATAAGACTTAAATAAAATAAATATTAAGAACAAGAATATATGAATGTATTAAAAGAAAATTAAGATAATCTACAGTGGAATTCCACTCTATTTGTTCTTATTTTTAAGTAGCTGCTCCCCCCCCCCCAATTACTTGATTTCCTGGAAATATTTGGCATGTATAACTTCATACTTTATTTAGTGCATAACTTATGTATAACTTTTAATGCATCAGTTTAATTATATACATAACTTTAACTTATAACTATAACTTTTGTATAGCTTTAATTTTGTTCACAATTCCAACTAGAGAGTATCTATACACGTCAGGTTATAATGGACATTAGACTATGTTATTTTAATGACATTGCACCTATATTATTGACTGTGTAAATTAAACTTTAATCGAGTATAAAATAATTTTGATTTATAATGCTTATTAAAAATGTAACTGTCTAATTTAATTTCTGTACATTCGGTCACTGTACTTTCTCTTTCTTATTCCTACTGATATTAAACACAATCTTTTTTCCTTTGCTTTTAACAATAGGAAAATGTACAATTAAAATATTTAACAAAACAGCGAAAATGATTTGAATTTCTTTGTAGAAGTGATATTCATTGTTAAAAAATTATGTAAAATTAAAAAAAAAATAGCCTTGCCAGTTTCTCTCCCTCCCCCACAAAAAAAAAAAAAAAAAAAATGCTTGACAAATAAGTTGGTGTCATTAAAAAGATAATTTTTTTAAATTGTGTAGTTTTTTTTTTTTTTTTTTTTTTTTTTTGCTATAGTATTTTTGAAAGTTGGATAAATGTCAAAATCTTGTTTAATTTTTATATAACAAAAAATTTTATGCAAATTATTCCAGGGTGCATATTTTTTTTCTTTTAAGTATATTTGTACCAAATTTAATAGATTGAGATAAAACAGTGTAACCTTTAATGCCAATATCCTAACACATGCACACATTCTTTTTTATTAATAATAAAGATATGAATAATTCCCAACTCTTTAGACAATAAGCTAGAAATGGAGGCAGCAATTTACTAAAATTTTTGTTAAAATGAAAAAAAAAAAAAAAAATGTTAATTTGCTTACTCTTTATATTAAAATAGGTGTTTTAAAATGAGATAATATTTATAATAAATATTTCATTTGGCAATTTTTTTAATGGGCATTATTTACTTTTTCTATCTTAAATTCTTTAAAATTATAAAGAAATATATACAACATTTAAAATGATGAAAGAAATATCTTCACATTTGTTTGATCTCAATTTAGAAGTGTTGTAACTGTATTATTTGTTCATTTACATTCATGTTAATAAATCACAAGTTTATTATCTGCCCCCCCCCCCCCCATTGTGTGTGAGGTAGTTAAACAGTATTTTGTTACTTATTGGTTCATTAGAGACTTCTCATCTTTTTTTTTTTCTCCCTTCTTTTCATTCATCACCTCCTTTATATAATGATTCATTCTTATATGACATTTATACATGACTAAAATCAAAATGCAATGAAGTTTTCTAGATTGAAGGGAAAGGAAGTTATTAAAGGGAGAAGGATTACTTTCGGTTTTCTTTTTCTTTACCTTTGAATGTGAAAAACTTGATTATTTGCAAGATTTTAATTTATTATTTTATATCATTTTTTTAAATTAACCGCTTTATTCAAAGATCATTAAAAAGCATTATTTTTATGTATTAAAGACTTGCTATTTATCTACTTCTTGCAACTGGATATTTAATAAGTGTGTTTGAAATTTAGAGTGACAAACTTCATGTTTTCATTTCTTATAATGATTATTGAGTAAAGGATGGTTTAAATAGATATTTAAGTTTTCATCAACAAATGAGATATTCTTCATTTTGAAAAACTTCTTATTTTAAAGTGGTTATATTTTTGTACAAAATGATAGCTAAATTTAATTTATTGAAGCAGATATTTCAATTTTAAATGTATTAATTTCATTTAAATCCTGGTTTATTCCAAACTGCCATCATTGGGTATTAAAAAATTTTCTGTGCCATCCAGTTTTTTTTTTTTTTTTTAAATAATTGATTAGAAAATTTCTCTTCTGGGATTTTGCTGTTTGCTTTAATGTGGATTAAATTCTGAAAGAGGAATGATTACTGTGTTGATATGTAAAGTTCCCTTAAAATGTAGAGTTCACATCTGAATATTATTATCAAAAATATGCTACATTTTCCTAGTAACGTTTTATTTTGATTTATGCTTTATAGAAAGAAGATAGTTTCCAGTCTCATTCTGATGTATTTATATGAGCATTAAGTATATAAGAGAATAGCTAATAAAATATTCCTTCCTTGAAAAACCATGTATATTTGTAAATTTGACGACTATTAATTATATATAATATACTTAGTATTTAATTTATGTTGATTGTGATTGAATTGAATAATAAACATTAATTTCATGTAGAATAATTTTTTCAACAATGTTTTGTCTTGCTTTTTTGCTGTAATAATTAGCAATGTATATTTTCATTAAAGAAAAATATTTTTTACAGTGTGCAACTAAAACAGACAAACAGATGGCCAAATCATTAACTCAAGAAGCAAAGAAATCTCGACAGTCTACCAGCAATGCTAAAGGAAACCGTGCTCGCAGAAATCCTCCTTCCAATCCCCCCAACTCCACCCCTGCAACCTCTCCGCCATCTGAGAGGCGGGCTACTCGCAATCTGCCTCCGCCCTCTCCCGCTAAACAGGTGACTAGGACTCCTACTGCGGCTGAGCGCAAAGCCATTAAGAACACTACTCCCATTCCTGCCGTAAACACACAGCCTAGTGGCAAGAAAGTTGCTGCAAATCCTCCCACTCTCAGTCCACAGGTGGCAGGAACTGCCCCTGTTTTATCTCAAGAAGTAGCAAGCACACCTCCTTCAAATTCAAGACATACGAAGAGCACTCATCAGTCTCAGTCACATTCATCACCCCCGTTATTGAAGTCTCAAAAGAGAAATCTTAAGAGACAGTCTGATGCCTCCGATCTCGATGGATCATCAGGCAGGGCAAGTAAGCGAGTGCGTCTTCAGCATCAGCCATTTCAATCGCCACCTCCTCCAAGCATCATCCCTGCCATTCTAAGGCAGCAAGTAGTCAAGACACCGGAGGACAAAATTGTTGTGTTCCATAAAGGAGAGTTTCTGGCTGTTCGAAATGAGAATGGTATGCAAGCTTCCTTTTAGTAGTCAAATTTTGTGAAATTAAAAAATATTTTAATGAACAAAATATCAGTGAAATGAATGAATGAATGAATGAATGAATGAAATAAAAATGATAATGTAAATAAAATGAATGAATGAATGATTGAATGAAATAAAAATGATAATGTAAATAAAAATGATAATGTAAATAAAATGAATGAATGATTGAATGAAATAAAAATGATAATGTAAATAAAATGAATGAATGATTGAATGAAATAAAAATGATAATGTAAATAAAATGAATGAATGATTGAATGAAATAAAAATGATAATGTAAATAAAATGAATGAATGATTGAATGAAATAAAAATGATAATGTAAATAAAATGAATGAATGATTGAATGAAATAAAAATGATAATGTAAATAAAATGAATGAATGATTGAATGAAATAAAAATGATAATAATGTAAATAAAATGAATGAATGATTGAATGAAATAAAAATGATAATAATGTAAATAAAATGAATGATTGAATGAAATAAAAATGATTTTATAAATAAAATTAAAGCAGTATTATGTACGAGACCAAAGGATGATATAAAATTTTACTTTTTAGTGATAATTGTAATTAAGAATCAGCTTCTGGAATAATATCTCAGAATGTTTTTTTGAGCCTTTAATTACAATTCATCCATATGCAACTTGTATAAATTATATATCTATCTACATGAATAGATTGGAAAAGAACGAGTATTTTCACTTACGATGAATACTATAATTTAAAGTATTAGCATTAAGGCAAGTTTTTGAGTGGGTTGAGCCAGTTTATGTGAAAAATTCTGCCTTCAGTAAGAATGATGGAAAAATAGCATAAAAAATAATTAATTATAGATATTTAAAAAATAGCATAAAAACTAATTATAGATATTTGATTTATCTAATTACAATGTTATTAAGGAAATTTTGTTTGTTTCATTTCCACTTTTCCAGCTTATCCATATCTATTTTTAAAATTCAGCTATTGCCATTAGAGATAAAAAGTGTGTGTGTATGTGTGTTTAAATTAAGCTCAGAGCAAAAGTTAAGCAACAACTTCAATTCATGAGAAAACTTTTAAGAGTGATTGTATTTAAAAAATTTTCGTTTGCAAAAATTAATAGAAATTCTAAAATTTTCTTAAATTTCAACTGTTTATGATTACTTTATGGTTGTTCAAATTAGAATTTTTGAGGCTACATGTGACAGTTGAGAAAATTTTTTCTAAAAGAATGAATGTTGAATTCTTTTCAAATGAATCCCCCCCCCCCAATTCAGAATGGCAGCCATTAGCAAATGATTCACAAGCTTGGAAATGAGAATATACTATAATCAAAAGTGTAATTGGAACAAATGTATGTGGAACATAGAACCTAATTTCAATGTTCTAAAGTTTATTTCTCTGTTAGTTTAATTTTGAGTTATGAAGAGTTGTCTAAAATCATTAAGAATTTTGAAAGGGAAAGTAAGTATTAAATTAATTCTCTAAGGAGATACAATGAGTGGACTGATTACTTGTAGAAGAGTTACTTTTAAAATTTAACTTATTAATAAAAAAATTAATAGAACAGATGTTTTGTCAGACATAATTTCAAATGATAAGTTTTTTAGTACAAGAAAGTAAAAGCTATAAAGTATAAATTTTCTTGTGTAGAAACTGAAAACACTGGCAATGATATTATTTACTTTTATATTGAAGAACTCAGGCTAAAAGCAGATGTCAAAATGAAATACAGAGAGTAAAGCGTCATGAAGAATGCTATACTCTTGTGTTTAGGCATCTATTATGTGGAGTGCTTAACCAGTTAAATGCAGAATTTATTTTTTAAAGGTCCTCAAATTTCTCTTTTTTTTAAAGTCAAGCTATAGTTTATATACACATCAAACACAGTACAAATGGTTGCATAGCAAATTTTGCAAAAAATTGTAATGAAGTTAATAAGATTTCATTTTTAGTAAATAAAAATTCACTGCGATTGCTCTAAAATGATTTGGTTTGATGTGCATATATGTCGAACACACTTAACTGATTAAATTTGAAAGCCATTTTAAGTACCTTAAAAGTGCTTAAATGGGGAATTGCTTAATTTTCTATTCAAATGCAAATAGAACATTTTTTTTAATTATTATTATCTTCTGGATATTGAATATGATAAATCAAAAGTATAGTCATAAAGCTTAGTTTAATGGATTACTAGAAAAAAAATCAACAAAAAGAAAGGTTCTAGAGTGATATTCAGAGAAAGGTTCTAGAGTGATAGTTCCAGGAATGTTGCATGTTAAGATAATGTTTCATGAGAACTCTCTCCTCCTTTCTTCAACAATTGGTACCACCATACATTGAAATACTGGAATAATTGTCCTGAAAGGCAAATATGATATACAAACTTTGCCAATTTGTTAAAGCGTTCGAGCTTCTATAATTTTTAATGTTCTAGCTAGTGAAGATTTTTTTTTATTGAGTATATATTTAGCCCTTTATATATTGTTGATGGTGTGGGATTAAGTTTCTCCTTACAGACAGACATGGTCTCACCCAGGGAAAGGGGACATGATCCACACAATGGGGAGATATAATGATGATCCTGTGAAGTTTTCACCTGAC
Source organism: Argiope bruennichi (assembly GCF_947563725.1). NCBI lineage: Eukaryota > Metazoa > Arthropoda > Arachnida > Araneae > Araneidae > Argiope > Argiope bruennichi. The sequence goes on from NC_079161.1 coordinate 21,941,104, forward strand.
TTTTATTGATTTAACTTTTAGTCCTTTAACCCATTTTGTGGGTGGGGTATAAAAATATTATCAAAATCCATGGAAATTTTTTTTATATATAGCCTGTTATTTTGATTGTACTGATTTCGAAGGAAGTAATTACCTTTATCATTGTAAAAGTTAGTGACAAATCAAATAATTTTGTTTCCTTAATTTGGACCATTTTATACTTAACTGAACTCAAACAAGACACAAAAATATTACCCAGCAGTTTAATAATAAATATTAATCAATTGCAATAATAGGTGTTGTTTTTCTTAGCAACTTCTTTTAAGCAACATCTTAACATTTTTTTTAATACATTCATCTGTAAAGTTTTACATTTAAAAATATTAGAACATATGCTATATATTAAAACATAAAAAAAAAAGAAAAAAAAAGTTGATTGATTGGGGGGGAAAAATTGATATATAAAACAGATTCTAAACTAGTTTAGTAATAAAAATCTGTCATCATTATCTAGCATCAATAAAATTATATTTTTTGAATTAATACAGAATCGGTAATTGAATGATTGGTGTTTTTCGTATAATTTATATAGATATTTATGTCAGGGAACCATTCTCACTCTCTTGATCAATTAGTTTTTTACCTGATTTTATGAAAAATAGTTCAGTTTACTAATAATAAATCTTCAAAGTTTGCAATATTATATGTGGTTTCTGATTATTGTTTCATAAACCAAATTTTCAGAATTTTCAATTCTTGCACCACTTATTATCTCTAAGTAAAGTTATGACTGTTTTGAAATTGTACTATATTTTATTGGAATATTTCATGAAAATCTGAAGTATTTTTCCCTCCTCTCCCTATAAAAGATTTTTTTTTTCAATAATTGTTTCAAAAATTTTTTTGATTTAAATACATTAATATCCATATGCTATATTTATTTTTAAGATATTAATATTTTTATAATGGGAAAGCACAAATTATTTTAAAAACATAAAGTATTTTAAAGCATTTTTAACACAAAATAAAGCAGTAATTATTTAAGTATATCCTCTAATTTTAGATTCTGTTTTTTTGATATAAACATAATGAAACTTTTTTTTATTGCTGGATTATGTTTAATCCAGCTGATATATTATGTTTAATAAATTAATGTATGTTTAAATAGTGTATTCATCAAAATAAAATGATCATTTGTTGATTTGAGGAAATGTTGAAAAAGATCACAATTTTTTTTATTGTTAATCTTGAAAAAGTTGACTTAATTTTTTTTGGTAATGACAGTTTGCTTTATCTAAAACAATATGTTCTTTTTGGTGAAATTAATTAAAATGCTAAGTTATGTTTGGCCATCACACCAACAACATTCAAAATATGTTGGATTTTTGCTACATGTTATTTTCAAAATTAAGTCCCAGTTACCTTTGAATGTATATATCATTGTATATAATTTGCTAACTAAGCCCATTCTTGAAATTACACTTATAATAATTGTTTACCAAAACTCCCTCAGTTAACCAAGCTGTAAAAAAATTGAAATCTTATTGATATTATTTCAAATATTAAACAGTTGTATCCTCAAAAATATTGATCTCATAATGTATATTATATGTAAAATGCAGTCATTTTTAAATTCGAGATAAAATATTTATTGACCTTTTATAATTCAATTGCATAATTTTTAGAATTGAGGACTTTTGGGAAAAATATGAATAATCTGGATTGGAATATTCTAATTATGAAAATATTTGCAGCATTTTAAAATAAAATAAGATTTGAAGCAATATGTTTTATGTTCAAACTCTGTATATGTGAATCTGAAAAATCATTTAAAAGGATGTAAAAGAAATAAAGAAAATTTGTTTATTGATAATCATACTTTTTAATTTAAATATTTTAAAAAGATTATCAATGTAATCAGAGAAATAATCTCTCCCTTCCTCCCATTCTTTATTATTGAAAATATAAACTTCTTTAAAGATATTGGGAAAGAGATAAAATCAGATAAAGCATTCTTAATTAATGTGTTAGAGTTTGAACTGAGCTCATATGAAAAAAAAATGAATTCCAGTTATATGATTTTCAAGTATAATTTCTTTTTGTGGTTGAATTAAATAGAAGTACTGCATATTAAAATTTGCTTACTAAAACAGCTAAAATAAAAGTCTATATTCTGAGAGAAAAAGTGTCATGAATGTAATGTAATTTCTATTTAAAAAAAAATTTATCTGAGCATAAGAATTCTCCTCACAATTATGTTTATGAAACAGAAGATTAAATCAGTATTGTTCATTAATCAGAAAATTTATTGTTCTATGAATAGATTCATTACTGGAATATATAATTTCTTTAGCCAACAATTTTAAGTCTTGTCAATTTTTCTTCATGTTCGAGAAAAGTGGTGGTGGTGGATTTTAGCTTTATGGAAATAGTAATTTATACCATAAAATTTTTAGAATTACAGTCATGAATACTGTTTCATTATTGTAAAATCTTTTTAAAGAAATCTTTGAAATTGTAATGCTTATGACACACTGCATTGATGTTGGCTTAATAAAACAAAGTAAGGAAATAAGCATAGCTGAATTCTAAAAAGGATTTGCCAATAAAAATATTCAGTGATCGTAAATCAGAGATCTGAAAAATAAATATCCGTTTTTTTAAAAGTAAGTTGTGAGGAAGAAGGAATCTGTGCATTTCATAATTTTATTGTATATTTTACTCATAGTTGCTCATACAAGATTAGTTATTCTTCAAATTCCTGCTCATATAAAATTGTTTTTAATTTAATTTTAGAAAGCATAGAAGTAAATGATACATGACTCAGTTTAATATTTTATGTACTTTACTCATGTTAAAGTGTGTTAAAGTGCAAATTGAAAAAAAATTGCCCTCTTCTCAGTTATCTTTTATTATTTTGTATTCAAATAATTCGACTCTCCTTTTAGTTTCCATAATTGATTATTTGTGTATTTTTGAATTTTCATGACACCTTTTAGCCTTGTACTGTGTACTGATTTGTGTCATTACATTTTTGCAGTTAAATTTGAATGATTTATAAATTTACTAACTACATTTTTGACTTGAAAAAAGGAAGAATTTTTGAATTATGTACAAATTATGATATGAAAAAATATAATGGATTTTTTATGATTTAGTTTAATATGTTAGGTTGAATTTTTAGCTGGAATTCTATTCAGATTTAAAATAAAATCTAATTTCAGATTAATTAAAATAAATTATTATTTTATAAGTGAACAAATTTATCTTTATTAATTGATATGAAATATTTAGACTATCTATAGTGCTTCATTTTAATTTATTTGTATAATTTTAGTCATATAAAATATGTCTGTTTAAATAGTAATGTGTATTATTTTCTATTAAAAATCATCCCGATTCATATAACCCTCATGTACAATTTTAGTTTATTTCTGAAAGAAAATTACATGTGACATTGAACTCATAATGTCATTACCCACCATTTTAATTAAAATTCGACATTGTAATGCTTTTTGTGTGTGTGTGTGTTTTGAAAGTGTTTTAACATTGGGAAACAGATGTGTTTTTTTATTTTAAAGTTATTTTTCATTTTTTTTTTATTTTGAACAAATCTATCTTAAATGCTTTGTTTTAGTAATAAGAAGAATTTGCTTTTGTTAAATTTATTACTACTTTTTTTCTGCAATTTTTTAATTATCTTAATTCCAGCATTTTTTTCTTAATCCTTATAAAGGATTTGATAAGTTTAATTATAAAATGCATTTAGTATGAACTAATTATCTGCCAAGTGATTCAGCTTAGGAGTTTTCTTATTTGTGAAATCCCATAAGGGAAACTTTTAAAAGTGAATTTCAAGCACCATTTGTGAAAAACATCTTTTTCTTCAAAATGGCCAAATAAAACCTTGGAACTGTTAACTATTACAATTTTATCCTAAGAGAAGAGATTTGGAAGTGTGTGTGATGGAAATTTGCAAGGTTGGCAAAACTGTCAACCTCAGTTATTTTTTTAATTCATTTTATATGATTGCTTATGAAATTTTAAATTTTAAATATTAGCTGGATATAAATACAAAAGTGTATCTGCTCTAAAAATTATAGGTATTGAGTTTTCAGTACCATATACATTGTCTGCATTAAAGATAATTTATAGCTATTATAGCTCGAATTTGAGTAACTACTGTAAATATATAAATGTAAAAAAAAAAAAAAAAAAAAAAAAAGAATAATTATATATGATAATGTCACGGAAAATATACTAAAATATTTTTTTAATGAGAAATGGATTTATGTTGTAAATAAGCAAATAATGAATCTGCTTTTAAAAGACATTTACATGTATATTATTAATGGGTTTTAAAGAGCTATATAAAAAATGAACTAAAATGTATCTACACAATCTAAATCTATAAAGTTAAGTGTATCTAAAAAAATTATTAGTTATTTTTATCTGAAATCTTTGAAAATTACAATATTAAACCTGAAGATTTTATTGTTTCAGATTAATTTGTTTAAATATGTAACATTAAAAAATATTACTGATATTTATTTTGTATTTTCAGGGAGTTTTTTTGTTTGTAGAACAGCCCAAAATGTGTACAAAAGTAGTAAAAGATTTAAAATACAGTGGATGAGTGATAAAGAAGCTGACATATATATTCCCGATTTCTATGACCAAACAGGTAGGTATATATATATATATTTGTTAATTGCTATTCTTATTTTCCCTGTTATTATTTTTCTGTCCGCAACACTCAAAATCTTGCACTTTTAATTTCCGTTTTTCTAATTCATTCATATTGAATAATGTTTAGTGCCTTATATAGAATTTTTTAAATAATTTTTTCTCAAATTTTAAATCGGTTGATTATTGCTCTTGTCTTGCTGTTTAATCTAAGTACGTTTACCAAACTATTTATTTTTAAATTCATTACATTTTGTTTTTATAGACTTTGAATGTGTTCTGACAAATCTAAGGCTAAAACGTGTTGATAAAAATAAATATCAGCTACCACAGGAAGAGCGACAGAGAACTCTAAACATTCTTCAAAGAGCATTAAATGTTGAAAATGGAATGGACATATCTCCATTGCAAGTTACCACAGATGGAGGTGAGTTGCAGTTTTGTACTGCCCTTTTTATAATTAAAATTTTTCAGGCAATTCTGATTTCAAACTATATTTGAGTTTTTCTTGTATTTTGTATAACCAAGGAAATTCTAAAAAGATAAGACTTTCTGCTATTAGACCTTTCAGCTTATATATTTGAAGCACTTGCGACAGTAGATCAAATTTAATATGTTTAAGTTGAAAATTGTATGTTTACTGAAAATGAATATTTTTTTTGTGGGAAGATTGTGATTTTTCACAATTGAATTAACATCTTATTTTCTAAAACTGCATTCGAGTTAAAGCAACATTTCTTGATATTTTTTTCATGTGGAACATGGAGTTGAAAAATATTTCAAACTTATTTTCAACAATAATAATTTTAAAAAATCATCCTGAATTTGATAACTAAGAAAATAAGCAATTATTAATTTTCTTTGGTTATTATTAATTAAAAGTATTTTTTAAATTTCAATGTCCCTTGAGTTAAGATTTGTTTTTATTTTACTTTTTTTGGCAATGTTTTCAAGGGTTTATAAGGGCAAAAAAACTTATGAAATTTTATGACCTTCGTTTGTTTCTGTGTATGTCCTTTTTTTTAAGAAGCCTTAATGATATAGAAGAGAAAAATAGTAATCTTAGATTATAATAAGGATATCATGTCATCATGCAAAGCTGTTATTTCTTAGATTTTATAGAATTTTTGTGTTAATTGTTAGATTGAAGGAAGGCAGGTTTTCGTGATATCAACGAGGATATCAAGAATATCTTTTAAAGCCTCATATCACCATCATTATTATTTGAAATTTGAATGTTATTTGCTAAGTTAAATGTTATTTGATAAAAGTTGTTTTGTATTCAAATTTGAAAACATTTTTAAAGAATAAAATTAAATAAAATAATGAATGAGAATTGAAATTTTTACAAATTAATTTATGGGACCCTGTAATGAATAACATCTTCAAATGCTGATTCTTTTATTTATAAGCCAGGAATTTCATACTATATTTTATAACCCCCCCCTCTTTAATGATTTTGTCTGACATTTAATTTAGTTCTTAAAGAATTAATAAATTAAATTGTCCTACTTTAGTCGACGTTTCCATTGTTGGAAAAGAAGATGAAGAAATTTTACGGCTTCAACAAGAAAATTTGAAAAATGAACAGAAAACTAAAATTTCTCAATTGCGAAATCGGGCTGCGAATAGAGCTGTCAACAGGGGTCGACCAAAAAGGCCAGAACCAGCAGCAAAGGTTACTCGGGCCTCAACAACAGGTATTTCTTCCTTAAATAACTATTGTGAATCCTTATTTATCTATTTTTTTAATCTGGAAGTATAATTGTATACCTTACAAGTTGTAATAGTGGTTTATAGTCATTTATTATGTATTACAAAACAATAGAGTTTATGCAATTTTTATTATTATTATTTAAATTTTATTTTTTGTTGCTGTGGATTGTAATTTTAGTTATAGTAAGCTATTACTTTTCATTTGAATTTTAAATATTAACTGTTTCTTTTTTTGGTGAAAATAAAAGTACCTTCATGCATTATGTGTTGATAAGAAACAATGAAAATGGTTGTTTAAACACTAGAATTTACTGTTTCCTTTTTCTTTGCGCTCTTCTCTTTTTATTTTTGATGTAAATTGATAACTGGTTCAAGGTTATTTCTTCTTATTTTTTTAATAAAATTTCAGCTGCTGAAAGCAAAACACTAGCTGCAAAAGTGAAACTTCGGGCTCGGGAAACCGTTAAGGTGAAGCTGCGAAAAGAAGGTCAGAAATTTTTACAATAATTTGCAAAATTTCATTAATTTTTAAAAAAATAATTGTTTATAATTTGTGTATTTTAAAGCACCAGTTTTAAACATTAATTTTCTTTATATTTATTAATTTGATTTTATTAAAAAAATTTTGGGATTCCCCCCCCCCATACAAACAGCATAATTGAATCCAATGTTCATTGTTTGTTACTTCTTAACTATTTATTATGTTTTGCATATGAAAACTCAGAAGTGTTTTCTGCTGAAATTATTAATTTTCATGATTCGTATTTGTACCCTTGATATATTTGCATATTGTGGAACGTTAATAGCAAAGGATATTCTTACATCAAGTAGAATTTATGTAGGTTATGCTACTAAAACAGTTAAAATTACCTAAGTAGAATACATATTAAAAGTTAGTAAAATTATGTTTTCAAAGCTTGCAGAATTTTTTTTTTAATGTTTTGTAGCATATTGTAAACATTAAAGAAAAACTTTGAAACTTTATTTGAAATCAGTAATAGTAATATTTAGGAAATTGATGTAAGTGGCAAAGTATAGTCATTTGATTTTTATTATTTCAGGTGGTCGCATAATTGTACAAAATAAAGCTGGGAAACCAGTCACAAAGCTAAAGAAAATTGCTGAGAGGTTGCATCCAAACCCTAAGGTTACAGTGTTTGAAAAAGACCCCACTTTTGAAACTAAGTAAGAATGGATTTTAAAGTGCATTTTTCATCGGAATATTTTTTTTTGTTTTGTTTATATGTATTATTGCTCATTAAATATTTTTATCCTTTAATGGAATCCATTTTGCTTTTACAGCATTCAAATTCCATATGTATCATCTTCAGCTCATAGTAAGTTACTCATTCGTGCAATACTTTTGAAGGACATTAATATGTTACAGTCTTTAATAAAGGACACTACCCAGATATGCTCTGTAAGTATTTCAGTTCTGATTTCTGAGATTCTCTGCTGCTTTGTCTTGTATGATGCATGGAATAAAGAGGATGTCTACCTGTCTTAAAGTTTTTTCAATCTTAAAAAAATTCTCAAAGGTTCTATTAAATTCAATCCTTTTTTTCTGCTTCTCAGACAAAAATAATAATTTTCCATCCTTTTTGCTCTATTTTCCTTTCCTTAGATAAAATAACCATTCTTTAAAATAGATATGTATATTATGATAATGTATAATTTAATATATACTTGATACTTAGCTTTAATTTCTGAAATTAATTTTATGTTTTTAATTTGTAAGTTAATTGAGAATCTAAGTTGTAAAATATTTTTATAACTTGTAATACTTTGTTGTAAACTTTCTTTGATTTTGATAATTGATTTTTTTTATTAGTATTATTTTTAAAAGCAAAAACATCTTTGTCATTAAATCTTAAATACATTTCTTTTATGCAGGATGTTTTTTTTAAATTGATTTAATATGGCAATTGTAGGAAATGTTTATATTAAATTACTTTTTTAAAAAAATAATTGATTATGATTTTTATTATTTTTTATTTATTTTTATTATTTATGTTTAATTATTTTTGTTTCTTAATTATTTATTTTTATTAATTTTTTTATTTATGTTTATTTATTTTTTTATTTTTATTATTATTTTTGTTAGGAAAATATGGAAAGATGTGTTGTACCCTTAGCTTTTAGAAATTCTGTTGAAAAGTTCTGGAGAAACGGAATTAGGATGGTATTTGCTAGCAGCATATTTTTGTCAATTTTTTAAATATGAAATCTAGATATTTTAAATAAATATTAATGAATGATTGAAAATTTTTTTAAATTTTTTCACTAATAATTTCTAGGTTATTTAGTTTTGCAGCTCAAAAAGGGTGGAAAATATTGTTATAAAATTTTGTTGATGATGAATTGTATGATTGTGATGCGGTTTACCATTTTTATATTTTGGACTTGGTAGATACCCTGATTAATTGTATTTCTTCAATGCAGTATTTATTATTTTTTTGCTTTAAAATTTTTCTATTATTTCATTTGCTAATGCTAATAGTTTTCAACTTTTTTTAATGATTATTTTTCACATAGATGTTGTAAATGGTGTAATATTTGATAATTTTTGCTTACCTTTTGAACCAGAGCTAAAGCAGATTTTTTTTTTGTCATATTTAATGTGCTATTGTTTGACACCTAAGAGTTCTCAGTAATGTCAGTTTATTATTTTATCTGTTTTAAAATATAATTTTTTCCCTTATTTTAGCTTAATACTTATAGAAGTGTGGATGTTCAGCTTACACCCTTAATGTATGCTGTTTTAAAAGAAAATCACAGAGCCATTAAAGCTCTACTTACTGTAAATAAGAAAAAATATTGTAATCCTCCTGAGACACTTTTAGAATACCAAAGAAGTGGAAGGTAAACATTTTCCCCAGATTAATTACTTTTGATTAGTAAAGATATATAAATTAATTATTATATAGGGTTTTGTTTAGCATTATATATATATATTTGTAATGTACTTTTTGTTATGTGTTTGTTTTTGTTTGGGTTTCTTTTGCTTCTGTATAATTTTCCAAGATTTTTCAGTGTTAACATACTATTGTAAGACAAATGCATCAATACAGAATTTTGTATTATATAAATCAAGACAGAAAGCAATAAAAATATGAAAAATAAATTATGTTCTAAATTAGGTACGTGTGTCACTTTGTACTTTGAAAATATTGTATGTTTGGAAAACATCGTGGCATTCAAGAAAAAATGATAGTAGTATTTTGCATTCAAATTTAATGCCTGTCTTCTTTTACAATTTAATAAATATAAAAAAAGTAGTCATTTTAATTTTCATTTTGATCATATGTTCTTCAGATATTATTTCTGTGAGTTGTTTTTTTTTTTTTTTTTTTTTTTTTTTGACACAATCATATGCTTGAAATTGTTTGATTTTAGAAATCTTATTTTGTTTAGGATTAAAAAAAATATATAAATGGATAAAGATCTTAAAGTAGTATTGGTTAGGGTAAATGTGTTGATTATTAGTTTGGAATATGTTACTAAGACGAGTGAAGATAACATTTTATTTGCTCTAATAAATTTAAGAGGCATCCCTTATGCTCTTATCATTTAGGAATTTTTTATAGGTGTGAGTATTGAACTACGATACTTTTCCAATCCTATTGTTTTGATATCTGAATGTGGTGTCAAAGTAATTTCTAAGTAATCCATTTGACTGTTTTGTTGATCATTCAATGGATATAATTTTTTAAAAGCTGAATACCACTTATGTCATTGATTTAAACGTATATATAATTTTTTAAAGTTTGACCCAAATAAAAGTAGGACAGCAGATTTGGTTACAGAATTTCAAAAGGTCATTCTTAAAGCTTTTTTTTTTTTTTTTTTTTTTTTTTTTTTTTTGGTAAGTGGCTTTGGATATCTGGAGATACTATAAAAGGGTTTGCAATAATATTGTTTAATGCAATGGTAACAACAGAACAAATAATACTACACCATGTAATCCTTCATTAAAACAGTATGTACAGTAATGCATAGTTTTTTGATATCAGAAGATGTTAGTAGAATTTACAGTTGTTTTCAAATGAAAATATGTATGGAATTGAGTGTATTTTGCTGTAGAACTTCTGTGATATGCTATAGAAAGGAATATTGAAGAAAGCCTAGGACACTAGGGCATAGCTGATGAATCGCAAATCGGTCAATATTATTAATCCTGCACGATGAATTACAGTAAATGTCATTTCTACTTGCATTTTCTGTTGAAAAAAATCAGATTGTGCAAGTTGAACATGCTTTGGATAAATATGTGGCATGGTGTTTCTTATTTTGTTCTTGCTGTTTCATTCAATGGCACATAATTGCCAACCATTTCATTTTAGATTTCTAATAATATAACAATAATTTACCTGAGAAAGATCTATATAGAAAATGCCTAAAACCTGAGGCAGATTCCATTGGTTTTTCCATATTCTTTAATTAACTTTAATTTTTGTATTATTATTATTGTCTAATTAAATCTCAATATTAAGATCTTTTATTATTAATATGTCACATTACAGTTTACATCTTTTTTTTTATGTGTAGGAAAAAGTGAAAGCTTTTATTTCTAGATTTTGTCAAAGCTTCTTTAGTTTGATTTATTGAGCTTTTTGCTCTTAGAGATTTTATTTCTTGAAAACATTAGACATTTCTCGTGAAGCATTTTAATATCTTCTTTTATTAGATATAATATGGTAATGCTTGGCCATGCTACAAAAGCAATAAATCCTTGTCGTGGAGGCAGAGAAGGAAATAATGCATTTCTGAAGGTAAGTCTTTTATTTTTGCTATCGCATTTGATTATGTCATGTATTTTGAATTATAAATAATACAAATGTTCACTGTTTGTCCACATATAAGTTTTTAAAAATGGAGTAAACATTTTTTTTTAAATATAGTAAGTAGACACATGCTTCCAATTACAAAATTTCATTAATTTTATTAAATAATGTAGCGATTGTATGCAAAATACTTTGACTTTTAAAGAGTTGCAGAAATTAAACTTTTGTGAAATACCATTGTAAAAAATATCAGTTGGTAAAATGTAGCTCTTGCATTCATCTATCAGGCCACAACATTTAATGCTTTGATTCATAAAATTTGCAAAGGTATTAAGAAAAAATTTATTGACTTAAACCACTTTCTCATACTTTAACTAATGTTTGGATGAGATTTTATTACTTGTGAGTGATAATATGCATATCACAATAAGTTAACGAAAGGGCTGTATAAAAAATAATACTCCTTGGATTATTAAAAAATTGTCACTGAGGACGAATCTCTTATACTTAGAATAGACTCCAAAATGATTGTTTTGATAATTGATGTTTTCATCTAATTTAAAGTGACATGTCTGTCTAAACTGCATTTCTTGGGAAAGAAGAATTTGATTCTGTATGAAATCAGGCAATGCAAACTCATTGTCATGGTCTGATTATAGTTGTCCATGAATACTATATGGGTGCCAGTTATTACATTGAAGTCATTCTCTGCTCTGTCATTTTGTAATATTGGATACTGAAACAACTCTTTAATTTGATTTAAGTCTAAATTGACTTATTGGTCTAATTGACAGATCAGATGGCCTGAAGATAACTTTGGAAATAAGCCAAAGTGTCTATTTCTATAACACTTGTATGATATCCATTCTTCTTGGGAAGTAAAGATCGTGTAGCCTTGCATTATATATATTTCAGATTTCATGCCTTGTTTTTGAAATATATGTAATTCTTTTAAAAAAACTAATATTATACATATAGCTGTGAACAAAATTTTTTAGTTATTTGATATTCTACTAATTTTCTGTGATCTTCAATGTTTATTTTCTCAAATTTCAATTTCTTTTTTAAAAAGTTGCAATTGGTGACTTATAAAAATAAGTAATAGTATGCCTGATCAGCAAATTCCTTTCTTTTCATGATTATGGTAGGATGTATTGCTAGTAAAATATTGTATTGCTAGTAGTCTAAGAGTTCTTATAGTATATAAATTTGCTTTTCTGAAATAAAATGTTTTTAAATTTGTGATAAGTCCTATTAAATTTAAAAATAAAGACAATTCTGAAAATTTAACAGATAGAAGCAGGAAACTTCATATTGATATAGATGAATATCATAGGAATGTTATAGTGAAAATTTTGCACTTTAGAAGCCTGTTAATATTTAATTTTTTATACTGTAGCTTAAGCTATGTGTTTTCTGTACTGTAGCTTAAGCCATGTATACTGTTGTGTAAGCCGTGTGTGTGCAATGTAAAGCTTATGTGTTTTCTTAAAAGTTGCCCACCTTATTTATTGAACATTTTATTATTAGAACTGTTTGTCCAGTTGAAATCTTGAGGTGGCTATTATTTATAATAAATATTTGTTCTACTTTTTTGGGAGATGTTTGGGATACACTCCTATGTATATGTATGAAACAACTTCAAGTTATTTAAATTAAAAAAAATATATAGATTCTAATGTGAATTCAGGTTTCATGTTAATTTCTGAATTGCTCATATTTTTGCTTCCTCGTGGTCTTGTTCTTTTCTTTACATGCACATAAAATAATTATTAGTTCAGTTAAATGTAAGAAAATCTCCTTTTGAAGTTATATAAATAGCGAATGCATTTTCATGTCCTATTTTTTTTATTTCTTGTCGAAGCTTATCACTCTCTTATCATGGCTTTAGTGAAGAAACCTTAATTTCTTTTTGAAATTGAACTCGTTTCTTAATAGTCATGAAGAAGAACAGAAAATTTTGTTTAATAAGCTCATTATCACCTTTCTTTATTAAAAAAGATATATATGCCTGCACTAGACTACATTGTGAGCAGATTGTCATGTTATGGATTATCAATAAAAGTTAATCCCAAAATGTTGTATAAAAAACTTCAACCACACAACACACTAAAAAAAAAAAAAGTTTTTTTTTTTTTTTTTTTTAACATTAAGCACTTCTAACTTGAGAATAATTTTAAATACATATTGATAGAAAAAGGATTTCTGTAATTTATGATATTATTTGATAAATTTCTGCGCATTTTAACTATTTTAAAGTCGGAATTGATGGGGAACTCTTTCCCAACGCGGAGCGTCACATTTTCTACCTTTTACAATACTGCCAAGTTAGGGTGAAACAGAGTATAATTGTTTTAATCAGTTTATTTCTTTTAATATTTCTGTTTTCTATATAGTTTTTTAAGATTTACTATTGATAATCACGTATTGTGTTTTTCTTCAACAAACCTGAATTAATGTTTAAGTTTATATATTTGTGTATTAAATTTTAAAAAATTTGTCTTAATTAGATCAGTATTATTTACTAAACTAAAATTGTATTTTGAACAGGACGTAAATTTCTGCGATTCTACCTATCCTACTGTTGACCAAACTGTTATAAAAGAAGCTCTTAGAGCAGGTGTTTCTATGGAAACGATCAGTCTTTTACTTACTGAAAATCAAGAAGATAATTATGTACACTCTTGGAAGGTAACTTATTTCGAATTTATTTATAATTTATTTCATATTTTTGAAAAATTGGTGATTATCCTAGTTTCATTTCCTTTCTATTGCTGTAAGTTCTAAGTATATACAGTATATAGGAAGTGCAATTATATCTGGAGTAAGAAATGGGAAGGTAACTGATACTTACTTGTAAAAGAGGGGGGGGGGTAATTTATTTTTTATTTGTTTTTTAAATGCACCTCAGCATTTTATATTTTGTTTTAAATTTCTTCAATGTATTTGCTGTAAAATGTCTCGCTATCTATACTTTTAGTATGATGAACAAATATCAAATTTCATTCTTTTGCCTTGTATTACATTTTTTAAAAATTTTGATTATTACATTTAAAAAAAATTTTGATTCACATATAGTAGGGACCAGCAACCACCTGATTTACTCGAGAAAAATTTCTACATTTTGTTCCAATGCAAAACGTGTTCCTTCTAATTATACTTTTTTTTTTTAATAACATATATTCTCATTCAGGAAATTAGATTCTTTGCACATATTTCTTAACTGCATTTAAAGTATGTTTTGACTTAGGTGTAAAATAATATATTCGTAAGAAGAATTAATTTTTTTTTTTTTTTTTTCCCCTTGCAGAAAGACTTGGTTTTGAGGCAGATATATATTGCTATTAGAAATGGTCATCATAAACTTGCTGGCCATTTAGTTTGTCAAGCCATGGACAAGGGTGGATATGGATTTGGAAATCTTCATAGAGATGTTAGTTAGCAAATAATAAGTTTTGAATATATTTTTCTTAGGTTATCCTTTAATGTTTAATATGTTAAAAATAAAATTTTGGTTTGATTTCAGGTATTAGTTTATGATAGGCAACCCTTATCACCTCATTACAAAGCTGCATCAGTCACTAAAAAGACGCAGGGCAATGCAAGGGTATTTATACAGTCATAGTTTTTTGTTATTTAGTTAATTATATATTTTATATTGTCTTATAATCTGTTTAATATTTTATGATTAAGACCAATAGGATTTTTGCTATTGTTAACTCTGATAATAACGTTTAATTTTTATTCATTAGTTGAATATAATGGATATGAAATATTTTTTTTAAAAAAACAAATCAATTAATAATATATTTTATAAAAGTGCAAATTTTGAATTTTTGCTTCATTCAATGAGTAGTATTTTTAAATTGAAAAGTAAAATTCTTGGGCAGTGGTCTAAATTTATTTTATTTTCGGCCTCTGCAAAATTTTTGAATAACAAGAATTTGAACATTTTGATTTTTTTTCATTGTTATTAATGAATGATTATCTTTTCATAGATATTTCAAATATACTTAAATTGAATAGTTTACATTGTTAATAAAAATATAAATTTTTCTATATATTAATGATATTATGCTTTTAACTGTTGTGAATACTTTATTTCCTATAATTTCTCTGGAAATTTTAGAAAGCTTTGTGTTTTACATTAGCATTCTTTCTTTCTTTCTTTTTTTTTACATAATGTGTTATTAAGAATTTTTTTTATTTTCTCATGTAATTTTCTTAACGCTTCTTTTTTTATTATGTATATTGTTGATATTGTATCATTACTAATATTTTTACAGGATTTTATGCTGTTTTTAAAATATTTTATTTCTCTAGATCACACCTTTGCATTGTGCAGCTATCAATCCAAATCCTCAATATTTGACAGCTTTGTTAACATTAGCTCCAGAGTATAACATATCTGATGATAATGGTTGGAGGCCTATACATTATGCATCAGTTTGTAAAAGCACTGGTCCTTTAGAATTGTTAATTTCCAGGTTTGTTTTATGTCTGATCTCACCAAATTATCATGTGTAAACCTTTATTTTATGGTCTAATTTTTTGTGTTTTAATTTTTAGGAGTATTAATCTAGAAGAGCCAGAATCGGATGGCAATACTGCTTTACAAGTTGCTGCCCTTGCTGGTCGTGCTCATAATGTTGATTTAATCTTGAAACATTTAATAGCCTCAGGTTTGTTAAGATGTTTTCTTTGCAAAATATTTGTTTTTTAAAGCAGAAAAATTGCATAGTGCTTTATCTTTATTTTTTTTTACTTTGTCTTTAAAACTTTTATGCTGTTAGCAGTAGTATTATATGCTTTATTTTTTTATATGATGTTTTGTTCAAAAGTTTTTAAAGAACATGATTATGAGTTTAATCCTTCAGGTAACAGACACCTAAATTTTTGTTGCTTTTAAAAGTACAGTGGTGAATGTTTTTATTGAAATGATTTTTTTTTTCATTCTGCAGCTATTATAATAAAGCTTATATACCTAATCATAATTTAAATTAAAAATATGTATAAATGATACTGTTAAAAAATTACAAAGATTTTGTGTTTTGAGGCTGATTTGAAAACGGATACTACTTTTGTAGAATTATCTGGTTTTTGAAAGAAAGAAAAGGGGGGGGGGGCATAGTTTCAACATATTAATGAAGTGAATACTTTCAGTGATAAAAATAAATATGTTGTGAGCTCTCTAGTAATATATTCTTTAAAGGAGAGTTCTGTAATTTTGCAGTGAATGTGGTCTATCATTGCAAAACTAAAATTTTTTCAGCATCTAGATTAAGGAGAATGAGTGCAAGTGTTCTAAAAACAAAACATTAAAGCAACAACTTATAGAACAGTGAGAACATATTTCCATACTTGAATCTAGATACATTTCATATTTTAATACTGTTCTTGAGTTTCTTTATATAAGGGAACAGAATATTAATCAGAAGATAAGAGTGCTTTTTTGTCGGGATTTTTTGACCAAAAATTCAAAATGTCTATGATTTTACTAAACACTGCTTAATGGTGTGTTTGCAATAAAGATATTAATGGTCTAATTTGTCAATCTAAAGGTAGGATGCAGAGTGCCCTTGTTTCATTTGTTTGTAATAAAAGTGGTGCACACTAAAACGATTTGTAAGAAAAACAACAACACTTATTATAGAAAATATTGGCCCTTTTTTGTATATAAAACCAAAACAATTTTCTAGGGTACTCCGTAAAAATGGTGATTGTTTTCATTACATTTACAATTTGTTTCTTGTATTGAGCAATTTAAAACTATAAGCAGGGTTTTAAGATATTTCTCTTTATTCACTAATTAGTTTTCTGTTTAAAATTTTTAGCTTCTGTTGTTGAGATTGAGTTTTCTGCTTGATTATGCTTCCTCTTTAGCTGTTAACCCTTTGAAATATACTGTTCTTTGAAATCTAGGTCTCTGTGAACCTAAAACAACCGAAAATGTTGAGGAAAGAAGATAAACCTTTTTTCTTCCCACTTGTAAATAAAATGTTCATTTGTGTCTTGCATTGTCATGTTTGTAATATCCAGACTCTTGATGATTATATAATTGTCATTTGCAAACTATGATATTTTAAAATTACTTAAATGACTATGATTACTTAAAATTACTTAAAATCTTAAAATCTCATTCTTTACCTTTGTATGTCATAATACCTTATTGTTTAGTAAATGAACGTTTGACGAAAAATATAACTAAACATGACAAAAAACTTCTACATGGGTTATTCCTTAGGATTAAGTTGATTTATTGCATTGATTTAATTTTATTAGTATTTTATGTTTAAGATACTTTCAGTGCAATTATGCATGCTGCCTACATAATTAATGGAAAGTAAATTTTCACTTATCTTTAGAAGGAATCTTTGATTTAACCTAACGAGAAAAAAAGAAATGTCATGTTTGGATTCAATACCCAAAACTATCTGGAATATTACATAGTTATGCATTTTTGTAATAGTTTTTTTAGAACTTGATCATTTTAAATATTTATGTTTAACTAATTATGCCATTTATTGATCTTAAAATTTTAATATGTAGTATTTGAAAGCTTGTAACATATAGATTTTTATTTTTAATATTAATAAAATTTTTATTTTAGAACATACAAGAAAGGAAACGGCCATTACAGTTTCACTTCAAGATAAACAGTGTGTCAATGCAATTGACAAAGGAAACAAAAAATCTTTTACTGCTCTACATATAGCCTGTCAGCAAGGTCACACTGTAAGTCATCTTTTCTTTTCGAAATGTACATTAATTGTGTTTAGAGGATTTAAGTATTATATACTATATTTAATAGTAGCTTTATTTCTTTAATATAAAAAATAATCAGAATCCTGGGATTGTAGCCTTATTTGTGAATCTGTTGTATTTTGGTCTACCATTACCATCTGATATTGATGGAAGTTTAAAATATCTATTGCTTGTATCCTCTATCATTAATTTTAAGTATAAGGCCATTCCGAAAAAATAGCCATTTTGTAATTTCTAAAACTGGATGCTAAGCAATCAAATTTTACAGTTTTTATAATTTAGTTCCAAATTTGTTCAACTAGATTTTTTTAAATGACCAGATTATTTAAATAACTATTATTAAATTAATTAATATTTGTTTACTGAAGAAAAACTGTTAATTAAAAGTTAATGCTGATTCAAAGCATATAATCTAAACAAATGATCATAACATGAGAGCATGAATTTTATAGATACCTTCCAAGCATGTGTATTACTTTTTCAGTTCTTAATATTAAGAGCCAAATTGCATAATTAAAATTTATATGCATATTTTATTAAAAATTTGTATTTATATAAGTTCCAAAGATTCTTTTAAACGTAAAAAGACTCTCCATTTCTCTATATCTAAAATAATTTATTTTATTCATTGCAAGTAAACAATTTAAACAAATGAAGTATATCCCCCTTCACAGATTCACTGTAATTTTATAAATATTTTTTTCTGTTTAATTATAGGAGGTAATGTTTAGAAATTAGTCAATTGAAGTGTGGCTTCTTAAGTAAATTTGTTAGAATTAAACTGTTTGTTTGAGATATTGTTTGATTTTCAAAGTAATTAATTCTTTCCCCTTGATTTCAGGATGTTGTGAAAGTGCTGATTAAACATAAAGCTAATGTCGATAAAATGACTAATGCACAGCATGATAAGCTGACTCCACTTATGTTTGCTTCTCAGAAAGGTCATTTAGATGTTGTGAAACTTTTAATTGAACATGGTGCTCAAGTTGAGATGAAAGGTTCGTTAAGATTTCAGAAATTAATTCATATATAATAATGATATCATTTCAATTTTTAAAAAGAAATTAAGTTATTATTATTTCTTCTTTTTTAACTTACAGATAAGAAACAGAGGACAGCTCTAACTCATGCTGTTATAAATGGTCATGCCCACGTGACATCTTATCTTTTGCGACTTGGGGCAAATCCGAACTCCACTGACTCCTCGGGCAATACTTTAGTACATTACGCAGCTGCATATGGTTGGTACTTTTGTTTGAAACTACTTATTGAAGCTGGAGCAAGCTTAAATCTTCCCAATGATTGGAAGGTAAATAATTATTAGCCCTGCATTTTAGTTTAATATATCTTGTCATATAAAATGAATTATTTTTCGTTAAAAAGAAATATTGTCTGTGTTTGATTTAGCTAAGAAATAATGATCAAAGGTCAAATAAAAAAAAAATCCCAGATTAATCGACTATATGTCATATTTTAGAATTACATGATAATTAGTTTTGGAAATTGGCTACTTATATTTTTTCTCTTAATTAGTGCGTTCCCTGGATCAGTTACAGAATTTCCGTAGAAATTATGAATTATGGAACTGTAATCAAAAATTACATAAAGCTACACATACACACATTATGTATGTATGTATGTATGTATATATATATATATATATATATATATATATATATATATATATATATATATATATATATACATACAATATACACTACTAGCCAAAAGTATTGCAAGTTTGAGAAATTTCACAGTTTTTCATTAATAAGCCCCAAAAGTAATTTCCTCCCCCCCTCCATTTTAAAGGCTATTTTCTACTATAAAATGTGTTGAAGTTTCAAGATATTGTGTCATCCATTGTGAAGGAATCATCTGCTACGATTGTGTTATTCTGGTAGTTTATTATAAAATCATTCCGACTGTGATGGATTTCATTTCGTTTGTTGCATTGTTGAAGTGCGTTCTATGCGTATTGCTTTTCTATTTAAACTAATAATTTCCTTTTAAAATATGTTAATTAACTCGTGAAGCTTTTATTCTAATGCATCAAGAAAACATTTCAAATGTTAGGATTGCTCATCGGTATGACTGCAGTGAGTAGACTGTTTCATGCCTCATAAAGAGATTTGAAACCGCAGGAACCGTAGATAAAAAGCTTAGAAGTAGTCGTTTGTGATTATCTTCTAAATGTGCTGATGCTACATTGACACAATTATGCCTTAAAAATAGATTTGCAAGTTTTGCTACACTTTCAAGAGACTGGAATGAGTCTCTGATTGCTAGTCCCAGAACAATTCTCAGGAGGCTCTTTAAAGCTGGTTACAAGGCACAAGTACTTAGAAAAAAAACCCAGTACTGATAAAAGCAATGTGGGAAAAAACAATTGGAATGGGCCAAGGTGCACAAAAATTGGAGTATTTCGGAATGGAGACTAGTTATATTCAGCAATGAAAGTCACTTTTCTTTGATACCTGATAAGCCTGGTCATGTTTGCCATAAAGCAAAGGAGATCATGAGACCAGAAGGCCTGGTTCATACATCAAAACACCCAGAAGGCATAATGGTGGGAAGGGGGGACATGTCATATCAGTCAACTGGACTACTTCATTTAGTACAGGAAATTATGAATGATGACAAGTATGTTGATATGCTGAAGGATCAATTGTTTCGTAGTGTAGGTAACATATTCCAAGGCAAAAGTGGATATTTCAGCAAGATCTAGCACCCAGCCATACTTTGAAAAAAGTAAGAAACTTTACAATTAATTTTAAATTTCATTTCAGTTCAGCTGTTTTTCTATATCGAAACATTCATTATTTTATGATAGTCTGCATTTGCAAAACATGGTATTAATGTTCTTGCATAGCCAGGAAACTCGCCAGATTTAAACTCCAATGAGAACTTATGAAGTATAATGAGAAAGAAAATATCTGAGAATCATCCCAGAAGAAAACAAGAACTCCAGGAAACAATAATTAAAGTTTGGCACCATGAAATACCAAAAGAAGTGTTGCAAAACTTTGTGGATATCATGCCTAAGAGATTGGCTGGTGTGATCGAAACCAGAGGTGGCCCGACTAAATATTAAATGCTTCTCAGTTAACTTGGACTCTTTTATTATCTTTTCTGATCAAAAGAACTTGAAATTTTTTCTGTATTTCATTTTATTCTGGGGAACCAAAATAGATTCCAATACTGATAAATTGGTTTCTTTTATTTTTGAAATTAATTTTTTTGTTCAATAACTTAATTATATCTTACTTTTAGACTAATTTAACATATTGACATAAAAAAAAATGTTGCTTTAAATGAAATATATATATATAATATACACACTAGTCAAAAGTATTGAAAGTTTCAGAAATTTCACATTTTTTAAAAGAATATCCCCCCCCCCAAGTAACACACACACACACACGTGTGTGTGTGTGGAAATATGCTGAAAATACCCTTTTACTGAATTGAATCTTCACTCACAGCAATGCAGATAATAAAAATATTTTTAGCATAATTAGAAGGGGAGGGGACAGAATCCTGCAGGAATACAAAACACTGCAATCTTTCTAAATAAAAATGAATACGGGAGTTTGTTATGATGTTAAACTGAACAATGATGACTTAAGAAAAGCAAAAGTGCTTTTCTATTTAATGAAACAAAATTGTAAATGCTAATTGATATTAATTTATTTGATCAAAAATATCATGTATAATTTTAAAAAAAAGTTCCACTTATTCATTTTTAATCAATGATAAATGTTGGTTAAATAATTTTGAATAATGCTTGAAAATATTTGTTTTAACTAGTTAAAATGTTTTGGATGTATCTGTTCCTTGATAATTTGTTGATAACATGTTATGTGTAATATATCAGTAAGAAGTGTTACTGATAGCTAGGTAATCATTGTTGAAGGGTTTGTTACTGTTTTCGTTAAGCCTGATACTTGTAATATGTCAGATTAAAAGAAGCTATTAATTTAATTTAATTAGTGAAAAGTAAAAGTGTGCCAATTTATTATCACTCTACTTTTCTCTGTTTTCATATTATTTATTATTTTTTTATATGATGCATTTTATTTTCCATTTCAAGTGGAGAAACAAAATATAATTATTAATATTTTTTAAATATTTTTTTAATTTTGCCTTTTAAAATGCTTTCATATGTCTTAAAATATAATGTATAAAATATCCCCTATTCCATCATTGTTTCTATGTTTGTGTAAAAATTAAGCTTAGAAACACACTCTTTCAAATATTTTATTAAGTTTTTTAAATTAAAGATGTTGCCATATGTTGTTATTTTTGTTCATTATTGATCATTATGGTATTAATACTGTGTTTTAATTTAATTATTTAGATTACACCTCTAAGTTTGGCTTTCATGAAGGGCCACATGGGGCTTGTTGATTTCCTTGTAGAGCAACCTGGAATTGATATAAATGTGGATGTAAATAACGACAGTGGTAAGAAAATTTAATTTTCAAACTGTTTTATGTACTAAGCAGTGATATTTTAATGGTTTTTGATGATTTTTAAAATTCTTGTTTATAGGAATGACATTAGTCATGCAAGCGCTGAGATCAAAAATTAATAGCTCTATGTTAGAGAGGATTCACTTTTTGGTGGTCAAACAAAAATCTGATTGCTCTAAAGTTGATTTAATGGGAAACAATGCTGTAAGTATAATTTAGGATCATAAGTAAATGTTAAATTTTATGGTCATGTTTGCTTAAAAATAATATAATGGAATGGCAAACTTTCTGAGATTAGCATATTTGGTTCTAAATATTTCTTGATATGTTAGACATGTGACTATTTATAAAATTACACATACAGTAGACTCCCGATTATCCGCGCCGGCTGCACAAAGGTTTTTTGTACAAGCGTAAAGCAAAGAAAATAAAAATGTTCACAAAACTGAGCGAAATGTTAAATTTGCTAACATCGTGCTTATTTACGTGCAAAAATATCCCAGGCCTTCTCGGAATCTATTTGGAAGAACAAGACGACGCGGAGTTGGCCGAGAAACTTATGCTACGAAAAATGCAATCTCGGATCAAGAGAAAATGCTTCGAAAACAAGAAGCAAACACAAATGACTGATTTCTTCAAAAAGGTGCAGTTTTACAGTTATGCTTTTGTCATTACATAATACATTACAGTATTAAAACAGTACATATGTATTCATTTTTCTGTGTATCCTTGACGCCTCTCGTAAGTACAAAGCACTTTTCTGTTTTCATTCACAAAAGGCATTTTAGGTTCGTTTTGAGTGATATACTAAAATATTAAGCGTTAGTTAAACATTTCCTGCTGTTTATTTTACGTTTCATTGTACATAAAACGATTTTTCAAAGTTAGAATGACTGTTTTCTCTTTTGCTATACAAGTTTTTAGCTTTTTTCGGATTATCCGCGAATTTTGTTATCCGCGGCAGCCGCGCCACCCAATTCCGCGGATAATCGGGAGTGTACTGTATTTTGAATAATTTGAAATACCTACAGAAAAATATTAAGAATACCACAGTGTATAGCATCATAAAAAATATCTAAATTTGAAAACCATTTTAAATGCCTTAAAAGTTAAACTTTGAAAAAAAAAAAAAAAAAAAGAGAGAGAGAGAGAGGGAGGGGGCTTAACTAGTTCTTAATTGTTGGAATAAGTGCAAAGAAATCATTCTTCCTTTTTATGGTTCTCATATTGAGTATGATAAACACTCAATGTAAAATATTGTCAAAAGAAGCATAATTGAAGAAGCAAAAATATTAGACACAAAGTTTTGTTAGAGCTTGATTATTCTAAAATATTAAGGCTCAGAGAAAAATAAATACGTATATTGGGATAAAGGACTATAAGTTTCTTGATTACTAGTGGAGCTACTGAAACTGGAGGGGGAGAGGCATTTTAGGCAGAGTGTTTTATACCAGTGGTTCTTAACCTATGGGTCGCGAAGCATATTTCTTGGGTCACGCTGAGTCGAACCAAAAAATTTAGTAATACACCAAATAATAAGTAATACCAACACCTCAGTTTTACTGCTCTTCGCGAATGGCTTCCGGAGCAAAGCTTGCTAGGGCGTACAAGACAAGCGTGGCAAATATTTGACCTTGGAGACCGGATGGATGGGGAACTCTTTCCCAGTGCGGAGCGTCATATTTTCTGCCTTTTACAATACTGCCAAGTTGGGATGAAACAGAGTTAATCCTGAAATTAGTGAAATCCTGAAATAGATATAAGGTGCTCCTTGACAAGCATTTAACTTTCAATATGTATTCAAGCACAAGGTTCTCATTAAAACTGTATGACTTGCATTTAAAATTTAAAAGACTTAACATATGTATTGATATTTCTTTTTTTTTTTTAGGAATAAGTTAAAATGTCAATTATTTTCAAAAAGTTATAAATATATTTTAATTTGGTCAATAAAAATTATTAAAAACACTTGATTATTAATTAAATTTTCCTTGGATCGAAAAGTACTTTTGTTTATCTTTATTATTAAAAAAATAAATAAAAAATTTGTAAGTTAAAAAAAAATCATCATCGTAGGATTAAAGATTTTTTAAAAATACGATCTAAAATAAAGCAATGAAAAAATTTTGACTTTTTTTTTTGGGTTGCGACATGAACATATTTCTCAAATTTGGGTCGCGGCTTTAAAAGGTTAAGAACCACTGTTTTATACTTGTGAAAAATATTATAAAAGTGTTTGAATGCATATCCATATTTAATGAAGAACCTTACTTTTTCACCTCATTAAAATTATGGAGTGTTATTCCATCATAACTAGCACATGAATGCTGTTTGCACATTTCCTCTTTTATTGCATGTATGTGCAAGGAAAACACAAGGATTTTTTTTTCTCTCCAGATTTGAATGCCAACACTTTTACTCTTGTCACAAGTTTTTAATCACTGCAATTTCTTTTGTGGTGCATTTTTCCCGTTTTGAAAATTATTATTACAAGATTGCCAGATTGTAATTTCTGTTAAGAAAAAATATGCTAATTCTGGCTCTTAAAATTTAAAAGAAATAGAGGGAAAAGTTTTTTGAAACTCTTTTCTTTAAGTCTTGGATTCTATTGTTTATAACAGTGTTTCTCTCTCTCTTTAAAAGCATACACAATTTCTTTATAACGTTCACAATTTCTTGGTAACATGTCACTCTCTCTCTCTCATGTGTGTCTAATATATAATATAAAATATTTGTTTTGACAATTAATGCAGTGCTTTGCCTAAACTACGGAACCAGCACTAAAAAAAATTTTGTGAAATTTTTATTAGAAGTTTTATATATTCCAAATATTATATATTCTATGTAATAATTCTATATATTCTATGTAAATAATATATATATTTATATTTTATTAGGAGTTTTATATAAATATATAACTTAACATAAATGCAATTTTATTACAAAAGCATACAACTAGCCTAAAAATAATTTTAATCAAATCCGCATCCATTAATATTTGTCAACAATCAGAACACAATGTGCATGCATGAACTTTCAACGCAAATTATGGTAATGCAAATGCGTGAATTTTTCTATGGCAATTGGGGTAACACTATGCAGATTTATTCTGTTTTTTTTTTCCCCCAATTCAAAAGCACTTGAGAATGAATCTAAAAGATAGATTAATTAACAATGTTTAATTTTAAAGCATCAAACATTAAGAAAATAAACAGAATCGTTTGAAATAAGCGGTCAAAAATTGTTAAGCCTATCCTCATTAGCATGGAAGAAAAAACTGAAGTCTTATTCATTTGGTGGTGGAGGCAATGAAAATTTTTTTGCAGGAAAGTTAGTTTTTAATTAATAATTAAAAATCCAAAATAAAAGACTCCAGGTGCACATTCCCGACCTCCAAGGTATATATATGTACCAAATTTGGTAGCTGTAGGTCAAACAGTCTGGCCTGTAGAGGGCCAACACACACACACATTATTTTAAGTATAGATTTTATAAAAATTAATTTAAGTTTTAGTAGTGACATTTTATTGTATCAAATCTAAGAGACAATCATGTTAATAAAAAACATTGTGGAAATCCAGAAATTTTAAAAATTCTATGTTTATATATTATGTTCAATGTTTGTAATAATTTCTTGCTACCCTCCATAGATGGATACAAATCATATTTGCTGTTAATTGTTACATTGATTCATAAGTTATAATTTTGTTATTTATACTTATAACCAGTAAAACAGTTTTAGGATATTCCCAATAATATTTTGAAACACTTTTTTGGTGTAGCTGTTTTGATTTCCACTGACCGTTTTATATTGGAATTTAAAAAGATTGTGTTTATTTTCTGATAATCTGATTTAATAATTTAAAACTAAAAAATTTCAATAGTGTCTCTAGAAAAAGAGAAAAAACAAAATAGGATGCTTTTACAAGTAACAAGAAAACCATGATTTCTGAAAGAAATAGATCAGGATATTTGTGTATTTATTATTTGTTTTAATGAAAACTTTTAAAACATTGAAATTCCTGAATAGCATATTTTAATTTTGGCATTGTTTTGAAAAGCAGTTGGAATTAAAATTTAAATTGTTACTTAACCCTCTTGCTGCATAGGTTTTTTTTTACATTATTATTATTATTATCAAAATGGATTCAAAAATTGCAAAATGTTTCCATCCAGACATTTTTAATCTTTGAAAAAAGCGCCCCCCCCCCAAAAAAAAAAGCCTTGTATAATACACAGAACCATGGACAACTAACGCTCTCTGTTAACCCAGATCTGAATGAAATCAGAAAAGATGAAATGAGACTATGAACAGGGAAAGAGGGAGTTGCACAGCTAAATAAGCAGAAAAAATGCATCCACAGAAATCGGGTTGCAAAAATTTTCGTACCTCTTCGTTGCCCATAGAAATCGCGGGATGTGCAGTTGGAGGGTTAAAATTAAGGTTTTGAATCAGATTTTAAATTTATTTATTTACTTTTGTGCATTTTTTTAAACAAAATATTCTTACCATGGATTTTTTTTTTTTTTTTTTTTTTTAAATTTAGTTCCATCATTTGGTTATGTCTGAAGTTTCTGAAGTTGAATTAGAGACCAAGGTGGGTAAATACTTGCTAAATTAAAAAAAAAAAAAAAAAAAAAAAATTGCTTTGCTGTGGCTGTTTGTGCCTCTCTTACTTTCATGTCATCCTTTGTAGTTTTTAAAAAGTTTTGAAAGGTTCAGTAATTTTTATTTTACCTTTAAAGGTAAAATATCTTAAACTATAAAAACTTTTTAAAATGGAAAACAAGATGTAAAATTTTTTTAACTTTACTTAATTTTATATATTGTTAATGTTTTTGGAAGAAAAAATTTTAGATGCTTTACCTGTACCGTCTCCTTCTAGCAATCTACCCTTTTCCTTACTTTATTTATCTGCAAGTTGCATGACAGATGATTTTTGTTTATTTAAAAAATTTTATTAAATTTGTTGGTAAATTGTTCTTTCTTCAAAGTTGTAATCAATTTGACTTCTTTATATTTAATTTTAAATGTATATATTAAATTTTATTTAGTTTTTTCTTATTATCTTTATTTAAATTCTTGGATATTTTAATTTTTAAGAATATTATACAATTAATAACATACTTAAAGTATGCATTTCCCCCCCCTTTCAATCTACTACGGTCAGTTTTGTAATAGCAAATGTCTGCAGCTTGTAATTACTTAGCTTCTCTGTTAATTTATTAATCACATTTATGAATTATATATTTTTTTCTGTGCAATTCAATTGTGTTTATATTTGATTTTTGGAAGAATTTTTCACATCTATTTAAAGTGAATGAAAGAGTAGCATTTTTATTGTAATCAGATTTTTGTATTCGTAAATTTTATTTTTAAATGGAGTTTTTCTAATTTGTATTCATTTCTTCTATTTAAATGTCTTTTTTTATAAGCATATTAAAATTTTCACTTTTTATGTTATTATATTTGTATTAGAATATGTTGTATAAATATTAGATTTTTATGTAATTTTGGGAGAAAGCCACAGCAATTTGTTAAAAGTATTGTTAATTTTAATTATTTTCTATTCTATGTTCAGTAAAACATCTAAATGTTTTTATGAAATGTTAACCCTGTGTATCACTAATTGTTATTGTGATGTTTATCTGTGGAAACCTCTGTTTTACTGAACCTCTCAAAAGTATATATCATTAAAATCATGAATCATCGCACACTCATATTCATTGAAACATTTTCCCCCCACCCTCCTTCTCACTGCACTGCCTCTTCATCCATTTCCCTTTGCATCTCTCTTTGAATCCTACAAAGATGGAATCTTGTGAAGAAAGAAGTGAAAGTGACTCTGACAGTGATGATCCAGAAGCTCTCTCCAGATTTAAAGCAAAGTCTGAGGAAAAACAGTTATTTAAGGAAGAAGTAGGTGTTTCATTTCTCAAATGATATGTGTAATCCTCCTTCATTCATTATCATTTCATAGTTTTTTTTTTGTTTGTTTGTTTGATTTTCAGTTTGGTTTAAAACCCCTTGTGTGGTGCTGTGATGTGTGGTTGTTTGTATGTTGCTTTTGCCTTGCTTGTTTTGTATTAATTTTATAAATACTGAAAACCTTGTTACATTTCTATGCATGTTTTTATGACACTTTTGCATGTAAAGAGTGTATTTGAATTGTACAACCGATTGTTATACCTTTAATAGAATCGATATTTAGTCTTGAATTGTCTTTTATATGATATAGACCAGGCTTCAGTTAAAATTACACATACATTGTTTTGTAATTGACAACTTTTAACAGAGATTGATCTGTCGGAAAATATTTTATCGTTGATACGCTTTGATAGTATTTTAATTCATTTCCTAAAAATACTGCAAACTGCTTTTAATTTTATTAAATCAAAATTCTTATTTCTAAAATATTTTTTCAAATTAATTATTTGCAAGAATAGCATTTGCTTGAAGTTTTCATTTAACATGTTTCTATTCTATAATAAATTCAGTTATATAATGTCTGAAAAGTTGGTATTTTAGTTTTTTGGAAAGAAAGTGTGTTAATCAGATATATTGTAAATTAAGATTAATTCAGCCAGGAAAATTTTTTATCCACTTATTTGCAATGTGTTGCTTTAGTTTTGTGAAATTAGCAAATTTTGCTTTAAAAAACAATTTATCATTTCAGTAAATTGATGCTTTTGGAAATTATAGCAAATCTTCCCTTCGCTGGTTTTACAAAAAAGACTGATTTTACCTTTCATATATTTCCATAAAATATATATTTCATGTATGAACATGTATCTGTTATGTTTGCTTACAAAGTTTGAAGAGATATATTAAAGCATTTGGTTACTGTCCAGTTTTTTTAGATGTGTAAATTTTTAATCAAAGCTTGGATAATTCAATTAATAACCACCTTGCAATATTCCCAAATTATGATTTTATAAATTAGTTCAGTCCTGCATTCTTGTTGAAAAAATATATCTTTTGGACTTTTTAATTTTGCTTGATATATTATTCTTTTTACTGCCTTATTCATGTTAGTGAAACTGTGTGAAGTATTCAAATAAATTTTCTTTTTTATGTGTATTTGGGATGCTAGATGTAAATGTGTATTTTATTTGCATGCAGTATTGAATCAGATATATATGACTACTTCTCAGATCAGGAGAAAATTTGCACTTCACTTATGCATGCATTTTTTAATAATTATTTTGCCTTAACATATATGTGTTATGCACTGAGTAAAGCATTATTCTGTTCAGCACTGATTTTTTTTTTCTCTTCCTTTTATTTTATAGTGTTTAAAAAAAAAAAAAAAATTCTGGTTATGAATTTAACATTATTTTGCAAGATAGATTTGAATTCCTGAAGTTCAGAGAAAATTTAATTTTAATAGTAATTTGGCAATACTCATTGCTCTGAAACCATCTAAAATGATAATTAATAATTAATTAATGCCAAAAATCATCTTTTAAACCCAAAAAATAATCGTTGTAAAAATCGGAAGAGAAATCTGTGCAGAAATCACCAAAAATATGTCAAAAGTAAGTTAAAGAAAAAAATTCAAGGCAATTATAATGTATATAATGCTGAATTAAGCCCAATAAATTGGAAATTGAATAAAAAATTTCATTCATAAAAAAACACGTACGATTTCTAAACAAAAATTGTATGTGTTTTTCTATGGAAACTGGATTTTTCCCTAGCAAACTAAATTCTTAGAAAACTGGCGACAATTTTTGCCATTTATATGCAATGAAAGCCTCGTGTTGAAATAACCTGTTATCATAAGTGTGTTTTACCTGCTTTGATATCTTTGTTTCATTTTGTTTATATCTTGATGCAATTTTTTTCCTTGTTAAAATGATCTAGTTTGCCTGGAAATTTATGTAAAAGACAAGTTGGAAATGTGCCTTTTTGCTCATATTAGCATGCAATTTTTCAAATGAATCATTATTATTATTAATTGTTTTGTGATTACCCAAAAATTTCTTTAACAACTAAAATGAAACATGAAGAAGCAGAATATTTTGAATTTTTATAGACTTAACAAATTTTTGAGCAAAGAGAATTATGAAAAGGCCTTGCCTTCTGTTTTTTGTTGCTCATACATCATACAAATGTTTTGAAAACAATCGCAATCTTTATTGAATATCCTAAAGAATTGCTCCATTTGGTGAATTTTGTACACAAAATGATATAATAATCTTACTTCTATGAACTAATGGCTTTTTTTTTCTTTTAATATTTTTTCTATCTCCTGTCAGCATTTCTCTTGAAGGCAATTTAACATTTTACTAGTTATCTCTATCTGCCTTATTATCCCACTAGCATATAAAATGGGCATATTTTTTATATCTTTTTTCTTGTTCTTGTAAAAAATTGGCCTTCTTTAGATGAAAATAGGTAGACCATTAATATTTCTGATAACAGCTTTCGAACGACCATTTTGATATTCCTCCTTGAGTTTTATTGAATGAATAATTGGTAGGATGAAATAGTGATTGCCATTTTGCAATAGCATGAATTTCAAATTTTTGGTCAAACTCTTTATAAAAAGTTGAAGAATTTTATTGCAAAAGGAAGCTTTTTTATTTTGGTCTAAGCTTGGAAAAATATTCTAATCTATGTTTCCATAAACCATTAACATCATGTTTTTGGCAGTTTTCCCCCCCCCCCCCCTTTTAATCAAGATATTAAATGTTCTTATTTCTGCTTTGACAGTCCTTCTTACTTCAAACAATTGAATTTTGTTTTAGAGATATATGAAATTTACTTCATATTCAGTTCAACTATTAAATTCAAACTTCTGTGTATTATTGTCAAACTGGTATGAAAATATTCTCCATGTGTCATACAAGGCAAGCCTCTAATCTA
The DNA here is from genome assembly GCF_947563725.1 of Argiope bruennichi. NCBI lineage: Eukaryota > Metazoa > Arthropoda > Arachnida > Araneae > Araneidae > Argiope > Argiope bruennichi. The sequence continues at coordinate 21,972,378 of NC_079161.1, forward strand.
AATTCATAGTATTTCCATTTAATTTCCTTTCAGCTATTAAAGCCATTCATCTTTTCATAAATGAGTATCATTGTAGTAAATGAGTATCATTGTAGTGATTGAGATGTATTATTGGCTTGCCCAAATCTTTCTCCTTGCCCTTTTATCCAATTACCGTAAATTATTTATTTGGTGACTCTACTGAAATGCTGCGGCTGCAGATTATTTCAAACAATAATACCAACTCAGGGCAAGAAACATCAGTTTTGAAAGTGGCAGTTTCAGTATTTCTTAAAATTGTTTAGAAATCTCTTTTTGACAATCGTTTTTTTAAACTTTATTATTAGAAATATATCATGGTGAGGTTGAAAAAGAATTTATTGTTAATAAATTTTGCTGCCTTTTTCTGGTGCTAAAATTTTATTTATAATATACATAACTGTTTTCACTGTTTGAGGAAATTATAAAATTTTAGAATTATTAAGGTTAAAATTATTTTTGCTTATGTTTCAAATTAGTTTATATAATGTATGCCAGATTTGAGTTACAAATATTAATAATAATTAAAATGATAAATGATATATAAATATTAACTATTATAATCTCACCAATTAACTTATATTTTTGAAAGTTATGGTTTATTTGTTTATAACAATCGAAACTGTTATGATAGTTTATATCTGTAGTGAAATATAAAAGAAAATTTTGCATACAAATAAAATTTTTGAGAAATATTATATTCTTGGAAAACAATTTTAAAACTTTCAAGAATTTGTATAATTGCTTAATGGAATGAAAAATGATATATAAATTCACATTTTAGAAGCATTAAAAATCATTAATTCTGATATGTATGTAAATTTTTAATAATTTTTCACTATATTGAATTTTTTTATTTTTTTATTATGCTTATAAATGATGCTCGAGTTTGGCACAGCTTGGCCAGTATTGGCCCTTGCGCCATAAAAAAACAATCAAATCAAATCAAATATAAATGATGCTGCTATTTAAAACATTTCTTATTTTCTTAAATATTTACTTATGGTTTAATTTTTTCTGATTGTAGAACAGTATCTAGAAAGAGCATAATTTTAAAATTCAAAGAGAAAAGATTTAATTTTGTTTGAAAACAGCTATTGTCTAGTCTGATATGAAATTTAATGTAAAACGTTCTTCTGATAAGAAATCATAACCATGAAGTTTTAATAACCATTCTAATTGAAATTTGAATCTTAACAAATTCTATACATATTCACTTAGACTTTTAGTTAATTTGCAATTTATTGGCAAAAAATAATGCCCATTTTATTGGCAAAATAAAAAATCCTAATAAATTGCATACTTGGAATTTATTGGGTGATTTATCACATGTGTAAAGTCCAACTTTATTAAACGCCCAACTTTATTAATGAGAAGGCCCAATTTTATTAATAATGATTGTATGAATCAAATGAATAGAAAAGAATCTTTCTTTTGCGTTTAGGCTCAGCAGGAACACGATGCTCTAATCCAGGAAATCACCAAGCTACTTTTAGACCATGGTTGTGACCCTATGGTGCGAAACAAGGAAGGAGAATCACCATTCAACCTTGCAGTAAAGGAGGTGAGAAACACGTGAAAGTGTATTATGCAATTTCTTTCTTTCTTTTACTTGAAAGCTCCCCCCCCCCCTCTTCTTCAACATTTTTGAATTTTGTCTTTTTCTGTCAAGGTATTTATTTCTTGCCTCAATTTGAAAGTGTTTCATCTAATGTATAATGAATATATTTGGTTATTATCCATGAAATTATCTACTACATTTTAATTCACAGTGCTCATTTTGAATAAAGAAATTAATTGGTATGAGAATTCATGATAATAAACTCATTATTCAAAAAGTATTTTACTTTTGATTTAAGCAATAAATGTGTGTATGTATATATATATCCGTCTCGGGAAAGCAATTTATTTACAAGCAGACGCATCGCGGCACAAAGGCAGAAGTAAGAAAGAAGCGGGAAACAAATGGTCACTAGTCTTATATAACATAGGATTTCCGGCCACACGCCAATTCAATACATGTGGTGACCTTTGACACCTTTTCAAGGGCACCAAAGGGATCACTTTCATTTGAGATGTAGTACTAATGCCGCATTAGTTTTACAGATGAATTAAGTAAACTGAAAGTGGAATTGGATGATGAAATAAGAGAATATTTTAGAATGAAGTTACTATGGACTAAATTAAGATAAAATCATGGAAATTAATTAAACTGAAATTAGAATTAAAATTTCATTACATATATATTGCTACTTAATAATGTACATGAATGATATGAATGTTTTTTCTACTTCTGGATATACTTCCAGAAATTAAGGTTTTTATCAAAAATATTTAAAACTATGTGATTAAATTTCATGCATTATTGTATATAGAAGCAAGTATTCTTTTAAATTCCTAAATTTTTACTGATTTTTATAGGGCTGTTTATTGTTGGTGAAAATGTTCCTTGATGCAGGCTGCGAGTTAAATTTAGATGTGAGCCATTCCGGTGACAATATTTTACATTATTTAGTTGCTCATGCTCGTAACAGAAAAGTGGAACCAATGCTTCAAGCAATATTGAATGCAGTAAGTAAATGCAAATTAGTTTTTATTTCATATGTAATTGTTTCATGTGTTTGTGTCCTGCTATATAAAATTTTCCAGTTTTATTTAAAATTTAAATTATTATTAATTTTTTAAATTTGAATCCAGAAATGTAGCAACCCTGAATCCACTCCTCATCAGTTACTTTGTCAGATGGCTAAAATGTATAACAAAAATGGGCACACACCTCTACTTCAAGCTTTGTCTGCTCTTAGTTCCTGTGTAAGTAAAATTCTATAATTTTTATTCTCCGAATGCCCATTTATTTTGATTTGATATTTCTGAACTTAAGTGAATAGGCATGTTTTTGATAAGTAATTAAAATTTACTTATCTAAAAAAAACTTTTTCCTCAAAATTAAAAAAAAAATTATAATATTATAATAAAGTTATTATATTTCAAATTCTGTAAATAATCTTAAGAAAAGGCCTCTAAGCTTTTAATGTACTTTTCTTTTAAACAAATGTTGTTGAAGGATAGTAATGATGTGAAAATGGATTTTTTGTTAGTAAGGCATCTGTCTCTGTAAAACAACCTTTTATAAATAAATGAAATAAAAGCCTGAACATTTGAGATAAACAGAAATGATTTTGCATCATAAAATTTAAAATTTTCGAAGACTAAGTAATGTCAAATGGAACACATACATACAGGGCGTCCCACAAGGTATGCAGCGTCTAATTTTTACAGATTCGGATAGAATTCGTCAAGTTGAGTATTTTGATGTATAATGTGGAGTCTCCGAATATAGCATCATAGTCTAATTAAGGTGTGGACCTTGTGTCCTGAAAACTTCAAGGAATGAGAACAAAACCAAGTGAAAATAATTGTTTAATTGGAACTTTCAATGCGATAGATTTCCGACATGTCGGTCATTCAAACAAATAAAACGGCAAAATTTGGAATTGAAGCTCTCAATGTTTTTCTACTAAACATCTGTTCTAATTTCCTTGACCTCAGTTTAAATTGCTGCTATCAAGTCATCCGGTGTTGAGGGCCATATGAGACTATGTCTTTCAAACGTGCGCATCAAAAAAATAAATGGCATGGATTAAGACCTTGGGAGAAAGGTGGCTATTCTCTATCATTATTTGTTTTTTAATGGAACCCAACTCAATCAGTCTGAAAATGTTCAGATAAGAGATTGAAGTTTCCAGTGTGCGGTGAGGTCTAGTACTATCTTGCATAATCCAGTAATCGCTTATCTTTTCTATGCTAAGCAAAAATAAGATGTCATTGTCATTCAAAAACTTTCACTTTCTGAACATTAGATTCTGTTCTTGCACTCATCTCTTTTTTCCCTTCACATTTTCGCTAGCTTATTGTCCAATACAGTGCCGGCTTCCTTTCACACATTCTTTTGATCGCCGTTTATGTTGCTATGAATATCGAATTTTTTCGCCGTGCTGTTATATGATTACAATTCATGATAAGCCAGCACCATGAAAACACATTCAATTTGGTAATTTCAGGACCGTAACAAATATGCACATTACAAAGAAATTTTTTAGTCTCATTCTCGTCAAACCTGTTTTCTAGCCTTATATGCCTCTGCAGGAATTTACATATTCACTTGCAGACATGCTTTTCCTCTCATTGTTTACCACAAATTTGCATAATCACCTTGAAAAGTTTTGATGCTGGGCAATCGTCGTATGTATCATAATTTGGAATACAAACTGTCGTATTCATAATTAACGTTTTTCGTGTAATTAGACTATGACGCTACATGTTTTATATCAAAATACTTTAGTCTTAACGTGCTCCATCCGAATCTGTAAAAATTAGACACTGCACACATTGTGGAACACCCTGTAGATTCGCATTTAAAGAATATGAATATTTCTTTGAATACTAATCTACTCCATTTAGCTTTGATATTATTTATGTTTTTGCAATCTCTGTGACATTGAACTACAAAACAAAATTTTATTGTAATAACCATATTTTTCATCTACTCAAAGTGTTTTTTTTATAATGTAATCTTTTTTTGAAATTAATAAATCAATAAAACTAATTTCTGGCAGTTTTAACATATTTATGGAAATCTGTTTGATTAACCTATTAAGGATTTTAATAATAACACCATTATAATTTTTTCTTTGAAATATTGATAGATAACTACTACTTTATAAAATATCATTATGGAAACAAAAAAAAGGGAGGGGGTGGGTGAGATTAGAAAACTATAATGCAATCGAATCAGGTAAATCAAAATTTTTGTGATGTGAATGAATAGATTCATTGCATTGAATTGTGTCAGTTTTTATCTATCTTTTATGTTCTTTGGTCTGCAGATTTTGTTAAATAAAGTTTCTTGTTTTTGTTTGTTGTTGTGCTTTTTCTTTTATTTTTTATTTTTTTATTATTATTTATTTTTTTTGTGATAAAATTCTGTTTAAATTTCTTCCAGCACGATGAAGAAAGTCAAAATCGTTTGCTGACATTTATCAAGGTAAATATGTTATGTTTTTTCTTCTGAGAAAAAAAAAATTCTTATTTTTTTTGTCGTGGCAATAATTTATTGTGGTTTTATTATTATTATTATTTTTTTTTTTACAGTTCTTATTAGATGAACTGGGTGCTGATGTCTCTGCTCCATGCAAAGATAAAGATGGGAAAGGTATGTAATAAAATCTTAGTGTTACCATTTAATTCTCAAATTGATTATGTTTCTGATTATTGTTGGTGATCAGCTTAATCTCTGGAAGTATTGATTGTGATTAATTTTAATCTAACCTGTAATGCATGACTTAATATACACAATCTTTCAATAACGTATTTTTAAGCTCCAAATAACAATAAACATTAAAGCCTTATTATTATTATTTTATACCTGAACTTTTTATCATGTACATGAACTATTCTAATAGAATCAAATATCATGACATTAAAATACTATTAAAAATGTGTCTGGGTAATGTATATTCAAATAGTGTAGGTTTATCTTCACTTTCTTGTTCATCTCTAGCCACTTTTGGAAACCAACTGGTTCAATTTAAATATGGGTGTGTTTAATTTCAATTAAATCTAATTCATAAGTTTAGCTACTAGAACTAATTAGTATTTAATAGCAACTGCATTTAATTACGGGTAATTTGATGTTCATGATTACCTCAAAAAATTAATGAAATTGTGATACACAATAGAGCTATGTTATTTTATTAATCTGACATTTATTTCATTTATTAGGTAAATAAAGCTGTCTGATGTTCAAGACCCTTCCCACCATAATACCATTAAAATTATTACTGTCTTTATTATAAATCTTCTAATTTATATTTTGTTTCAAATTTTTTAACCTGACTTTGACTTTATTTTTTTATTATTCATACAAAATGTACAGATAATAAACATAATCATGATTGCAACTGCTTTTTGAAAAACTGGGGAAATACATACAGCTAAAAAATCATCCACAAAACTGGAATTTTAAAGTTTTCCTCACAAACCAGAAAATTGGGAATTTTAAATTTTTTAGTTTTTTTTCATCTAAAAATACTGATCCATTTAAACATTGCAAGAATGAAAAATAATAGCCATTGCTTTAAAAACAAAAATACATCACTTACTATTGCTAAAGAGGGGAAGTTCTTCATTTTTCTACTTATCCCCCCCCCTTCCTGTATAGATCTTTTCAAAACTGTAGGGTGGGGAAACAAAATTAGAATAGTTACCACAAGCTGCTTAGTAGAACTACTATTACTAGTGGAGCTACTGAAACTGAAAAATTGCACATTTTAGCAGAGTGTTTTTTATTTAAAAAGACTATGAAAAAATATTTGAATGCCCTCAATATTTTGGAATGTAATCAAAATGTACATGACATCAAAAATTTTAATATTTTATAAGTTGCATCTTGTTTGAATCTGCATTTTTTGAAAAAGCAATGCAGTGTTTTATGAAAAGCGAATGGTTGATTTGCTACAACATCTTTATTCCAAACTGCAAATTTCCACTGCATGTTCAGAACATGCATTGATGTCATTTAAAATTTTCTTGGGAAAAAATGGATACAATGGACAACTTGATTAATTTAATAAGGAAATTCATTTAGATGATTTCTATTTTAATATTTTGAGATTGAAAGAATTTTCTGATTTTTATGAAGTTGTAAAAATAATTCTTGTATGTCACATAACAATGTAACTGTGGATAGATAATTTAGTATCAACTAGGATATACTTATTGAAAATCTGAAAGAAGATTCTTTTCTTAAACATTTATGAAAGTCTCTTAAGACATCTCAAAAGATTTGCTTCAATATGTAAAATTTGAATGTGTGAAGTATTATAAAAACTTTAGAAGACAAGCGGGGGGGGGGATTCTAACATTGCAAAGAAACTTTACAAATTCAATTGTTGTAAAACAGGGGGTGGGGGAAACTAATGATGGAATATTCTGCAGAGGTTGCAGAAATCGTTTCTTAAATATAGGAATTGATTTCTAAAAAATTAATAATAATTAAATAGTTTGTATCATGATAGGAAGAATTGTATTTACCCGATGACAAGGTGCAGTTTTACTGCACCCTAATCCTGAATTTTGCGTGACTTTAAACTAGAGAGCATGTGTTTAGTAATAATCCCCCTCCTCCTTAACATATGAATTTTGTCTTGCTAAAATCTAAGCAATTTTTTTCGGCATAAAAACTCATTTGATATACAAGGCAATGTTGAATTCTTGTGCACCTTGCCCTTGTTTTTCCCACTGATAAAAACTAGGGGTTATTGTTATTCTATTATAAGTAACACATGAGTGCTGCCTGCAAATTTTTTAAATTGCATATACATATAGGGAATTATTTTTCTGGATTTGACTGGCAGATTTAATGGAACAATGGAAATTATGAGAATTTCACTGCAACAAAGAAATATATTAATTATGCAAAAAAGTATTTTTTTAAAATTAATTACAATTCAGAGAAAAAATTGTAAGACCAGTAAATTAGTACCATTAAAAGAATAGTTTTTCAAAATTTGAAACAGTTTACAAATCTAAGAACTTTCAAACTCTTTTTACTCTAAGAACTTCCAAATTTTTGGAAATTCTTGAGCAAAATGCATAAGTCTCAGTTTTTAATTAATTAAAAAAAATTTTTTAATTGCCTGAGTTACTTATTGTTATCTTCCAATGTATATTTATACCAAATTTTGTTACACTTGGTTAAATGGTTTCCATTTTCCTGTATTATCAGTAAATACAGATTTTTTCTTTATTATCAGTAAAGGTAACTTTTTTTTTCGTAATAGCAATTTTTATTTCTATTTTCAGACACATCATATGCCTTGCATCTTGGTACCAAATGCAAAAGTGGCAGAGTTATTGAAGTACTTTTAGCACATAAACCACCACTTAATGTTTTTGATGAGGAAGGCCAATCACCATTGATACTTGCAATTAAAGGAGAAAATACAGAGGCTGTAGAAGCATTGGTAAGTGTTTTTTGATAGATGGGACAAGAAAGACCTTATTTGCTCTAAGAAGTATTAATATATATATATATATTAGTAAGAAATGGCATTTAAGATAGTAGTAAAATTGCTCCATTTTCTGTAATTAAATTTTTATTTAAAAAAAAAGACTTCATATTTATAGTTCCATTAATTTAGAGCTTTGTTTGATAACAGGTCAAGGCTGGTGCAAATGTGAATTTGAAATCCAATGATAAGAATAAAATATCACCACTTCTTTTAGCCGCTCAGTAAGTAAAGAATATTTTTTTCTCGAAATTATCAGTATTTTCTTCGTAAATCAGTATTACCCTTTGTACTAAACAGATTATAATAAGGTGTCTCTTTTCATACTAGAAATCCCAATCTTGGAAAAATAGTACAGCTTCTTGTTCACAATAAAGCAGATGTCAATGACATAGATAAAAAGAACAAAAATACAGCTCTACATTATGTTGTGAGTGTAAGAGCCCCAAGTAAGTTAAGTTTAAAATGTTATCAATGCTTCTCTGTTGCTATTCCATGAAATTATAACTTTTATTTTGCCATTATTATGATACTAATAATTATTTTTATGTTCAATGGTGGATTCATTTTGGAATATTTTCGGATTAAATCAGTGTTAGAAAGATTATATGAGAACAATCTATTCTTTTATAAAATTTGTAAATCTGTTAAAAATTAAAATTTTATTAGCTTTAATTCATATTTTTTCAAAGTTGGTTAATAATAATTGTTCATTTATAAGTTTATATATTTATATATAATCTCCTTATTCTTGTTAAGTATTTTTTTTTTTTTTCCTTCAGATGTTTTAGAAACTGGCAAAGTTCTGTTAACAGCTGGTGCTGATGTGAATGCAGTAAATGACAAACTAAGAACCCCACTTCATTTATCTGTTAATTCTTCAAAGAGTGATAGCGATTCCACATATGCCATCGAAGAATGCTTATTAGGATTTGGTGCAAGACTTGATGCTCTTGATTGTCGTCATAGAATCCCATTGCATTATGCTTTTGTAAAAATAGGAAGGTATGCTAATGGCTCAGCATTTGTTGCTAACATTAAAAGCTAATTTGCTCATATATATCTTCACATTTCATTTTTTAAATGCTATGGAATTCATATTTTTTTTTGTATGTGCTTTTTTAATAAAACATTTTTTATTTCTTTGTAGACCATTTGATACAGATCAAATAGATCCAATGGAACTTGTTGTTTTGTTAACTGGCTCAATGGCGAAAGAGACCATTGAGATTCCCGATGATTTTGGAAGAACTGTTTTGCACTATGCAGCTTACAGAGGAGCAACAATATGTGTCATGCACTTATCTAAGGTAAGAGGTGTCTCATTTTGCATAAAATTAAAAATAAATTGTTGTATCTTATCCATGTTCCTAAAATATTATTTCACAATAATATGCTGGCCCTTTTCAGATGTATCTGACCCCGACTCCAAATGGAATAACATGCTCTTTTAATCCTTTTTGCCTGGTGCTTTAAATAATTAATATTATGGGTGGCATTTAATATTTTAAATTGAAGCATGAAATGATTTCAAATTAAAATTATTGAACCAAAAAAGCATTACAGGAGGGAGGGAAATTTTAAAGATTTTTAGAAATAAAATCTCTATATTAAATTAAAATGTTTAAGAAGGAAAGCAGTGTGAAATTTTAAATGATTAAAAATAAATACAATTAATGTTATTTCTATAAAAATTAAACATTATTTCTATGAAATTTGTGAGGTCAAAATTGAATGGAAGAAGTGAAACTTGCAAGTTTAAGTTGTAAAGCCACATAATGGGAATAGCTATTTGACATAATGGAGCCCCTTCTCAGTTTTATTTGTAGATTTTTAATGTAACTGTACAGAAGGTTAAAATAAAAAAAAAATTTAACTGGTTGTATTGTTAAGTATCTAATTAGCCTTTAGAGAATTTTTTGTTCCAATCTGAAGAACATGAATGCGTTCTATAACTACAGATATACATATATACTGCCATTATACTTGGGGAAGAGCCTGCTGACACGTTAAATTTCACCTCTCCCCCCCCCCCAGAATTAAAAATATATATATATGATTGACTCTATATACCTCCTTTGAACCACATGCCTGTGCACCTTTGCTAACAAGGGAAAATAAAATATAATGATCTTGTGAGGGAGATGTATATTCATATTCTCATTAACTTCACCTTGTTATGAGTAGTGAATGATTAATTTTTTTCTCTAAAACTTACTCTATTTGTATACTCTACAAAAAATTTTTATAGTCAGTTTATTTATTTATTTATTTATTTTTCATTTTGAAATAGTGTGAAGATTTTTTATTAAACAATAATAATTTGAAAGTTATGAACAAAAAAAAAAAAAAAAAAAAAAAAAGCATGAAAACTTTTCTGAATTTCTAATTCAATATTCTTTTCCTTTGTGTTTAGATTAGATGATATAATCAATATATTATGAAAGAGTGAATAAATCATTTTAAAAACATATTGAGGATACATACTGTTCTTTTATAGAAATTTGAACAGAAGATGCAGATGTTTTGCTCATATAATGCACCTATGACATCACAATTCTTAACTTAAATAATTCACCATTATAATTTTTTTTTCCAGAGCTTCAGTAACTTAGATGCTAAAGATAAAGATGGGAATACAGCCTTTGGTCTTGCTGTGAAAAATGGTCATTTCAGGTAATTTTAAAGTCAGTTTCCTAAAATTTTCAATCATAATTTACCAAAAACTGCAATTGGGGTTTTAATCTGGTTTAAAAAATAAATTAAATTCTTGATTTATTATTTATTCTTCAAATAAAGTATTTCATTTTTTCTTATTACAGCTCGGCATTAATGCTACTTCAAACTGGAGCTAACTGTGTTGCAGATGTCATTACACCTTGTCAAACCATTAATAAAAAAGACTCAAAATCTTGGACATGGGCCCATGTAAAGAAACCACCAGAGCCCCCTGAAAAGCATACCATATTACAGGTATATGTGCCATTGTGAAAAATGTGTTGTTTGAATTTTAAAATTTTTTTTAATAAATGGATTTTATAGAAAGTTGTCTGATATATTTTTGACTTGTTTTTGCAGGAAACATTATTGAAGGACTGGCAGGGAATTTTGTATATGATGCTAGATCAACTTGATACAATGAAAAAAGAGCTGAAAGGAATAACTATTGCTGTTGAAGTAAATAATAACTTCTGTGGATTTTTCTTATTCTTTGTTATAGTAAAGTTATATATTACAATGCCATTGACATCTTTGGAAACCAGAGATCTTTAATTATGAGATTTCAGAGAGTAGAGTTCGTTATGAAAAAATGAACTTTTAAGTCTCAATAAAAAGCTCATAATTTTAACTCCTGCAAAACAGTTAAGAGATGATAGATACACTGCTGCTTAAATTATATTGAAATGTTTAGGTTATTCTTAATGTTTTCCAATCTCCAGTTTTTTTTTTTTTTTTTTTCTGCCATATACCCTTTTTAAAAAAATCTTAAATGTAAAAATATGCATTGATTGAACATGGTTAATAAGATTAAAGGATAACCTTCATGTCAGATCTTCTCATGTGTACTTTTTTACAATTGCCTTCTGAGATAGTTATCTTTTTGCTTCAGTAACAGATTTATAAGTCCATGCTTCATCATCTGCTGTAATATATTGTAGGAAGCTTTAATCTAGTATGAACTGTTTTACAGCTCCTGATTAATTACTATATGCCCCCCCCCCCACACACAAACCAGTTGAGAAATTGCTGCAAATTGTATTTATCTGCAAGCTACAAGTCAATATTGTGAGATGTTACCTTTTGCTAATACTTAGATCTTTAGCAGTTTTATAAAGAAGTTATTTAGAATTTGTTAATGGAAGTGCTGTCTTCCTTCTTACGAAAACTGTGTCACAACAAAAACCTGTTGTTGTCGGGTGGGAACCTACCTGAATTTTAAATACTTTATGGTGCTTGATTCCGAGTATCAACATTGTTTCTAGCTTGAGAACTGGCTAAATAGTACTGTGCAAAAGCGTATTGCAATATTCGGAGTATCTCGGATTTTATTTAAGCAAACTGAATGCAAAAAAAAAAAAAAAAAAATTGGTGCTCTCTTCAACATTAAATAGTATCATAATAATATAATTTTCTGTAGGAATGAGGGGAGGGGACACATGAACTGAAAGCCATGCAAGTTCATTACTGTTTGTTAGGTTGATGAACAACTTGCATTTAGTTCAAAGATCCATTTCTTTTGTGTATGACATCTTTTAAATGAAATTTATTTGTAATATTTTTTTTCTCTAGTATTTTAATGTTGCTGTTTTTCTTACTCTTTGTAATTAAGATATATAATATGATGATTATTATAAATGGCAATTATTCATATTGCAGGCATCCTTGCGAACATTCAAGTATAATGTTGCTCTGAAACTGATTGGCAGAATTAAGCACAGCTGGATGTTGTATACTGACAAACTGAGCATGTTGCATGTATTAGCCCGAGAAGCTCCTCCAGATTACTTGCCTGAACTTCAAGTCAAAGTATGTAGCATCATTTGCTTTACTTTTTTTTTTTTTTTTTTTTTTTAATTTGGCAAATATTCCTGCTGAGTTCTTATCCTATATAAATTGTATTATTTGTTTGTATAAGCAATACTTGTATTGTATAAAGCAAGGCAGTGCCTCGTTGCTTCTGAGTGAGGAGAGAAAGTATCAATCTATTATTATAATTTTTTTTCCTTCTGCGTTGAAGATTTTTTTTTTTTTATTTGCATAATCAGTGCAAGAATTTTTAGCATGATTAGAAAGGAAGAAAAAAATCTTATTCAAGCATGAATACAAAAATGCTGGAGTCACTCCTCATTACAAAAATATATATGCGAGTTTGTTAACTGTTAAACTGAACAATGATGATAAAAGAAAAAATGGGGGAGTCAAAATAACTTGTTATTTAATGGGGGGGATTGTAAATGGCTAACAAGTATTTTGTTTGATTAAAAAAATTGTGATATGTGATTTAAAAAAAAAAAATATTTCATTTATATATGTAGTCAATAAGAACAGTTAAATAATCAATAATAATGTTAGAAAATATTTATTTTTGCCAATTAAAATTCCTTGGAAATATTTATATTTTAGTAATTTATTAATACTATGTTAAATGTAATATATTTGTAAGAAGTGCTACTGGTGACTGGGTGTACAATGTTGGAGGGTGTGTAAAAGGCCGCTGGGTGAAGTTATGGATTACCAGAAAGCATAATGGGGAGGGCCAGTACTGAATAGAAGGGTTCTGGTTGAAACCAAGTTTAAAAATAAAGTATATTAAATATATATTTTAAGATTGATTAATCAGTGTTGACTTCTTTTTTTTTTTAGGTTGCCCAATTTTTGATTGAAAAAGGTGTCCCTCCCATGTCACAAGATGAACATGGAAGTTCTGTGCTAACATATGCAGCTATAAACAGAAACTATACTTTGTGTTCATTTTTTTCATGTAAGTACCTGTATTCTAGTAATTTAAAATAAAAATGTGGAATTTGAATTTTTATTCCGGATATCAAATATATATATATATATATATATATATATCTTTAGTCTTTTTTTTCTTTTTGTAACTATTTTTTAAATGTTATATTTATTACAGTAAAGTATTAATTATATACATTTAATGAAAAAATTCATTTTGCATGTAGAAAATACAAACTGTCTCACAAAGAAACTGTTCAGAGTATATTTAATTTTGTTTTAAATCTATTTAAGATGATTTTGAGCAATTAAGGCATGCATCTAAACATATATTATTTTTATTATTTGGAATTAGGTAGTATTTTAGATTAATTGTAAAATGTTTCTAAAATTTTAATTTAAAAAAATGTTTTGACTTTGTAAAAATCTTAAGGTGTATGTACACACTTGAAACTTCGAAAATCGTTCAAAATATCGAATATCTTTTTTTATTGCTTAATAATGTTCTCTCATCCTTTAGCTTTCAAACGATACCAAGATGTTATCAATATTCAAAATATTTCTCTCAAGTTATAATTATTTTGCTTGAGGGGCTTTCATTAAAAACTCTAGTCATGGCGTTTTTAAAACTCATTTTATGAAGAATGATATTTTTCCACTATATTGCTTCATTCAAACAATCATAACTCAACAAATTAACCAAATACAGTTATTTATATATCAAAATAATCTGTATGAAATAGTGGATGTTTTGTGCCTCAATCAAAGTTATATTTATAGAAATAAATTTTTAATAGCTATTTAAATGTAAAATTACAGAAAAAATCTCCTTTTTTCTATTCATTGTTGATGAAAAAATTGTTAAAAAAAAACTATATACTTTTATAACTTGATTGAGGCAGACAACATGAAGACTAATATAAATTAGAATTTAAGATATCATGTTTCAAAAAATAGGCTAATTAGCTCATTAAATATTATTTAATTAATTAATAATTAGTGTAATAGGGTTTTTTCTCACTGAAATGAATTTAAACATATATTAATGACCTACTGTGAAAAAACTGGATTTTTAAGGTTAAAATTTTTTTAAAAAAAATCTGGTGTGTACATACACCTTAAAAGTTTATATTAGGAATTTTTTAAAAATAATATACGTCTTAGAACTAATTTCATACATATTTGTACAAAACATGTATTTTAGAAAATTCATAAAAAATTTCCCATATTCATAAAAATTTCAATTGAAAAAAAAAACAACAACTTAGGTTTCAAAAAATAATATATAAACAAGAATGCAATATGGAGAAATTTTAATTCAAAGTTTTCATCCTTCTAATAGCATTTTATAAAAATTCTGGAATAACCTATAAATCTTACCAACTGTTGATACACCTATGTAACCACTACCATAAAAAATAGACATAAATTGTGAAATAAGCTATTATATATGCATAATGAATGTTAATAAAGAGAAGATTGAAATTTGCAAAATATTAAGCTTAATAATTTAATAAAAATGTATGTATATAAACCTCAAAGCTTATTTCATGCACATTTCTACTGCTATCTCAGCATACAACATGTTCAAAACTATTAATGCTTTTATTTCCATTATTTTAAAAGTCTTAGATTGAGCATGGTGAAATGTAAATAAAACAGTAATTTAAAACCCTTTCTTATAAAGAAGAATATTTCATACCTAAAACTAACAAAATTGAAGAATCCCCATCCCTTAAATTGGTTAAAATGGGAGACAAAAACCACAATTATCAATTTTTTTTAAATATATTTATTAGGTTCTTTTTTAAAAATGGATGTGGCAACATTCTGTACACTCCTATCGTGCATAAAAATTATGAAATACTAATTTAAAAAATACAGTTATAGCTATCGAATTAGAATGTGTGTTTAGAATCATTATAGCAAGTATTGCTACAGATTAACATTTGTATATTTGATATTAATCTAGTTTTATAGAATACTGAGCATTTATGATTAAAAACAAATTATGTTCCTTTATAATGCATTTAAATACAACTGGATTATATTTTGAATTATTATGCTAGATATTATAGCCATGTACCTTTCTTTTTACTATCAACTAAAATTATCATTAGTAACAATGATGAGTTTAAAATTCATTTTTATGTTTTCTGCTAAGTTTCGAGTAGAATCCTGTAAACATTTCTAATTATAGTTTCTGTCAGGTTTTTGTTTTCAGTGTTGATAAGCAAAAGTAATTAAAAGTGTCATTTAAATACAATGTGTATTTCATTAAACTGAAGTTATTTTTAATTTATCCCCTCCTTCCACCTAATTAATGCTTTGTTGTTGCATTTTATTTTCATTCTGATCTTATTTGGAAATCATCAAATTATTTTGACTACAAAAGCTTGATAGGTTTGTGACTAGATTGATCATTCTTAATGTATATTGTTTTTTTATCAAATCTATCTTGTTATGCTTCTTAAACTCCTAATAATGCAATTTCCAACTTTATTTATTGTAAAATGGAAAGTTTTTTTATATCTGTTTTCTTTTTAATGAATAAGTTTGCATTAATAATTTTGTGGTTTGTAAATTTATTCATTTTTTAAATGTTGTCTTTACAGCTAAAATTGGCCTCCCTGTTGCTGCTAAAGTTGACCCAGATAAATCTCTTCGAACTGCATTTTCTGCTCTGTTTTGGAAGCTTACAGCAGAAGATCTGTCAGAAGACATAAAGTATGTTAATTGTTGATGATTCATTGCTAATTCATTTGAAAATGAACAGTTTACCACTGTTCAGTTTCAAATTAAATGGCATGGATTCTTCTCCCCTCCCCCTCCCAATTAACATTTTATTGGTGTAAATTATATGCTATTTGCTTTTTGATTATTTTTTTTAAATTAATCTTGAGTACATTCTTCATTTTCTTAAAAAAAATCAACTCTTTCTCTGATTATAATTTCCATTAATTGAGCTTTTGATTGTTTTATTATATGCATTGATGATTTTTTTTTTTTTTTGTATGCATCATCAAAACATCTTATTTTATTGATTAAAAGTCTATTCTGTGATTGTTACATGTCCCTTAATCTTTTTTTTCCCCCTCTAAAAACAATTTATTTTATTTCCAGGAATTGGTGTTGTAGTTTAATCAAAGCTGGTGCCAATCCTAATATGTTGACCAAGTATCCTATTGTTATGAGTTCATTTCCAGGAGTTAGATGTGAAGTCTTAAATAAACTTCATATAGAAGATCCGAATGCCCCACAGTACACCCCACTTATGATGGCCATTTACAAAGGAAATTATGCAGTAGCAAAAATGCTGCTGAGTAAAGGAGCAGGTGTTAATTTTCCTGATGATAAGCAAAGGACACCATTGATGCATGCTGTTCGCTTGGTGAGAATTTTCTTTGATAGTTGATGATTAAGGTTTTTTTTTTTTTTAGATAGAATTATTTTGCAGAATTGTAATACAGTACATTCCCAATTATCTGCGGAATTGGGTGATGCGGCCGCCGCGGATAACAAAAATTGTGGATAATCCGAAAAAAGCTAAAAACGGGTATAGCAAAGGAGAAAACAGTCATTCCAACTTTGAAAAATTGTTTTATGTACAATGAAACGTAAAATAAACAGCAGGAAATGTTTCACTAACTCTTACTATTTTAGTATATCACTCAAAACGAACCTAAAGTGCATTTTGTTAATGAAAACAGAAAAGTGCTTTGTACTTGTGAGAGGCATCAAGGATACACAGAAAAATGAATACATATGTATTGTTTTAATACTGTAATGTATTATGTAATTACAAAAGCATAACTGTAAAACTACACCTTTTTGAAAAAATCAGTCATTTGTGTTTGCTTCTTGCTTTGAAAGCATTATCTCTTTGCTTGGAAGCAAAAAAAAACTTAGTGCTGCAGGCGCGGATAATCGGGAGTCTAATGTACTGAAATTTAGAAATGGTGTGTGTGTTTTGGTGGGATGGGATAACTAACTTAATCTTGAATTAATTATGAAAATGTGATCAATGAAACAAGCAGGTCTAATCTGGAATTCTCCATATGAAATAATTAGTTTTTAAATTGAATAGTTATATTCTTTTAATTCAAATTTAAAACAGTTAATTTAATAAAAAGAGGGAGGAGTATCTGAACTTTGTTCTTCTAATTCAATTATATTGATGATATTACTTTGGATTTTTACTAAGAAAATACGTTGGAGTAAGTATGATGCTTCTTTAAAAAAAAAATGTAATGTATATTGGATACTGTTGTATGATTTTTATTTTGTGAAGTCCCCCCCCCCCCCCAAGAATTAACAATTATATCCAGGAGGCATTTGACTGTGTTAATAGGAGGGATTTTGTGTTAGGTTTTTTAAATTTCTGAAATCTAGATTTTTATTTCGGGAATTTACTAAATTTCTCAATTTTTGCCTCTTTTATTGAAAATTATACCTTACCAATGTGTATAAGATTTTCTTCAATAACTTTTGTTAGCTAATCTGAAAATCAGATCTAGGATATTGTTATAAGGACAACTTATCTAGATGTGCATAGTTTCTGATAGACAAGAAGATAAATATATTCTCAAAGAGACATATATATATATATATATATATATATATATATATATATATATATATATATATATATATATATATATATATATATATATATATATATATAATGGGTTGATTATATGATGAAAATATTATTTCGAAAAGATGTCTTCCTCTAATTTGATGATTTTTATCCTACGCTACATACTGAAATACTTTTCATGTTTTAGATAAGATTAGGAGAATATTTACCAGGTATAATTCTAAATGATGGAAAGTTTATTAAATGCAGGCTTTTAAATAATTATGCATATGTCTTATACTGAATGTTGTCATTTGTCTGAGAGTTCTGGGTTGCATATTTTGGGGCTGAAATATTGATGCTAAAAGAAAATGAAATATATTGATTTATAAGCAACTGTTATTGTAGATTATGCGGTTGATAATTGATTTTCTCCTTTTACTATTACTTTTCCCATCAACAAATTTAGAGATTTATAATTTCTTAGAATTGAATAGGTAAATGTGGGAGAATTTTATTTTATTGTTAACGATATTTAAAGTAGAAATAGTTTTTTAATGCCATGATAAAACTTGCATCATCTTAAAAAAATCATACTTTGCCCATTCTTAGTTGTATATAAATTTATATTGTTTGTAGTTTAATCAAAATTTACCTTAATGTTTTGAACCTGAATAGTTTAAATTGTTTTAAATCTTATTATGTATGTAAATTATATTTCAAAAAGTTTTAATTTGTAAAGGTTTTGGTTATATTTTTTCGCCTGTCTGTAATCTACTTAAATATGAATTATGATAAAGTTGTTCAAGTAAAAAGAGTATTTCAAATTGTTATTTCTTAATAAACTTGAATATTCTACAAATGAAATAAGTAAAATTCATTTAAAAAAATTATCATTTCCTTTCATGGTGATTAAACTAAAGTTTCTTTATTTTTCTAGAATGATATAAAAATGGTTAAATTACTTCTGAATTTTAATTATGATCCATCCAAAGACAAAAACCCATATAATGGTAAGTAAAATATATGTTTCACAAATTCTTAACTATTGTAATTCCTTTTATACACAATAAAATATTTTAAATGGATTTTCTTTTTCTTAGATGTAGAACCAGGCAGCTTTCAGAAAACGAGTGCAGTTAATCTGGCTGCACAAGATGCTAATGGATGGACTGTTATTCATTATTTAGTGGATCCAATGCCTGACTATTGCTATGCCAATACTGCATTGTTAAACTTTTTAGCAGAATTAGGAGCACCATTAGAAACTGCAAATGCTGCTGGAGAAACTGCATTGCAGATGGCTGTTCGACTTCAACGAGAAATTCTGATAACAGCATTGCAGAAGTTACTTAACACACCTGAGGACCAAAAGGTTAGTTTATTTGAAAATTCTAATTAATTTTCATATAAAAGTCCATTCTAAAGTAGCACCAGCTATTTCTATTATTTTTACAGCTTCTTTTCAGATTGATCTTCTTAATTTTGAAAGTAAAGAATAGAACAAAAGAAATGTGTGTTAAATTCTCTGTTAAATGTGAATTGTGAAAATTAAGTGCAAAACTAGCATGAGTGTGGTGAACAATTGTGTTAGAAATTTAAAATCAGATACTTTTTCTAGAATTTTAACATTTTGAGAATTGAATTTTATCATTCTGGACATCAATGCAAATCTGCATTTAAACTTTTGCTAATATGTTAGGAGAGATGTACGTATAAACAGAAACTCTGCACTGTCTATAGATTATACATAAAGCTCTAATCTGAAAAGATTTATAATTTCTAGGTTGTTGCTTAATTAGCTGAAAGCTGTTCTGAGTCAAATACAGATAGGGGAGAGGTCAAAGTTCAGCATTGGGAGGAATGTGTGATAGTTCTGTTCTTTTATATCTTTCTTTGCCTTTTCTTCCTCCCAGTTAGGAAATATATGGGATGAAATGAAGCAGTTACTTACAGTTTTGGGTTTAATAATAAAAAAGATAATTATTTTTCCATTAGGGTAGCCATTTTATTTTTGCAATCTCTTTAATATTTTTTTTTTTTTTTTCGTTATTCCTAATTATTTCAGTTTCATTCATCCGGATTTCAAGTATTGTTTCTAATAATTCAAAATTGCTGGCATTAATAAGAAAATTGGATTGGAGAGAGGAACATAGCCTCATTAAAGAAAGAAAGTAATAAAAAAAAATTAAAGGTGAATAGCAGATTGAAGCATAAAAGAAAGTTTAAATTGTTAGCTCAATAATAGCAATAATGTGTAAATAAATAAAGTTTTTACATGACTATATTTAATTATTTATAATACATGTTTTGTTTAGTTTATCAATTTTTACCATACTTTTTATTTAAACAAAACTTTTTCAGTAATTCAATTTTCATTCACTAATTTCCTCTTAAGAGCTGCTGAATCTACAATATTTTCAGCAGCTCAAGTGCATTTTGTATTTTATTATTCAATTAATCAAACTTAATTTATTTCTCAGTGTTGATGTTTGGCATGATTCTAAATTTATGTAGTTTAGCCTTTTTTGTTTCAAATGTATGTAATGTCTATAAAATTAAATGTTTACCCGCAAGAACTTTACTCTTATAAAAATATGATTAATTTTAATTGCTATTCATTCTTACATGACTTTAAATATTAATAAAAAAATCAATAACTGTAAAATGAAATTATGCAAAATGACAAATACTAAATAATGATAGAGATTAACTTCTAGCAAAAGAAAAAAAAAATCTATATTTAAATTTTAATGAAATCGAAATTAAAACCCTTGAATGTATGTATGGGAGAGAAAGAAAGTGAGAGAACATAAAATATTTTATTAAATGTGTAGTTTCTTACTCTTTTTAATGTAAAATAAGTAACATTTCTTTTTCTGATTGTAGTTTAAGTAATTCGGATAATCTGAGGTATTTTTATGGCAAATATAAATGTTTAAAACTTTTAGGTGTACATACACACTAGAAGATTTTTTTTTTAATTTTAACTTTAAAAATCCAGTTTTTTCACAGTAGGTCATCAATATATGTATAAACTCATTTCAGTGAGAAAAAACCATATTACACTAATTATTAATTAAATAATATTTAATGAGATAATTAGCATATTTTTTTAAACATGATATCTTAAATTCTAATTTATACAGACATAATTCTAGTTGGAAATGATGCCTAATATTAGTCTTCATGTTGTCTGCCTCAATCAAGTTATAAAAATATATAGTTTTTTTTTGCCAATTTTTCATTAACGATGAATAGAAAAAGCGAGATTTTTTCTGTAATTTTAACTTTTAAATAGCTGTTAAAAAATTATTTCTATAAATATAACTTTAATTCAGGCACAAAGCATCCACTGTTTCATACAGATTATTTTGATATATAAATAATTGTATTTGGTTCATTTCTTGTTGAGTTATGATTGTTTGAATGAAGCAACATAGTGGGAAAATATCATTCTTCATAAAATGAGTTTTAAAAAAAACCGAAACTAGAGTTTTTAGTGAAAGTACCTCAAGAAAAATAATTATTACTCGAGAAATATTCCAAATATTGACAACATCTTGCTGTCTTTTGAAAAATAAAGGATTGGAGAACATTTTGAAGCAATAAAAAAATATTCAATATTTTGAACAATTTTTGAAGTTTCAAGTGTGTACCTACACCTTAATGAAATGAACACAACATACATTATTATTTCTATTCTTTTCAGACAAAAATAGAGCTTAGCCTACCAGTACCTCCATCTGATGATGTTCAGTGGGACCAACCTATTTCGTCATATATAGAAGATAGTAAGCAATATTTGGAGAAAATAGAAAAGGAAAGTATGGATGTAGATGATCAGTCTTCTTTAGAGCCTGATCCATTGTCTGGTTTTGAGAGTACTGGGTGAGTGGAATATTTATTACTTCATTTTTCTTTCTTTCTTAAAGCTTAAATTATGGTTAATTGTTGTTGTTTATTTTAGAGAAATTGTTATGGACACAGAGAAAAGTATACCATATGATATTGTTATGACTGTAGTTGATTTGAATTATGGAGCCTATGGTATTTACAACTTCTATAAAATGCAGGTATGAATGGATAAAAATTTTGTTAGTATATTTTTTCTAATTTCTTTTCTGATATTCTTCATCACTTTAAAATTGCCAAAACATTTCCTGCCATCCTCTGGGCAGTTTTGGAAATAGTACAGAGTGTATTAATTAAAGAGCTAAAATGGATTTGTATTATTAATTACTCTATGTTACGTAAACTGAAACTTAAAAAAAAAGCTCATTTTGCTCATTTATGTTTTTAGATATTGCAAAAATTTAATTCTAGCTAATGATATTCAAGAGAATTATTTTTGACATATGGATAGTATTTTATTTAAATACTTTTAAACTATTTTAATGAATTTGAATGGTTTGGAATGAAATTTGATATATGTCTTATTTGGAACTTTTATTTTATTAAATGATAACTCTCATTTCATCTGTTAACACAATTGCCTATCTCAGAATTATTTTTTAGATTTCTCTTCAAAACATTCTCATCAAAAACAAAAGGTCCATAAAAAGTCTTTTATAAATTATATGTCCCAATTTTTTTAAATAAAATTTGAATTATGGAAAAAGAAAAGTTATGTCGCTTAATATCACGTTTGTGGTTTTATCTGGGGAATAAAAATAAAATATCAGAAAAAAATCTGTAAAAATAATTTTTTATATTAAAAGAAATAAGGATTTGAAATTGTTTGTTATAGTTGGGTGAGCTAAATAATTATTGCCATAGAATGAGTTTGAAATAATAATAAAATAAATAACTGTTGAATTAAGAAAGATTTTTTTTTGAAAAGTAATAAACATTGATTGTTTTCATGATTTTTAAGAATTTTTATTTATTATAACATTAGCTATTAAAAATGTAGATTCTAAAGAGCAATAATTTCATTTTATCAAAAATCGATATGTAACTTCTGATTACATATTCTGTTAAAAGGAAATAAAGGACTAGACACAACTAGAAATTATTGATTGATTTTTTAAAAAAATATATTTTATTCTTAATAAATTAAACTCTTAAAAACTATTGGATCGCTCATTCCCCAACTCATCATATGTAATGTACATAAATTTTTTAACTAATGTTATATAATACAGGAACTTTGATATCTGTTATCTTTTCTCTTTTTTTTTTTTTTTTTTCTTGCAGATTATTAAACATAAAGGCAAAGATCTTTTCGTCTTATTTACATGCTGGGGTCGAGTTGGAGACACAGGGCAACATCAGAAAACACCTTTCAGTACACTAGCTGATGCTGTTAAGGAATTCAGTAGAATATTTCGTGCCAAATCTGGAAATAACTGGGATGATGTTAAAAAGTATGTTATGTTTATTTTCCCAAATTGTGTACCTGCTTTAAATTCAAACTAATCTCGGTAATCACAGTACTCTGAAAGGAAAGGGGTTAATTAATTGAAATGCTAAATTGCACTACATAATACATATGGAATAAATTTTTAGTGTTCGTCAAATGAAAAATCTCAGTTGTTTGATATCTGAAATTAAGATAATTGTTCAGTCTTTTAATTTGTAAATCTGCTTTAAATTTTTTAAAAAAAAAATTGGAACTCTAAAAAATTATTTTTATTGTTTTAATTTTTTAAAAGTTTGTACTCATTTTTTATAGAGTTGGGAAGTATATATTTATTACTTTAGTGTAAATTTACTCTTAACTTGTAAAGCAATATTAAAGGGAAGTGCTGTATCCCCCTCCCCCCTCCGTCTTTTGTATATCTTTAAATAAATGTGTTCACTAATAAGTCCGTGACTCATTACAGCTTGATAAATTTTTTAGACATCATATTTAATTTATGGCTGTGTTTTTTTTTTTTATAGAAAGAATTAATATTTTTTAATAGCTGTGCAATTGAAGGGGGGGGGCACTCAGATGTCATCCTCATCATCTGACTGCGATTCAAAATTACAAGATCCATCCAGAAATAGCCCTAGTGTTGCTTTAAAACGAGACATTAATATATAACTAAACTGAAACGAACAGTACTTCTTCTTATCTTGCAATCTGTCACTAGAGTGCAGGTCATGTGAAAGTGTGTATTTAATAAAACATAATTGTATATTTAGTTAATTGGTACATTAAGAGTTATTACTTTTTTTCCCAAAAAATTAAATGTTCTAACAACAATTATAAAATATCCTTCTCTTTCATTATGAAATTAATGATTGTAAAACTTTTTTTTTTTTTTTTTGAAAAATTGTGCATCTATAAGTATTCTCATTGTGACCATTTTTAATTTCAGCTTTCAACCTCAACCCAAAAAGTATCGCTTGGTCCAGTTGGAAAAGAAGAAATTTGGTCGTCGTCGAAATGTTAAATTGAACCTGAAATCTGACATTCCATCAAAACTCAGCACTGACAAGCAAAAGCTAATGGAAAGCTTAGTAAGTATTGAAATTAATTTTGTATTTGCTGTTATTGACATTTTAAATTATTTTTCCATTAGTCACTGAACATTAAATATATTAATGTTTAACAGATATGTATGTTTCCTTTACATATTCTCAATGATTATTAATACTGAAATCACAAAACTTAACAAACCATTTATATACAATGTCATCCCTCCAAGAAAATGCTTAAAATGTGTATGGTGTATTTATATTTACATGTTTCTTTTAAATAACTTTTTAAGTTGGGGAGGACCTCTCATTGTTAACTTTTACAACCCTTCATAATCTGGAACTTTGTTTGAGACATCCCCCTCCCCCACCTAAAACACATTGACTTAAAAAAAAAAGATGAGAGAGGAAAGAAGCAATTTGATTTTATAATAGCAACTCATTTAAAAGCGACCTTGATATCAACTTTTTAATCTGCTTCAGTTTGCTTTAAGAAAGGTTTTACTCAGGACCAAATGGTGTATCCTTGCATTGCAATAAAGTTTGATGAGTAAAGCTATTGATACACAAGTGCACCAGATTTTTGGACCAAAATGTTTTCTCTCAAATGATGTTATTAATCCATGGTTCTTCCAAAAGATTGGTTTCATACATTAGAATTTTTTCCCGCAAGGTCAGATTGGAATATTTCAAGCATTTGTAAATCATTGGAGTTTTATAAATATTAACAGAAACATGTTGTAATGAGTGTAAAGGAAAACATACACTTGTTTTGAAGTCGTTATTTGTAATTTCTCCTCTCATTTGGGATGGAAGATGCTCTTGCAAGAATTTACATCAATATTCTATAGTTAATTTAGGTTCTTTCAATGATAGTAAAATACACTAGATTTTTTTATATTTTTTAATGTTGTATAGTGAGAATATTAATTATTTTTAATTATAATTGAAAAAGATACTATTTAAATAATTCATTCATTTTTACTTAAAGGTTATTTTCAAAATTACTTTTAAAAGGCAAGGGTTTAAAGGTTACTTTTTATGCATTATTTTGTACATTGTAATGAAATCGAATGTTTTTTAGAATTAGCTGACTGTTTTTTTTTTTTTTTTTTTTAACTGTCCTTCTTTCCTAGCTTGTTTGTCCTAAGGGCATTAATTGACTTCAGTTTAAGCTGCCTAACTGTTCCGATAAGATCTTGTCAATTTAATTTTACTTGCAGTGTGAGCTTAGAAAAAAAAATGAATGAATGAAATCTTATATGTTAATATTCTGATATAAAAATATCTTCAGATTTTGTTTAGATGAATGATTAGTCTTTAATTGGAATATATGCAGCTAAGAATTTCAAAATTTTTGAACTGTATTGCTTTTAGAATTCAGTTATATGATTCTCTCATATGTTCATTATTACATTGTTTCATTACTTTTTAGAGTGAGTGATTTGATCTGAAAATTTTAAATCTTCAAAATTAGTTTTATATTTAAGTTGAAAAAACTATAAAAATTATTTGGTATTGAAACTTCTATAATAACAAAGTTAATTGTAAATATATTCATTGTAAATATTTTGGTTCCTTCAATTTTTTAAGTAGTTCATGTTTGCCAAAGTCACTATGTTGATATGAAGTTCACGATATTGTTATGTATATATGAGTTAAGTGGTGAAAATAAAAAATTTTTAAATAGGATCTCTCCAAAGCTTATGTATTAATTGAGTCATAGAAGCCAAGACAACATAATTTTACTCATTTTATAGAATTAAGGAAAATAAAAGTGATTTCATTAATTTCCAAACACCATTTTTAGCATGGCTGACTTTCACTTCTGTGAGTTCTAGAGAAATCTTTTCTCTATAGCTTATTGATAAATATTTAATTTCAGATGGATGTCCTTACAATCGAAGATACACTGCAAGATTTGGGAGTAGATTCTACATATGAAGTGTTACCTTTTGGAACTCTCTCTGTAGAAACACTCGCTGCTGCTGAAAAAGTTTTGAAAGATATAGGGTAAAAATTTCTCTATATAAGTGAAAAGTTGTTTACTTCATTTGCATATAGTTTGAATTTAATTTAGAAGACATTAAAATTTATTTGAATAATCTTTTTTAGGGATGTAATAGCAGAGAAAGATAATCTACGTCAAAATGCTAAATTCCAAGATAAGTGTGCTGAGTTGATGCATAAGGTAAGCCATGGCTTAAGTACTAAATGAAAATAGAGTTGAAATGTGGTCTTTAAGTATTATTTATTTATTATTATTATTATTGAGAATACAGTAATGATCAGAATTGTGGAAATTCGTATTTGATGACTCATGACAGCAATTATATTAGGATAAATCATAAAATTACTTTCATTTCTAAGATAATTTAATCAAGAATTTGTTAATGGATATTTGTATTAAAATGGCAATTTTGAAGAAAGAAAAGAAAACATCACTTACATAAAATTCTCACTTTTGGTAGTTAATACTTAGTTGGGTAACCTGAAGCACTAATCAAGGCCTTGCCTTCTCATGGAGTTCACTAATGATTTTAATTCTTCGATTGTTATTTTCTAATACTATGATTGAATTATTGCTTTAGTTAATTGGATTTTATTTCTGGGTTGCTTCTGTGTAACAGGTTTCTTAAGCTACTCCATAGCTTTTCGACAGAACTGAATTCTGACATTTTCAGTAGTGAAATAAAATCGTCTTGAAACCAGTTTTTACAGGCAGTGGCATTATGACATGGATGTATGGATCCTCTTGAAATATAAATTTTTCATTATGTGGGAAAAGATCACATGCATAAGGCAACTGTTAGGGAATGAGTATTTCATTTATCTGTTTTGGGGTATTTATATTCCTGTTGGTCACATAAATTCTGCCTTGTTGTGGCACATCCCAGATCATAACTCAACTGAATGAGTAAAGCAGTCTGGGTGGAAATCTACTATTCTTGTCCTTACATATTTTGTCATCTCTACTAAATAGTGAAATTTTTCTCATCATTCCATATCACGCTGTCCCATTGCTCTTTTTTTGCTGTAAATTTCAGTTTTTGCACAATTTAATCTTTTCAACTGTTGTTTTGAATTTTAAGATGCCCCCCCACACACACACCCTGGAATTCTAGCAGATTAAAGGCATCAAAAAAGAATCAAATTGTCTTTTCTCCCAATTTCACATTGCATTGTGCCATTTCTCTTTGTATATTCCTGGATGATTTTTTTTTCTGTCACATAGCCACAATTTTGTCTTACTTGGTATTGTGAAGCCTTTTCTTGCTTTTACCGGTTTTGTTTTCTATTGACTGAATTTTCTTACACTTTCTATTTACAAGAATTTAGAAATACTGCCTTTATTTAGATTTTCACCAATTTCCTTTCAAATTTAATTTTAACTAAAGCCTTTTTATGTAAAAGTAAAACTTTAAATCATTTGTATGTTGATAAGTCAGATCATTGTAGAATTTCATTTTTTTTTTTTTTTTTTTTTTTTTTTTTTTTTAATATTTTCTCAATTCTCAAAAAGGAATCCCCCCCCCACACACACACAAAAAAAAGAGAATAATTTGATTATAATCACAAAATGCATGGATGTGGGAACTCCTCTTAAATGAAGAAACGCTTTTATCAACTTAAAAAGAAATGCGCTTCTTTATTCTGGTCTGTTTAGTTATAATTTAAAAGAAAATGTTAAAATGATTCATTACAGTGCAGTCAAATCAACTTGAAAATTATATATAGCTTATGATAGATAGTTCATGGCATGTGTAAACTATCAAATATCCAAAATTCATTTTTTTTTTTTTTTCAAAGTGTTTCCCAATTTTGGCCATTACTGTAAAAGTTCCCATCCATTTAATTTTCAATTTTATGTTTGTTATATTTTCCTAAGAAATTTAAATTTAAACTACATTAAGTTAAGTATCTCTGTGACAAAGTAGAAAACATTTAAAAAAAAAAAAAAGATTTAAGAAATTCTCTTTAACATATCATAACTGCTAGTAATGAATTTCTTCATATGATATTCAAAAATAATTTTGTGTACATATGATGAATTTTTCCTATTTTAAAAATTCTTATTTTAAATTAAAGCATTTCTAAATTGCTTATATGCCCCTGAGCTTTTTAGGATTTAATTACTGTAACTGTTATTTGCCATATCACCTTTAAAATTATTTTTGAAGGTCTGAGCCAACTCTTTTTAAAAAGAAAATCCCATTTCAAATACATAAAATATCAGTGGTCTGGTCCCCCCCCCCTTCTTTCCTTTGTTTTGTATTATGTGGTGCATTCTTCACGAGCCAGAATTACTCAATATTTCTTCTAAAATATTGTCAAGATGAGAACCTCTGCTTTATCATTTGCAACTATTATTATATATGACAAATATTATTATTATATTTCTGTTTGTAATGTAACACTTTGAAGACATAAGGAATTTTTAAAAAAAAAGAAAGAAAGAAAGAAAACCTTAATGTGTTTTGAATTTAAAATAGTTCACAACTGTTGATTAAAGTTTAAAAATGAGAAAGATTGGAATGAATTTTCTTTTCTCATTTATGTATACTAAGCAATTTATAAAGTGACTCATATGTGAATTATTATCTATTTTAGATTGTTAACTTAAGTGAAGAATTTTATCAAATCCTTCCTGTATATGGTTACCAATATGAAAAGCTATGTCCTTTATTCAGCGAGCCAGATGTACACTCAAAGCTTAAACTCATTGACAATTTGTTGCACATTGGATTATCTTCTCAGTTATTTTTAGGAGCTAGTTTGAAAGCTGCTGGTAAGTTAAAAGTACTGATTAATTGCTAAAAACCTATTTATTATAATTTCAAACTATTCTCTGTGTTGCAAGATTGTTTAGGATGTTATGCAGATGAATTGGGTATTGTTTCTATTATAATTTAGAGAAGTAAAATTATTATTATTAGTTTTTTACTATACTCATATTTTATTATACCCTTTTTATAATACTACACTTGTTTTTCGCTAATATGATTTTCTTTTAAATTATTTAATTTCTAAGGAGTATTTTGTGGATAAAATGAATTTAACACTTTATTGGTGTTTAAAAGATTAGTGTTTCACAAATACATTTCTGTGTAAATACGAACTCAATATATTAATTTTGATTTTAATGAATACTAGAACTAATATCTTTTTTGCCATGAATGAAGTGGCAGAAAAGTTGGGAGAGGAAGGCTATTCACTTATTTGACCACTGTTTAAGAAATTTTATTACAGACTGAAACACAAAAAACATTAGTGGATGAAATGCTTTAATAAAAGTTAACAAACTTTTCAAATAAAAATGAAGGAAAACAAATTATCACTGAGTTTGTTGATCAAATATATCAATTATGTAGTTGACTTTAAAGAAATATGTATTTATTAAAAGACAGTGATTAATTTTAGAACTTTGAAATTGTTCTTAACAAAAAAAGGGGGGATACTTATTCTTATTGTCATAATGGCATTAGATATTCTTATTGTGCATATAATATAGTGCATCTAAAAAACCATCTTTTGAGCTTGCCATAGTGAAATTTATGTTAATTTTATATATGGAAATATGCATCAATTTTTAAGTTTCTTATATGCAATTTTTCAATTCAGAGTATATAAAATCAAATTTATTCTTTCTAATTGGTTTGAGAAATATACATTCCCAGTGAATTGCTGATTTGATTAAAATTTCTTTTCAAAGAAGAGTATTTATATCTCATTACATTTTAGTATATTTCATGGATACTAAGCCTTTGCTTTAAACTTTCTCATTAGTGTTCTTCAAAAAATGCAACATTTATATGTTCTGTCTTTTATTTCAGAAATCAACCCTAAGGATTATGTATATAGGTCGTTGAACTGTAATTTAACTCCTCTGAATCAAGAATCGCAAGAAGCTCAAATGATTTTACAGTACATTCACAATACTAGTAAGTATAGTGAATTATATCTTCATCATCTAATAAATTTGCTTATTTAAAATGATTTTTTTTCATAGTTTTTTCTTTGGAATTGCATGTGAATTAATTCTTTTTTTTATTCCATCAAGGCAAAAATGTGGAGGTTCAGTCTATTTATGCTGTCCATATACCAGAGCAGGTAGAGCAATTTAAAACTACAAAACTTTCCAATCACATGCTTTTGTGGCATGGAACACGCCTTTCAAACATGCTTTCCATTCTTGCCCGTGGATTGCAAGTTGCTCCTCTTGGGATACAAATGAACGGCCACCTTTTCGGAAAGGTTTGTTTGGTGTTTATGATAATATTTTAAGAAAATTTATATTCTTAATCATTTGCTTGGCATCATGGTCGTATTAAATCTAATACTGATTTCGTAATTTTAAAGTATTTCTGAGGAAATGTTTCTTCAATAATAACTCATTAATGAATAATTGTAGTAAATGAAATGAAATAAAAAATGAACACACATTATTCAGCCAGTTCAGTGTGTTTGATGTGGGTACAGGTTAGTCAAAATCTTCATTTAGGTGCGATATGGTGACAGTTAGGTGGTGTATAATTTTTAATCTAATAAAAGAGAAATCTTATTTGAGTTGTATGTTTTTTTTTTTGAAGAATTTACTATGCAGTCATTAGTATTGCATTCAGCTTGTACATGTGCCTTCACTCGACTTTAAAAGAGTGGGGGATTGGAGGGGCTTTAAAAAATATCTAGAATCAACTGGTTAAAAAGAATTCATCTGAACCAATCAAGGAAAAACGAGTATATTAATGCAAATTAAAACTTTCTGTATTATACAAATTTTTAGTTGCTACTGCTTTTGTGAAACATCATAGGAAAAATTAACATTTTATTTTTCCAAATTTGACTTGAAATTTATTAATTTTTGCACAACAAACTTGTGAAAAGTTTCGAAATTGTTATCCTCATCTTTTAAAATGGAGATTTATTCCTGATTGTATAATTTAATTTAATTAAGCATTATTTACATGCTTTTTTTAATACTATATTGTTAATTTTTACTCAATTTAGAATATCAAAATTCATCATAAAACTCAATAATATAATTTATTTACAATTACTCTATTATACAAATGTATTTTAAAGTTGAAAATCATTTTTGTTTAAAGAAATATTTGAAATGAATTTTCTATCTAATTTGATAAAAGTTTTAGTTAATGGTTTTACAAGATGTTTATTGAAATTTTGTGTTTATATTTAAAGATGGAAGGGGGAAAGTGATCTTTGATTCCAGGATTTAACTTCATTCAAATTAAAAAATTCAATTAAAAAGGTATTAATTTAAAAGTTAATCATTATTAACTACAGCCTAATTTTAAGAAAGTGTTGCGCATTTCATTATTAAGAGGTACCAGAACTGGGAAAAAAATGGAATTGATTAATTATAAATAATTTTTACAAGTGAAATTTTGAAAGCATTTTCTTTTAATTGCTTAACAGTCTTTACTTCATTTACTTTTTTTTTTATCTAATTAAAATGGTATGAGCATTACAATTATAATGAAAGTAGTTTTTACTTTTCCTTTTTAAAATTTTGCATTTATGATTTTATGCTTTACAGTGCTGCTTTTCATTCTTTTTCCTTGTTTCAGGGAATTTATTTTGCTGATATGTTCAAAAAGAGTCAAAAATATTGCTACCAACATGATTCTACAAAAGTGAAAACTATACTCCTTTGTGAGGTGAGTAATTTTTTTAAACACTTATTCTTGTTTTATTAGAACACTAGATGGATTCAATAAATATTTAAAAAATACTTCTGTAAATATGGGCTATTATCTAGATTTAATTAGTCACTGAGCAATAAATTATTCTCAGTTTCTTTTTGCAGAAACAAAAAGTTAATAACTTTTGTATATATTGAATATATGATTCTCTGTGCCATCTTTAGTAACCATTCATTTTTAAATTGAAATTTCTTATCATATGCATTCAATTGTTTTTTCCCACTTCTCTTCACTAAGGTTGCATTGGGTGATATTAAGGAAGTTGATTACAATGCAGTTTTTGATCCCAATGAAAAGTTTGACAGCATCAAAGCTGTTGGACATAAGCATCCTGATCCATCTATGAGTGCATTCTGGAAAGGTAAGAGATGTTTATTTCTTTTTTTAAGGAATAATAATTATGAATTTTATTGGTTACCTATTTAATATTATATTATTAATATTATATATAATTAATATTATATTAAAAATTATGTTTTGTTGATATAATTTTTTTTATTAAAAAAATGTTTGTCTTTTTTTTACAATGCTGAATCTTTTCCATGAATTTCCAGAATAATTCATGAAAGTAATATCCATATGCATAATAAATGCTGTTGAATATAATCAATTCATTCTACTGATTGCAATGAAACCCAAAACTTTGGACAAAAAGAGGCGATAACAATTGATATGGTGATAAGCTTTCTAACATTTGAAATTGCTGAACATTCAATACCAGATCTGAAACAGTATATAATGAATCTAAATTCCATTAATTTATTTATTGTATAACTCTATTTCTGATATTCTCCTAGGATATAATTCTTTGCACAAAAACAACCTTTCCAAACAACCAAATTGAGGTGCAAGCCAAATGGCATTTGCTAACATTTCTTGTATTATTAGCTTACTTTGTTAATTTTATGGATATTGTAACATAGATGATGAAAAAAAAAAATATTCAAAATGTGCCTAAAAAGACCTAGAATTGTCAAATATGGCAAGGGTTTTTCAAACTTTAAAGTTTTTTCATAATAACTTTTTTTTGCATTTATTGCATGGGAATAATTTTTGCATCACTTTTAATCCATTGCTGATGACTGTTCATCACCCAAATCATCATAAAACAACGATACTTGTAGAAGGAACGTCTTTCTATGTTCCACGAGGTTGAAGAATTAAAATTTAAAACTTAAACATTTCAATAATATCAATTTTTTTTCCATACTATTTTAGTCTCTAATTTTAATAAAATGTTAAAATATTGTTTGATTATTTTATTATTTTTTATTGGATTTATCCCCCATGTGCATTTTGTAACAATATTAAATAGATGTATGTGTGCTTGCATGCATGAATATTATTGTGGCTATATAATTAAGAGAAAATTTCAACATAGACTGAGGATCCAAGCTAAAAAAAAACGCTGATATTTAAGATTAAAGCAGAAAAAAAAAATTGAATGCTTGTGTTTAATTGGTTTTTTTTTTTTTTATGTTATCTGTAAGCTCCATCTGTTTGTATAATGCAAGCACTTTCTTCTTGCATTTGTTTTTTTCCCTGAATACATGGTAAATGAGTGCTTATATGTTTTTATAAATTTGCATTATTTAATGTATTGCTGTAAGTATGTGTATATATATATATGTCATTTTTGTGTTTAAAGCCAGCATTATTTTATATCTTAGGTATAACTGTTCCTCTTGGGACACCGGTCAATGCCCTGGAACAATGCACGTCCTCCTCGCACCACTATCTGAATTTCAACGAATATGTGGTTTATAATGCGTCTCAAGTGTGCGTTCGCTACTTGATACGGTTCACTGACTCCAGAAATGATATTTTTTTCTAAACTTTATTTTCGTCTCACATTCACAATTAAAAAGTGCATGGACACCTCCTGACTGTGCTTCACGCTCGAAAGACATTGAGCCAGCAGGCTGAATAAGACTTTTCACTTCTCTGGGCTTTTCTATCGCCTAAATGAAGTTATGTTACAGAAGTTATTACAGAAGCAAACTTTTTCCTTTTCTTTTTTAACATACCAAATGATTTGTCAGCAAAAAAAGTGATTTTTTTTTTGTTTTATTTTTTTTCCAGTGAACAAACAGTTTTTCTTTATTTTTAGGTATACATATAACTGAAGGATTAAAAAAAAAATAAGACTTGGCACCAAACTAGGCTTTTTATCTCTTTTAAAATTCCAGCACAATTCCTCTATTAAAAGAAGAATGGATTTAAAAATTTGAAATTTGATAGTATGTTATGAAATCTAATATCTAATATATATGTATATGCAAATATATATATATAATATATGAAATGAACTTTAAAATATTTTGCTTTTTTGATATTATTTTTATTTGTGTCACAATTTGTGTTGGGATTTAAAAGAAAAGAAAAATAATATTGAAAAAATAAATCACTTTATAGCCTCCTATGGAACGAAAGTCATTAAGAGGTCATTTTTACAATACCTGATTTTAGAAGCCCTTGTGACCTATTTTGGTAACAAGCGCAGTGTAGATATAACTCCATACAGTTGATTGACTGTATGCCTTTTAATTGCAGAAAGTGTTTTAAATGAAGTTATGAAATATTTAATTTTAAGATATCTTCATGTATCCCTAATTTTAAAGTCAATATTTGCTGTTTTGGTCATTCTATGGAAACTTTGACATGCCTGCATTTTCACTCATTGCAATGTTGTTAACCAGGTCAGTTAATTTACAGTATTTATGACCACCTCCTGGACTGATGGGAAAATTTTTGCACCAAATTTTTACCATTCATGAACCAATATTTTTTAGCATTCATCTTCTGATCGAGTATGGCATACTTAAATAAATCGAAATGTTACGAATCATGGAAGTCAATTATTTGTTTTTGTATTGAATTGGGTAATTGTATTGATGAATGAGAAATTGATTTTTCTGTTACTTTTTTTTAAATACAAATTTGTTGTATAAATCTATCATGAGTAGTGTTAAGTTGTGTGGCTGAAAACACTCATCTGCAATAAATGCAGCCGCCATCTGTAACAACTTGTTACCTGAAATAAAAATATTGCAATTCATGTGTTGTCTGTTTGTGTAATATAGAAAAGACTAGTGGTTTTATTCCTAAAGTCTTGCATTTCATATATTAAGGATTGCAGTGAAATGTGCATCTTTATTATTAATATATTGAGAGAAGTTTTGAAAATTTTCACTTCCTTTCATTGTGAACAAAAAAAAAAAAAAAAAAAAAAAAAATCTATAAGCCAAGCATGCCATACTCAAACTTTTACATGAGCCAAATAAGCAAAGCATAAGTTTGGGAAGGGGGGGGGGGCTTTAATTTCTATGAAACTTAAACTTATTTGGAAAATACAGGTTCAAAAAAATCATTTACAATACTTTACATCTCTTTTTCAGTGAAATCTTAATTGCAGTTGTTGTTATCAAAACTATATGCCAGTAATTCTGGATTTTTACAAGATTGTTTTTTAATTTGCATTGATTAACAGCAACTAAATATTTATAAACTGGGAAGAAATTTTCCATTATAATTTCTTAATATTTTCATATTTGGCTGGTAAATATATGAAACATCAATAAAAGTTATGCTTGATTGAATTTTGCAGTGCTAATCAAAATCTCGAATGAGTACTTATTCTTTAACTATTGCAGAATTGAATTCCAAAGATTTATAATACCCAAATTTTAAATTAAATCTCAGTTTTAAGGTGTAATATTTCCCTCCCCACATATTTTTGATTTGTTGTATCATCTAAATATAATTGAATTATATGTTGTTTGGAATTAAGAAAAATCAGTTTCAGATATGATATTTTTAAAACTTTTGGCTAAGCTGAAAAAATAATTTTTGTGGGTGGAGTATCATAAATGAACTTCTTATTTCTTTCTTTTGGACAAACTTTTTATAGATTTGTTCATGAAGTAAATTTATTTTATATTTGTGAATTTATTCATTTTCTTTAAATTTGAAAAAAGTGTAAATTTTTGTTGTAAAAATTAAAAATGTGTTTTCATATCTTAAATTTTAAGTTTATATATTCATTTAGAAAAGTATAAAGTTTATTTGAGGTTATAGATATATTGAAAGAGAGATAACTATATATATATATATATATATAATATATATAAAAAAATGTCTTCATGATGTTTAGTGGTATGGTTATTTTAATGTAATTTACTACTAATTACAGACAGTATCACTTATCAAAAATTGCAGTCTAGAATTGGAGTTTTAAATTTATAAATGATGTAAAAATGTATTTTGCTCAGTTTATTAAAAAATATATCCACCAATAAAAAACACACTATTGGTAAATATATTGTTTCCTCCTATCAGTGATCAGATTTTGTATCTCAATACTTAATTCAAAGTGGGCTTAAATTAAAGTTAAGATAAAAAAAAAACTTCATAGAATTTTTTTTTTCTTTCTTTTATGAAAATTTGCAGAGCTTTGTGGTTCATAGAGATATTCTCGCTTGTAGATTTGAAGAATCATTTGTCCTAGAACCAGTTCCACCAAACATATGTTGTGTTTATAGCTCCATAAACATTGTATCAATTATTGATCAAAAAAATTTTTACAATGATATATTTTGAATATTTAAAGAGTGGCATCTTATCATTGTCATCTAAAACATAATGCATGATTTTATAAATATGAAAGGATTAAAATTTAAAAAAAAATACTTGGATTTGAACAGCTGTGATTGCATTATTCTGCTGATATTTCAAATAAGTCATTCCTAAAATATTCATTTGTGTACCATTTTATTTTTTCGTATTCTAAAGAGATAATTGGAAAGTATTGTGATCATCATAAAATTTAACTTGAAATTATGATGAATCTCTTATCATTTTAATTTCCATGAACATTAAAAAAAAATAAATTTGGAATTATATTTGTCTGTGAGCATGATAACTAAAAAATGCAATGAGCTTTGGCAATCTTTACACAAAATTGTAAATTTTTGGTAACGTTTGTCTATACATTTATGTGAATAGGATACAGCAACAAACTAAATGAAGGAAATCTTGCCAGCAATTATTATTAAAATTACTGGATATTTCATTACTGTATGCCATATTTTGGACGAATTCTTACCTAACTGATTGACTTTCTGTCTGATTTATCTGTATGTTAATTTAATATCTCAAAAACATAAGTTAGATGCATAAATTTTAATGCATAATCTTTAAAACTAAAAGTGTCAAAGTGTTTGTAATTTTGGCTAAATTTCTTAACAGTTTGATTATTTAATTATCTTTGTTTATATGAATATGAACATGAAAATAGAGCAGGCAAGACGAATCAAATTGACCTTAATTTCAAAATTGTAGATTTATACCAATTGTTAGACAAAGGACAATTAACAAGGAAAGTTCAATTGCCTTCACTATATTGTAAAGCTAAACATATTATGGGACTATATATATAAAAAAAAAAGAAGTTGAAATTAGAACACTCTTGCTGTGTTTTTTTTTTTTTTTAAATTCATTTTGAGTTTAAAAAAAGATAAGTGCTGTTTGAAAAATTATTCCGGCAACTTATTCAAGTTTTTTTTTTTTTTTTTAGATGTTTTTGAAGCTCTTAATATATGGAAGGCTCAAAATATAAATATTCATTTTTACATTTTCAACAAAACATTAAGAAATTTACAGTTCACTTCTATAACTTTTTTTTTTAATACTGAATGAATTTCTATGTAGAATGTAAAGTAAAAGAATATATATTTATTGAATATAAAATATTATTGAAGAAACCATGTTAAATTTTTTAGCCTTTGTGTGTCATTTTCTGCAAATAATGGATTATACAAAAAATTTTAGTTAATATATGTTTTTCCTGTTTAGTGATGCATCAGGAGTCTTTTCATGAACTACATGAGAAATTGTGGTATCTCTATATGTGATGAAATGGAACTTAATTGAAATTATGATGGCTTATGGTGACTTCGGATAATTATATGATGATTTATAAAAAAAGAAATTATGATATTTCGATATGTAGTGAATTGGAACTTACTATGACTAGGATGGCTTATAGAAAGATAAATTATGGTATCTAATATGTAAAGAAATGGAACTTATTGTGACTGTGATGGCTTATGATGATTACGTATAATTATATGATGACTTATAAAAAGAGAGATTATAGTATCTTGATATGTAATGAAATTTAGGGTGAACATTTTGGTCTCGTGCTTTTATAAACAGTGAAATTTCAAAATATACAGCAGTGAATTTTAGCCTGCTATATTTGCTTGGATATTGTAACATTATAAATACATCTCTTAACCACTGCATGCAATAACCATTTGTTTCTTTTATGGTGCAAGAGCCAAGCTGTGCCAATGCAATAACCATACACTAGCTATGAAAAACAATGGTAATTTAATAATTATCTACTTTTTTCACTTTGGGAAACAGGAAATGGAGTATACATCTGAGTTTGATTAGTGGTTAGGGATCAAAATATTAATTTATATATAAAAATCAGTTGTAAATTTTTGATTAGGTGTTAATTTATAATAATTTAATGCCTAATAAATTTATAATTTTTTTAATTTATAAATTAAAGTATGATTAATTAGATATTTATTTATAATGTATTGAGATATTAATTATTCATTTAACTCATTATGTTATATTTGACTTGTCAGTCCTTATAAAAGAATTTTTAATGTTATTTTAATCATTTCTTAAAAATCTATCAGAATAATTAAATGCTTTTAATTGTGCATATGTAAATCATTAGCTAATAATTATGTCTCATTTTTTCAAGAATTTTATTACTTTTGCCAATATATATGCATTAAAAATAAATAGATAAAATATGTTTTCTAGTTAATGGAATAATGGACCTAGAATTACAAAACTTGGTAATTATATATATTTTAAAAGAAAGAAAATGTGCCTTTCAAAGCAATTTTTTTAAAAATTTTAATTAAAAAAAAATAAAATATTGCAATACAAAAATTATTTGTATATCATAGTAAAATTTAAAAAAAAAAATTTCAATACCAGTCTTTTGCTTTATAAATTTTTTTTCTGCATTTAATAAATTTTAAAGCATATTTTCCAAAAAGAGGAATAAGAATTTTGAACATATCATCTGCATACCTCAATACATCTGTATGCAAAATTTGAATAAAATAAGGCCTGTCATTTTTAGTCTTTAGAGGGCACACACAAACGACCATTGCCTTTTGTATACCATATTGATTAATGCCGGGTTTATACTCGACCAATTATAAGACGGCAAGTAGGCAGCGCATGCGTAGAAAGGGACAGATTTATGTTTGCCACAATTTCATAAGATAGATTCAAGCATTTCTTGCTTGGCTATAAATTGCTGCTTTGGCGTCCCTGAACTTTTCTTTTACATTGTTTATCGTATTAAAATGATGGATATGTACTCAAAGAAACATGGTAAAATAAAATAAAGGTCAACATACCTAAATTTGGAAAACTAGAAAAGAAATGGTGAAAAAAAAAAAAAAAAGAGAAATTAATCTATGATAACTGGTTAATTTTTTCACGCCAAAAAAAATACAAAAACTGCGATATTCTACAAATGCCTGAGCAGTAAGAAAAAAATACAATACAGTGGCATGTTGTCCCGTCAGAACAATTACTTGCCATTGATTGGACAGCAATTGCAGCCTCTTTTACGCATGCGCTGCCTACTGGCCGAGTGACATGATCAAAAGTTAGGCAAATGCAATAAATTGAATGGTGTAAGAATTCTGATATACTATGAGTTCTTATATACTATTTATCAAAATTTGAGTCTGAAAAATATTTTGCTGAAGAAGTCATTAAGATCAAGTTACAAAAACTATTTCATTTAACATTTTAGCGATTATTATTACCGACGAACTAGATGGTCGCCAAAGACGAACAGTGGAAGAATAGGTCGAGCTAAGATCGCTTTTCTCTTTACAAAGCGAGCTAAATTAAAAGCATTGAAAAGAAAAGTAGAATTGGGTTTCGAAGAAGAAAATAATAATAAATAATAAAAAAAAGATGTAAGCTTACTAAAATGATAATACATTAGAATCATAAAATTTAGCTGTGATATTTTCCAGAAATTTATTTGTTTGTATTCTAAGCTCTCTTTGCTCAGACTGCAATGAATATGAAACCGACTTCTTGTTTATGATATAGAAATTTCAGTTGCTTTTTATTTCCATATTGCTTCTGCAACTAAAAAAAAAATGTAAAAATTACATTTGGAATATTTTCAATTTCATTTATTATAAATTCAGATCAATTGACCAATTGTTTTATAATTACTTTATTTCCATTCCCTTCAAAGTAAAATTTGTTTAAAATAATTTACTTATTAACCTTTACTCATCATTTACAACCTGAGTAGCCGTCTTTGGCGACTAGTTTGTTCGCCCAGTTTATCAACTTTTTAAGTTGTTAAATGATTAATTTGTTCTGTGATATGACTGAAAAACATGAGTCCAATCAGTATACTGCAAATTAAAAAAATTATATATATTACGAAATGAAAGCGGGAGAAAAAATCCTACTACTGAGTTAATGACTAGTAAAAACAAGTGATTGAATGTTTTCATGTGCAATTTGAATTCCTTCATAGCATTTAAAAGCATTTTTTTTTTCTGATAATATATCAAAACGAATGAAAAGTATTATTTCTTTTAAAGAAGAAATTATGCAGAAATTAAATTATATTATTAAAAAGATAAGTTTTTGAGTCTTAAGGTCAAAAATCAATCTTATTTTTTTTTTTTTTTTTTTTTTTGTAAAATGATTGTTTAAAAAAATATGAATGTCAGTTTCCATATGGAAGTCTTAACCTCTTCAAACCTGACTTTTTTTTAAAAACTGATTAAAAAATTTGATTTCAAGATCCTTTACCTTTTTAATACATCTCAGTAGTTTATGGAGAAAACAAATATTTGTTGATCAAACAATTTTAAGGTACACATATGTGTACCTCAGGTCTTAAGCTAGTTAAAAATATCCTCGACAAAAAAAAAAAAAAAAAACATAATTTAATTTTCCTGATTACTTAATAGCTATACTTTTCCTATTTTAAGGCCTTGTAAATGAAAAAATACAAAATTTATTATAATAATAATCTATTAGATCTTATTATGAATAATGAAATTTCAATTTTTTTTTTAAAAAATATTACATAAGTAGAATGTAATATTAATATTGTATTTTGAGCACTTGACTTTTCTCCTAGATTTACATTCTGGATACCTGCATTTTGATGTATATTTATCGTCCATGTAGTGTTGCAGATGTGCTTGACATATCAAATCTATTTCTTTTAATGGGATAAGGACAATTTTTCTTGCTCTTTTAGGGATATTTTCACCAGAGGGTGGTGATGAAATCTCCAATGGTCTTTTAGTTGCATTTCCATCATTTGATGACCATTCTTCTATTAATTTGTTTTTACCCAAAGAAGAGTTTTTGCTTGTTCTTGGTTTCCTTTCTTGCTGATGTAGAGAATTCCCTCATATTTCAGCAGGGACCGAATTATATGCATTCGAAATTGCAATAAGGTCATAACATTTTCGGCTTCATTCCTACAGATCTTGTTGCTTTGCCACCACTTTTTAGTATATCCAGCTACTGACAACTACTGAATCTGCAAAATGCGTGAATACTCGTGTTGGCCATTTTTTATTCTTACTACACACCGGTAATATGCGAAATAATGGTCGATGCCTCCCATATGCATATTATATGTTTTTACGATAGCAGATTATTTTACATCAGCTTTTTGTTCAGTTATTTTGACCGTCTTCTGCCTGTTCCAGTTGTCTCATTACCTATACATGTAGATAATAGAGACCCGGATTTATTATCTTTCTACTTGACAAGGCACACTTTTCTATCGTCTGCGACCAATTCATTTTATTCTCCTCTTTCAATGCATTTCTCAGGTTTCATTATTTTCAATACATGAGAAATTCTATTGCTTCCTCTAAAATCACTTTGTTCAGAAAGTTCAATAATCTACTTTTGAGTTACAACCGCTTGAAGAGAGAAAAAAAAAATTATTATTAGCTAATAAAATTCCGTATGTTCTATGTATGATATCGGATTAAAATATCAATTACAGCACTACAAGACAATTATAAAATGAATTTTCTTACTAAAGTTAAAAAAATTAAATATTTTTAAATTTATATTTTATTACATTACAGACCATAAGAATTATTGGCCTAAGTGAAGATTAGTGTGCACCAGCTGTTTGTCGCCAATATTACAACCCATCGGATCCCTCTTATAGCAACCGTACTGCTGTTTTGTTTACTACTTTTTGCAATTGTTGAGTTGTATATAAACTGCAATTACATTATGAAAAATGTTAAATTAAAAATATTAAAAAAATATCGATTAAAAGATTTTAATTTTGTTCTTAATTATAATTAAAATTTATTAAATAAAGAAAGTTGAGCTTATAATTAAAAGTTATTTTCTTCTTTTTCTTTTTTAATGTGAATACGAACAGAAAATATTTATTCTTTTGCAATTTTTAATAGTCAGTATTCGTTTAAAAAAAATCGTCTGCATTCTCACTTTAAAAGACAGCTGCAATGGAATTCTTCGCAGTTCTCGTAATTCTTTTGGTGTTATAACGGTTGGTTCCCTTCATAATTTGTTATGTCGACAGTATTTCGAACCTGTAGAATGGATGAAGGGTGAGTTAAATATGCATATATATATATATATATATATATATATTACGAGTTGATGAAGTTAGGAAAGGATGCTTGTTT
This sequence comes from Argiope bruennichi, assembly GCF_947563725.1. Lineage (NCBI taxonomy): Eukaryota > Metazoa > Arthropoda > Arachnida > Araneae > Araneidae > Argiope > Argiope bruennichi. The sequence goes on from NC_079161.1 coordinate 22,015,405, forward strand.
GAAATTTTGTATGGAGAATGTTCCGATTGTTTATTTCTCCGTTTTTTTTTTTTTTTTTTCTTTTGGTTATGTACTGTTTCTGTTATCCACACAGTCTTTATGTTCAGTGTGCTAGCGAATCTACTAGGTTCCCGCTCCCGCTGCTAGCGAAGCCATAGGATGTCTTTTTCAAGTTAAAAAATTCTGCCCGGTGCCTTCGGCATCTGTGGAAGACACAGGGCAGAATTCCCTCTGAAATCCGTTCGTACAACAACATCCTTCATTCTTTCTTTTCAATTGATTATGTACAGTTCATGTTATCCATTATCTTATGCATACTCATTAAATTATCTTATTATACTCGTTAAATTATATTATGCATATTCATTTTTTTTTTAAAAAAAGGAGAAATAATATATATAAATTCTTTAGAATATTCTTAAATTCGAATCTTATAGCTACTTTTAAATGAGGCATTTTTTAGATATTTCGTAATATTATTGCTAAAATAAAATTTTAAAAATCGGATTTGAATTTTAAGAAATACTATAAAGATAAAAATGCTTTATATGTAATTGAACCAATATTTTATAACAGCCAAACGATGTGTTTGCTATAGAGAAAGCATGGAGCTATAATACATCGCTTTCCCTGTCCGGCTGTTGAGATCGGCAGATTTCTTTGGATGACTCATTTCAGCCGTCTGGAGGCTTTGTACTTTAGGAGGTGTTGGATGGAGCGATTTCCTTTTTTCTGAGAAAGCAAACATGCATTTTATGTACGAGGCTGCGAATTGTAAAGGAAGAGAGGCTTGAAGGTTGTACCATAATGCATCTCAATAGGAGAAAACCAGATTACAATTTCTTTTTTTTATGTTTACACCCCCAGCTTTGCGAGAGTGGCTCATTTCATATCAAGAAGCCGGATGCGGGTAGGTCGGTCTTCTGTCGACACTTTTCATTTCTGATCCCATATTGCTATACAAAAAAATACTTCTTTATATGTATTTTACCTAGCCTTAAAGTTTGGCCCATGAATTCAGGGACACCATGTATAAATAATTAAATTCATGCGTTGATTTGTTGATGAATTTGAAAGGTTAAGTGCAAAATAGAATAAATTAATCATTAAAAAAAAAGTTTGGGATTACAGCAAATCGGCAGAACTTATGTACTAGTCGTTTATACAATGGCCATGGATGGTGTTAGACATGTACGGTATTACATAAAACCTTTACATAGACAATTTGATATCCCTATCCATTTTTTATTTATTTATTTTTTTCAAAATGAAAATTGGAGAAGAAAGTAAAGAAAACTTTTTTATTTCGTTTAATTTTCTCAAAATAATAATACCGAATTTATTTCAATTCTTTAAAATTTGTGGCTGATAAATACTAATGAAATTAAACACTTGACGATTTCAAATAACTAGATACAAAATTGAAGAAAATGAATATTTATTACACGTTAGAATTATTTTTGAAATAAGATAGGATTAGCACTCAAGGTCATCTTTATTGAGATGTTGCAGTTCTCTTCCTCTCAGGTTTTTCGGGGTTGCGCATTTCCCTTTGATGTTGAGAGGCTTCTTAACAGCGATCCACTTAAAGGCGCAGTCGCATTTCAGCGGGTTTTCTGTAACAGATAAATAAAAATAAACTTTTCGTTTCTAATTTCCTTATTAAAAATACAGAATAATTTCCTGTGCGTATAAAATATCGCGTGGCCATGCCCTTCTGATATCTGAAAAAAATCCGAGAGATACCTATCAGAAAGATGAGCAATATCTGTCACAGTATAAAGGATAGCAACTGATTTAAGGCATGTAAAATGTAACTCGGACTTATCGTTTCGAAATTAAAAATCATGTAGATTAACTCTTACTATAATTTGCACTTTTTCAAACATGACAAAATTCTTTTTCACTTTCTACTATTAGCTAAAACTCTCTCTATATATATCTTGTTCTAATTTTCAGTCGTTAATAAAATACTTTTTATTCATCCACTCAAGTTCAAATACATTTTTTTAAACTTGTAGTGGATGACACTTGATGTTAATACAGTTTTTTTTTTCAAATATTAATTTATTAATTAAATTTGTCCAGTAATTTCTATTTGGTCGCCAAAGTCGCCAAGCTCTATTTTGCAAATTAATATTATAATTCTGTCATATGCATATACATATTTATATTAATTGTAATTATTTAATAAAAAGTAACTAAAATAACTTTTTTTTGTTGACCTAAGTAGGAATTGAACTAAAAATTATATATATATATATATAACTTGTTTATACTGTAGAGGCCGATGATGGCTCTACAGTATAAACAATACTGTATAACAAATGATAATAAGAAAGGAGCTAATAATTGCGGTATAGCTATAAAATGCGGTTTAATCGACTATGAGAAAGAGCATGGACCAATGGTATAGCATCACGTTCAGAGTTCAAATCTAGTTCTGGCGAGCAGGGCCCGACTTAGCCTAATTGGGGCCTGGAGCAAAAACTTCTTTGGGGGGGGGGCTCTATCTTTTTTGTCTTTGAAAAGCAATTTTAACAAAAAAGTTCATTAAAGAAGGGGATTTATAATAAACTTTCTATTCGATTTGGGTTCCCCCTCTGATGTGGGGGCCCGGGGCAACTGCGCCGTATGCCCCAGCCTTAGTCAGGTTCTGCTGGAGGGTCATGATCCGCGCAGTTCCAAAAAAGAGAAACGCTAGAATGGGAGCTCCCCAATTTGGCGCGTTGGTAGCAAAGTACTTAACAGGTAGGAATCTATTTTGCTTATTTTAATTTGTTAATTGGGGCAGCAGCTTATTTGAATCCCAACTCGAAGAAAGCAAATACATAATTTAAACACCTGATTGTGACAAAATTCCTTTTCATTGGGACAGTAGTTGATGCATTTCCAAATAATATGTAACGTATTCTGAAGACTTACGTAACTAAGCCTTTACCCAAAATTTTCTTTGTCATCCGACAAATTTATGGCAAGTTTTTAAACACCTTTTAAAAATATTTAAGGCTTTAAGTGAGTGATATGCTTACCATAAAAGTCGATATGACTAATATTACTGGTGGTTTCAAAGGCTGGCTCGTTGAGGCTGGAAATGAGATTTTCATTCAGAAAAACGGTCTTCAACTTCGGCATATCTGTTAATAAGTCAACTGGTATCGAAGTCAGTTTATTGTACCTGAAAGAGAATTGTTTGTTGCGTATTTCATTTGTTAGAAGATAATTTCAATAATTGAGATGATCTTTATCATTTTCCAGTAGTCATTGTCGGCAGCCTACTTTTCATAGAGGCTAGACTAAGTGCTGTGTGATGAATTGTAGAGGTGTTTAACGGCTCTAAAGTAGGATTCACATGAGGCCAACTACTGCGCGCAATGGCAGGCCACTCCTACTTCAGGGAAATCACGTGACCCCAACCAGACAATGGCAAATGGTTGTCTCATCGGGACAACTATTTGCCATTATCCCATTACGATCACGTGATCTTCCTGAAGTAGGCGTCACCTTCTATGGCGCGCAGTAGTTGGCTTCATGTGAACTCTGCTTAAGAACTGCCAAAGGCTTGTGTTCAAGTACTCCGCGATCAATCTCTCAAATCGGGGGATAGGCTGATTTATTATTTATTGGCGCAAGAATAAAAATAGCCTAAGCTGCATCTTCATGGATTTCTCTTTTTTCTTTATTATTTACTTACATTATAAAAGAATATATACTAAACTTAAAGTATAATTAAGAAGTAATATTATATACCAAACCAGTAAGATTTTGTTAGTTTGCCGAGCCTGTAGACTATGATTCTGAGCGACGTGTGCGAAAATAATACGATACAAAAGTAATAAATATTCATTTATTATTGTTTTTGTGCTTAAAGCACTAAATAAAATAAATATTTTCCTTTGAAATAATAGGCGAAACATTCTTTTAAGCCTTGTCTCATTAACGTGGAAAGAAAGAAAAAACAAAAACAGCGCAGTTTTTAAAATTTTATGGGCGGGAAAAATAGTTTAACACATTGCGCATGCGCGAATATTTGACGCGATTTGGCTCATTGGCGTGAGAAAAGAATCGGCAGCTTTTCTCCATCGGCTTAGGAAAAGATATATAAAAATTCAAGACAAAGACATGAATTGTAAAAACGCGAAAAATAGTTTTTAATTAATTACAAAATAATCACCCTGTTAATTATCACGAAACGTTCTACGATACATCTGCATGCAAAATTCCAATAAAATTTGACCAGAAATTTTTTAGTCTATGGAGGATATACACAAAAGAACACTGCCTTTTATATACGTAGATTTCGGATTGCAGAGAAACAGTTTTAAAACAAGATGGTCTTTTCTTTCTTCCCAATCCGTGAATTTTGTCTGTTGAGACATATACGTTTTTTTTTTTTTCTGACAAATCTGATTTTCTTTTGACAAACAGAATTTTTCAAAAAGAAAAAAAAAAAAATGTTGGCATTGATTTGAAACTTTTATTCTTCTAAATTATAAAATTTCACAAATTTTTTTAAAAAATGAAAATATTTTTTTAAAATTAAGACTTTAAAAAAATTACTCCCGATTTAATTAAGTTATCATGACGTTCGATAACGCTTTTATAGGTAACTTTTAATTCTACTTTAAGTTTTATAGATTTTTATTTGAATAGGGAAAATCGATGTCTGAACTCTACCGCTATCACCTCAGAAAAAGAAATCCTGGTACAAACTTAGAGGCTTGTTTTGAACACCCAATTCAACAACGTAAATTAATAAAATTGCTAATATATATTATTTCACATTTTGATACCTTTAATGTTAATTTGACTACAGTAATCAAATTGATATATATACAGTAGGCAAAATGATTATTTGTACACCACTTTTTTTTAAAGTTTTAGAAACATATAAGCAGCTATTTTATTCATTGCGACGTGTGAGCGTGAGTTTGTTGTTTATTTCTAAGTAAACGAAAAAAATATTTTGAAATAATTGAAAATAAAATCTAAATCTTACAAACTTGAAAAATTTCTTGCAAAAAGTATATTTGTACACCTATATCTCTGGTAAGTATTACTATCATTTCATGTCATTTTTCACATTATAGTTAATTTTTTGGATAGTTTGTATTTTTTTAAATCCGAACATTGTATTTGTATTTTTTTAAATCCGATAGTTTGTATTTTTTTATCCGAAAAATCTGGCGAAAAAATAAAACAACCCTTGATAGTAAAAATGTACTTCAGATCCTGAAACATGGTGGTGGAAATGTGATGGTTTGGGGCTGTATAGCTCATTGCGGTGTCGGAAAATTACACTTTATTGACACAAAAATGACAGCTTTAGGTTACATTGATGTGTTGCGGCATAACTTATTAGACAGTGCTAGAAAATTGGGTATCGGTGACACTTTCTTATTCCAACAAGATAAAGATCCAAAACTCACTGCGATAGTTACTAAAACATGATTGCTTTATAATGCGCTAAGACGCCTTGAAACTCCACCACAATCCCGGGTTATAAATCTAATTGAAAATTTGTGGATGCTATTGGATGCTCAAGTCCGAAAAAAAAATATTACAAGTAAAAATAGTTTGAAAGAAGCACTCATGGAAGCTTGGGAAGAAATCGATCAAGAAACCACCAAAAAATTAATAGAATCAATGCCAAGACGTCTTGAAGCAATTGTAAAAGCCAATGGAATGCATAGAAAGTATTAAATTTCTATAAAATAATTATAATTATGCTTAAAATTTGTCACTAAGTAAGTGTACAAATACTCTTTTTGTATAGTTTTTATAAAGTTTTATTCATTAATCAACTAAAGTTTATGCGATTGTTTTTTTGTTGATATTTTATTATTATTTTACCTCACTAGAATATATTTCTGCAATTTTAACTTAGTTACCTTATTTTATTTTGCTATAATATTCCAAAATTGAAGTGTACAAATAAACATTTTGTCAACTGTAAGTATAAAATTATAGGGTTTTGATTTCTATTAAAATTTTAGGCTCAAAATGATTATTAACATCAATGATAAAAGATGGTCGGGATAGCCTGGTTGGTAGAGTGTCGGATTCGCGTCCCTTAGGTTGCGAGTTCGAACCCCGCCGGCCGAAGATTCCCCGCGTGCTGACGCGCGTTAAATCTGTCGTGGTCACAAAGTCCTCCATGTCGAGAGTAATACCACTGGGGGTACTGGATCAGGGGTGATCGTTCTCTTATTCAGGTCTAAATTACGATCTGTGTTTGAGTGAATGAAATTCGTCCCGTAAAAAGGTTTGTGACGTGTATGTAGCTAAGTCGTTCTCTTGGCCCTAGATGGCGCTACTATAGAAACAAGAGGTGCTCCCCCCCAGGCCTAAATCCGCTGTCTTCGAACAGTGGGCTTGCCTATGGCAAGTGCCATAAGAAACAACAACATGATAAAAGATTCAATTGAAACTAAACACAACTACTAGTCCCGGTGAACCAGCTGATAAAGGGTGTCCCAAAATGAATGCAAGATTTTAATTTGCCACTAATCGTGCACTAAAGTGTTGGCAACACTATTAAAAAAACTTTTGACAGCTGATAGTTAAAATGGAGAGTTACATGATAGATCAACATGTTAACGCAAGATTTGAATTAAATAAAAACACAGTTTTCCCCCCTTTAAATTTTTATATTTTTATGAATCCTGAAATATACAGGATATGGTTATGTATGGAATAAAACATAGGGCAAATGGTGTCTCACGGCTTTGCTGGCCCTTACACACTCTTCTATCGAAATTTTCCATGATAATTTTGCCTAAATGTGACCGAATTTCATTGGTGCAGCGTTAAATTACCTCCTTTAATGCACGCGTGCTTGTGAGCTTGTTTGCATAAACCTTTGACTTCAAATAACCCCATAAAAAGAAATCCAATGGTGTTAAATCAGACGATCTAGGGGGCCAATTTTCAAACTGATGCCTCCAGACTTTTAATATTTTTTTTAAATATTGCTCAACAAGGAAAACACGTTGTTCGATCGTGCAAAGCTCCTCTTTTACTAACCTTAAACTATCAGCAGTCTAATGGTGTTTTTAATAGGGTTGCAACACTTTACTGCGTGAATAGTGGAAAATTCAAATCTTGGGCTAATTTTGGGACATCCTTTAGTTAAAGACGGCTGCATGTTAACAAATATTTCATTGATTGAAAATTTTTCTTCCCTTTAACCCCGTTAAAGAATAAAGGATATCAGATCTTGTATATCAGACACAAATGAATTTGACGATTTCTTTATTCGGAGAGATACACTTCGAAAATAATAGCAAAAGCAATTGTGAATGACTGCAAAAGAAGTATAATATATCGAGTATAAAATATTTCAATCAATAGAATTTCAATATTACGAAATTATTTAAGGGTTTCATATGGTTGATGCATGTGATATAATAGTTATCTACTACTAATATAATTTTTTATTATAAATTAAAGACTTTTTTGAATTTTTATACAAACAGATATTTCTTCTTTACAATGCACTTCATAACAAAGAATTCTCTACTTAAAAAATGTTAATTTAACTTACGAAAGAAATAGGAGCTCAACTTGAAATGGCTTTGGAAAAGAATCTCGTACAATACGTTCCAGTTTATTATGAGTTATAGATAATGTTTGAAGTAGCCGGAATCCTTCGAAAGCACCTAAATAAGCATCATGAACAATGAGAAATATTGAAAAAAAAAGATATTTATTTATTTACAATTTATAGCAACAGTGATATTGTGACAATCAATGTTTCAATAAAATTAAGTAAAAATCAACAAAACGATTTTTTTAAATGCACAGGTCCACCTAAAGAATTTAAGAATTATGTTGCAGAAATTCCTCCACTAAGTCCGTACTGTTTGATTGTATGGGTGTCTGGTGTAACACAGTCAGCAGACCTCGATAGCAAATAACGACGATTATGAACAGGAAGACACGAATACACAAACGGCAAAACACAGCCGAGATGTACATACACAAACAGCACTTACAACAAATATATACCAACCCACAAATAGTAATCGGTAGTAAACAATCACAACAGCATACTAAGCGACCAGACAGAACTCAACAGGAAGAGAGAATCCAAATAGCTATTCGCTGAAGTCTCTCCAAACGTCTGCTTTTCTATACTATCTCTTCGCTTTAGCTGTATATAACAGCCGACTTACTACTATGCAACTAGCTACTTAACCCATGACTCTACTCTGTTTCAATACTTATCTCCAAGACTCGGTGAACGACTCAATTCTCAATCTACATATCGCTTGAGCTCCATTCAACGCTTGCGCTTTGCTGGCCACTACTAATTCGTCGCTAATTAATCATACGGACTCTCTTCGGCTTGGACTGCTGGCCTTTTATAGCCACCGAAGTTGGGCAGAGAAGGTTTACGAACAATCAAACATAACTCATCTGCTATTGGCCCTATCGCATAAATTTTTGAAGGTTCTAGTATCATTTGTTTTGTCACCAAACGGTCGCCAAGCCCGGGGGTCATTGATCCGGCATCCGATCAGAGCTGACTATGAAACTCTTTCATACGATGGAACTAACTGTGCTGGGAAGCAACATTACAGATTTGTAACAATAATACCAGTTTCCTAAAGTCCAATTTTTAAATCGATTTCTTGCCAAATGTAGTAACCCGGACTACTCTTGATGCTATGCTTTTGTTCATTTCAGGAACCCGAGAATAGCTCTTTTCGACAAGTATATTTCAGTAATAGATGGTTCGCTGAAAGTTGAGCTGTTATTTCGCCACCAAATTCCGCAATAAGCTGTGTTCGTCCTATTCACATCCTGTTTGCATCTTTCCTCTCATTCCTTTTTTGACGAAATAAATGCCTCCTGACGCATGAGCAAAAGCTCAGAAGGTTTTCGAATCCGAGAATGATCAGTAAAAACAGTTTATTATCATTTATTCTAAGCATCTAAGATCGTGAACTTCAGGAATTTTTGGTTGGTTGGCACAATTCTGTCGTGCTTGGCGGGGAAAGTCATAGTCTTACCCAGCTTTCTAAGATTGTTTGTCATAACAAAATATTTTATTTTTATTCATTTATAAATATTTTTGCCAAGGGCATATTTTAATGAATTTCTATTCTAATTAAATAAATACGTTATCCTTCCTTTAAATTTTATTTCTTAAGAACATTTTATTGAAAGTCAAAAATATCTGGGTTGCAATCTATTTTGATGTGTTTTTTGTATTTGTAGTAATTCAAAGAAGCAAACAATGTAATTTTTCTAGCATTCTTTTTGCTGCTTCGTCTATTAAACTAACTTTTCCTTTTTGAGTTATACACAGATTATACAAAATGTTGTGATGGTTGAAAATCAAAAGTAATTAGCATATAAATGTTGATGAAAGAATTAAATAAAATTGTACATTCAATTTCTTATAATTAAAGATATTTTGAATGTTAATAAAATATTTTAATGAACTACGGAAATATATTGTTCTTTCACAATTCTTAATGAATTAATTCATTTCAATTAAAATCCCTGTACCAAAAATAGGAAATAATTAGTAACTATTGAATTAAAAAAAATTGTTTAAAACATGTATCTAGTTTTTTGTAACTAAAAGTATTTTGATTAAAAATAATAATTAACATTTTAATGTTATTTTTAATGGAAATTCAAAAAGGTATTTTTTCTTATAATTCTTAATAAATTATTATTGACTAAAATTATCTGCAAAAATCAAGTATATATATATATATATATATATATATATATATATATATATATATATTTAATGAAATTTATTATCACGTCGTAGTAAGTATTTATTTTGCACTTGACGGTGCAATGATGACAATAAAGGAAAAGTAAAGATTTAAATAACACCAAATGAACGGGAAATGAGTTTAAAATAGTATTATTTGTTAATTCTACTTTTAAACACACTCTGTGGCAACACTAATGAATAGTTTTCAGATTTCTTTGCCTATTTCGTGTAAAGGAAATTTTTTATCTCTCGGCTGGCAATTATCTGAATGCCAAAGCGATACACCTATTAACCCTGCACTTTTTTAAAATAGTAATGGATCGTCCAGCAATATCAAATGAAGAAAAAATGCGAAGAAACGCTGAGCGTTAATTGCCAATTTGAAAGGAAAAGCTGAGCGCGAAGCTGCTACGTTGGCGACAAAACGTAGCAAAAAAAAAAAAAAAAAAAAAATCAAACATATCTAATAGGGAGAGAATCAAGGTCAAAGAATGTCGAAGAATTCCGGAAATGCGCTCATCCTTCCGAGTCTCGTTCTTTAGTGACATAGAATCGTCGAAAAGTGCTAGTCTCAGGATACTGAAACGAACAGCACAGTATCGGGCAACATCGGGGTTCGCGATGTTGCCCGATTTCAATGTTATTTATTACAAAATTTCAATGTTTATTTATAAATAAAAAAGGTTACACGCCAAACTTTAAAGATAAAGTCTCCAGCGTCTCTTGAAAATATTCATTATATTGAGAAATAAAATTCTGAAGATTATAGCGTTCGCGAGGCTTGGCGAGAAAAATTTGGCGGAAAATTGCCGAATGGTACCCGTCTCTAGAACTGTACCATGTCTTTTTTTTCAATTCCTACTATTAGCTCTCACTTTCTCTATATGTATATCTTGTTCAAATTTTCAATTGTTAACAAAATACTTTTTATTCATCCACTCAAATTCAAATACATTTTTTTAAACTTGTAGTGGATGACACTTGATGTTAATACAGTTTTTTTTTCAAATATTAATTAATGAAATTTGTCCAGTAATTTCTATTTGGTCGCCAAAGTCGCCAAATCCGTCGCAATGTCACCAAGTTTGTCGCCAAGCTGTATTTGCCACCTAATATTATAATTCTGTCATATGTATATACATATTTATATTAATTGTAATTATTTAATAAAAAGTAACTAAAATAAATTTTTTTTGTTGACCTAAATAGGAATTGACTTTAAATTTTTTTTATATATTACAGTACACTCCCGATTATCCGCGGAATTGGGTGGCGCGGCCGCCGCGTATAACAAAAATCGCGGATAATCCGAAAAAGGCTAAAAACGGGTATAGCAAAAGAGAAAACAGTTATTCCAACTTTGAAAAATCGTTTTATGTACAATGAAACGTAAAATAAACAGCAGGAAATGTTTCACTAACGCTTAATATTTTAGTATATCACTCAAAACGAACCTAAAATGCCTTTTGTGAATGAAAACAGAAAAGTGCTTTGTACTTACCTGAGGCGTCAAGGATACACAGAAAAATGAATACATATGTACTGTTTTAATACTGTAATGTATTATGTAATGACAAAAGCATAACTGTAAAACTACACCTTTTTGAAGAAATCAGTCATTTGTGTTTGCTTCTTGCTTTGGAAGCATTTTCTCTTTGCTTAGAAGCAAAAAAAAAGTGCGGCAGGCGCGGATAATCAGGAGTCTACTGTACTTGTTTTCCCTTTGTTGACGACTATAAGGCTTCAGATTTTATTAAAAAAATAATCCTTGTATAAAAAGACAGAAGTGATTACATTAATTAATGGCCGAATAACTAAAAACATATACCAATAAATAATGAAATCCTTTACAGATGCGTTGTAAGAATTAAAAAGAAAAATAGATTTACCTGTCGAGATTTCCTTTGTGTCAGTGTATCGCAAGTGCAGCGCTTCCAGATCGTGTGTTAAGTACGTAGTCATTTCTCTGGTGATGGCAGGAATTGGCACTTGATCAATAGTAAGAGATTTGAGACCTTTTGTATTATTGAAAACTTTCCAAGATAAATCCCTGTAGAACAAAAATAAGAGTTACTGATCTCAAAAGAGGTGATCTAGACGAATATCTCATTTACGTCACTCGTTCTGAAGTTAGGTAGATAGTATTGTTACGAAATTTCCGGGGTTCGTTTGGATAGTGGGAGTTATATGGTGTGGAGTACCGTTCAATCAGCAGGCGGAAGTAGAAAATAAAACAACGACGTTTATTTACACAAAGACACACAGGACAGCACAAAGACGACAACTATATACAGCACAAAAGACGATTATCTTCAGCCGAGACGTGCAGCAACAACAGCATCCACAGCAGCATACAACAGCAGCTCGAAGACGTCCCTGGAAGACGAGTTCTTCACCGTCGATTCCGACTACTCTTCAACTCCACTGGTCCACGACCCAATTCACCGTCCGGTTCACAACTCTGGATTCACGACGACGACTACTCTTTCGCTACCGACTATTCTCGCACTCCACTGGCTTGCGACTCAATTCACCACTGCTTCACAACTACGACTCCGATCTGGTTCACCACGACGACTACTCTTTCGCTTCCGACTACTCTCCGACTCCACTGGTTCGCAACCCAATTCACAACCAACCGGCAGCGGCAGGGTTGCTTCCTTTTATAGGCATCAGGAGGCGGGGCTAGAAGCCTCTCAACCAATCAGGAACGTTCGAGGCGTAACTCGGTTCCTACTGGACGGATCGGGAAAATTCTCGATGTTCCGGGTATAATCTATTTTGGCGCCAAAGTCGCCAAATGGTCGCCAAGTTTGAAGCCAAGCTCTGGGATCTCCCATGGAACCAACTATGCTGGAAAGCCGCATCGCAGATTCGTAACAGTATTATTTTCAAAAAATTAAGAATTTAAAAAAAATCGATTCAGATACTTTATGCATGTCAGTAGACCGGGATGGCCTGATTGGTAGGGCGTTGAATTCGCATCCCTTGGGTTGTGAGTTCGAACCCCGCCGGCCGAAGACTCTGCTTATGTATGGTGGCTGGTGCACGTATAAATCTGTCGTAGCCACAAAGTCATCCAAGACGAAACAGTACCAATGGAGATACTGAATCAGATGTGATTGGAGATGCATAATCCACGATTTTTTGAATAACAAATAATATTGCTATTGTTATTTTTAAATATGCGTTCCAAATATCTGTTATTTCAATCATATTATTAATTAAAAATTATTACTTAATATTAAATATAAAATTTATTAATTGTAATTAATACTTAATTTACTAATTTAAGTAACGTGTGATTGAATTCATTTATCTGTTTCAGTTTACTTCTTAAATTTTATTTTTTTCTCAAAACTATTTATTTAATTTATTTATTAGAGTGAACCATTTTCTGGAAAAGATGAGTTAAAAATATATGTCATTTCTTTAAAATGTTTACTTTAGTCCTATATTCTACCAATAGATGGCGCCAGCAGTAAACAGAGTACATGTAATCAAAGTCAATCATGTCACGAGCAATTAAAAATGATCTGTATGGAATAGTGCATCATCAAATACGAATATCGGTCACTCCCGTAAAGTGGAGCGGTGAATTCGCACTTTCCAGTGAAGCCTCGCACTTTCCGGTGAAATCACCGCTCTGATACATTTCAGTGATATACAATTCAATGTTACGATACGATAATTCCAATAACCGGCCCGTTCACTTTTCAATGCAATCACAGATTTCTTTCGAGAGCTTCCTTTGGACAGATCGTATCGATTGTTACATTCCAGTGAAGTCACCGCTCCGGCAAATTTCAGTGATATCGATTGTTACTTCCTATCGTGATCCAAAACCTGTAATCGAAATATCATCAGTAAGATCGTATCAAGGATTTGAATCGCACCCCTCTTTGAAAAGTATTGATCACTGGTATTTGACTTTTTGATATTGGTTACGTAATAACTGCTTTGAAAATATTCGTCATCCCTAGATGTGATCCTTCTCTGATTCAAGTCTAAACTACGATCTCTGGAGGGGGGGGGGGGTAATGAAGTCCATCCCATCAAAAGGGCAGTGGCGCATGAGTAGCTAAGACATACTCTTGGCCCTAGATGGTGCTACTAAAACAAGAGACGCTAAAATTCGGCTTAATAACATTGATATTTAATCAGCGGGCTTGTCTATGACAAGTGCCATAAGCAACAACGCAACAAAATGCATGCCAGTTTCTTTCATATACAGAATGTATAGCCTCATGCATAGTGGTGTGATGCCACTTAAATTACAAACTTTTAAATTAATGTTATTTCGGACAGAAACAAGTATTGTTTGCAAACGGATTCTAAGACCTTTTGCGCATGCGTTAGGACGAGTTTAATTGGGAAAAATAGAGGTGAGAGGAAAGATGGAGGGAGGAGATGTTTATATTTAACAATAAAATAAACTCGGATTATTCGTGGACTTATGAGGCGTAAGCATAGCAGATAATGTGCAATATTGTCGGTAAAGGATAACTAATTCACAATAAACTATTTGAAAGCAATATTTATTTATTGTAAAAGGCATAAGCATTAAATTATGATGAGTAAAGGAAATATTTCTGTTCTTAAGATTTGGTTACTTATTTTTTTTTTACAAAATAATAATAACTTTTTTATATTAAAATACTTCTTTTTTTTTTCATTTAAAAAGTTGCTGCAATTACGAAACGTCTTAAAAATATTTTAAATATTATTTTAAAAATGTATGATATTTTTAAATATTTAATTTAATATTTTAAAAAATATTATTAATAATTATTTTTTAATTAAAAATGCTATTATTTCAAATATATTACATGAAATAATTAGCAAAATTTGAGCAGTTCTTGGATTAGCCATCTAAATAATCAATACAGAAGTTTGAATTAATACAAAATAATGTGGTTAGAAGCGACATGCGAAAAAAAAATTGAATGAAAAAGTATCTAATAGGGCGAAAATTAAAGTCAAAGAGTGGCGAAGAATTCCAGAAATGTGCTCCGCATCTTACCCCTTAGTGACATAAAATCGTCGAAAAGTGGTAATCTCATAATAATGAAATACTATTATTAATTTACAATATCATATTTTTCGAATATTTGACAGAATGTGATATATCAAAGTAGAAAGAATAATCCGTAGTTGAAAAAGTACTGACGGACAGCCGATAAATTGATTTAGTTGCTATCAATATTTCACCAGTTGCTAGAGTCGCCTTGCCACAACCAATTTATGTACATATGATAAACTTAAAATGAGAAGACCATTTAAGGGGACAGTAAAATAAGCCAAAATGGAGAAAAGTTTGCGATTTTATTTTTATCGTTTCATTACCAAAATATATGTTTATATTCAACTAAAATAGTGTTATAAAATGTATTGTTTAATAAAATAAATATTTGAAGGGTTCAGAAAAAAAATCACATCTTATTGACTTTTCCCAAAATAATATTGTAATATGTTCCAGGTGTCTTAATTTTTGAAGAAATTAAATGAAATTGATAACAAAAATTTAGGTCAAACATTAAAAGAAAGTAGGGTATGAATTTTATGTTTTATAGGTATTAGTCAAGTAATAATTTAAAAGAAATTTTAATTAACTAATTTTATAAAATTTACATTTTTTTTAAATAAACATGGGTTTCTCACATGCAAGCAAGGGAACCGCACACAGAATGAAGAAAAATTCCGGAAAATACTCTGTTTCCGGTGTCAGGGTTGCCAGAATGTTCGCTTAAGGCAGAGATCTGTCATCCCATCCGGTGATGCATTACAGTTCTGGTGCTACAGTTTTGAAATTTTTTTTGGTAGTTGAAAGTCAATTTTAATTCATAAAAACATAATATTCCTATGAAAATTCAGCAAGTGAACATAAAAATGTTTCTAAAACATTATCATTCCATTGGAATTACAAAATCATATGTAGTTTAGTTCCAAATAAATTTATATTGGATAGTAAGAAAAAAACTAAAAATTAAGTCACCTGCAATATTTTGAAATTTTTAAAAATTATATATTTTTTAAATTATTTTAAAATAATATATTTCGTTTTAACATATTTTTTTAGAAATTTGACGTATTTATATTTTAATACGTATGCATAAAAAATTTCATAATCCTAAGTGAATAATTCGCAAAAGTGTCTAATAGAGTCTGCCCCCTTAAAAATTTGAATCTTCTAGTCATCGTTCATTTACTGCTCGTAATGGTCAAAACAATTCTTTTTGATATCTAAAATAAATATTCATAATTTCTTAAGGGGATCTGGGATACAAAAATCAAATTTTTTAAAATGTTTTTTTTTATTATTATTTAAAAAAAAAATTCTATTTCTTTCTGCTTAAAATGAGGTTTGAATTATGTTTCTATCATAATTAGAGCGAGAGATATAATTATTTTTGTGGAGTGTTGTTTTGAAAATCTAGCAATCAAATAATTTATGTCATGCTCCATGTATACTTCTTGTATACAGCCAACCACCCCGCCACCCCTGAACGAGGCAGTATCGTCAGGATTTACTCCACGTACGCTAGTGGACGATGAAAAGAAAAGGAGTGCAACTAATAATGGAAAGAAGTGCGAAATAGGGATGACGAATATTTTCAGAGCGGTTATTACGTAACCAATATCAAAAAGTCACAAATACAAGTGATCAATAATTTTCAAAGAGGGGTGTGATTCAAATCCTTGATACGATCTTACTGATGATATTTCGATTACAGGTTTTGGATCACGATAGAAAGTAACCATCAATACGATATCACTGAAATTTGCCGGAGTGGTGACTTCACTGGAAAGTAACAATCGATACGATCTGTCCAATGGAAGCTCTCGAAAGAAATCTGTGATTGGATTGAAAAGTGAGCGGACCGGTTATTGGAATTATCGTATCGTATCATTAAATTGCATATCACTGAAATGTATCGGAGCGGTGATTTCACCGGAAAGTGCGAAGTCACCGATCCACTTTACGGGAGTGACCGATATTCGTATTTGATTATGCACTATTCCATACAGATCATTTTTAATGGCACGTGACATCATTGACTTTGATTACATGTACTCTCTTTACTGCTGGCGCCATCTATTGGTAGAATATAGGACTAAAGTAAACATTTTAAAGAAATGACATATATTTTTAACTCATCTTTTCCAGAAAATGGTTCACTCTAATAAATAAATTAAATAGATAGTTTTGAGAAAAAAATAAAATTTAAGAAGTAAACTGAAACAGATAAATGAATTCAATCACACGTTACTTAAATTAGTAAATTAAGTATTAATTACAATTAATAAATTTTATATTTAATATTAAGTAATAATTTTTAATTAATAATATGATTGAAATAACAGATATTTGGAACGCATATTTAAAAATAACAATAGCAATATTATTTGTTATTCAAAAAATTGTGGATTATGCATCTATAGTGCGAAAGCATGAGTGATAAAACTATAAAAAAATTACTAGATATTACTGCAACTTCATACTTAGAAACAAAAAGAATGGTACAATATTCCTGTAAACACTATCCAACCCTTGCATGAATCTATTCCTTGGCGAATCCAAGCTGTATTACATGCCAAAAGCGGTCCTACACCATACTAATAAAAGATTTTTTATAAATCTAAGGTGTTTCCATTATTTTGATCACCACCTGTTGATATATCGTTAACTTAGCTTTTAAATCTTAGTTTGAAAGCGAGAAAAAAAATTACTTACTTCGAATCAATATTTTGCAACACCAAGTATTGCAATCTGTCAAGTGTCTTTGGAATGTCATCAATAAGCTTGTCTAGTGTCAGATTTCTTAAAGCCAGATATTTAGTTTGTATTTTTTCCAGCACAGCCTTAGGTATGTAAGGAAGGGTGGATTCTTCTATAATCACCTGGAATATAACTTAAATATAGAATAATTTTACATTGATCACCTTTATCAATTCATTCATTAAGTTAAGAAATTTTTAAAAGGTTTGACTTTTTGTGATAACAAAAGTAGTGTGTGCCATGTAATTGCAAAAATTCATCTCCGTAAGCTGGAAGGCAACGATAGATTCCTTTTCATCTAAGTTAATATTTCATGAATCTAATTTCAGCCGAAATTATGGTTTGAAATTCGAAGTTGTGTAGAAATTTTGATGTATTAGAAAAAATGTATTACCAATTGCGCGTTTTCTTAATCTTTTCATGGCCGGAATGAGTTCTTGCAATAATGGGGAAGAGTGCAATAATATTCTTGGGGGTTCGTTGCAATTATTTTCATTGTAAAGACCCTTCCAAAGTGTTCACATATAATGTACAGGGTGTTCATTAATTATTGTTGGGGTTTCCGTACCTCATAACTTTCGAATAAAAAATATTACGCAAAAACCGATTACGTATTCGTAAGTTACAACTCAAAGAATTTTATTAATGATATTAAAGTGTAAAGCTTGCACAATTTGCACTTTGTAGGCATTCAGTTGAAGGCGATTACGTATTCGTAAATTACAACTGAAGGAATTTTATTAATGATATTAAAGTGTAAAGTTTGCACTTTGTAGGCATTCAATTGAAGACGATTATGTATTCGTAAATTAAAACTCAAAGAATTATGAATACGTAAATTACAAATCAAAGAATTATATATTCGTAAATTAAAACTCAAAGAATTATGAATACGTAAATTACAACTCAAAGAATTATGTATTCGTAAATTACAACTCAAAGAATTATGTATTCGTAAAGTACAACTCAAAGAATCGCATTCAGCCGAATACCTACAAAGTGCAAATTGCGCAAGCTTTACACTTTAATATCATAAATAAAATTCTTTGAGTTGTAATTTACGAATACGTAATCGGTTTTTGCGTAATATTTTTTATTCGGAAGTTATGAGGTATGGAAACCCCGACAATAATTAATGAACACCCTGTATATTTCGATTTGTTCGTCATTATATTGTAAAATAGTATTTAAAATGCTTTTCAGCTAGATTTTCTCTTTATAACAACTATTAATATTGAACAAAGTTTAATTGGGGGCGAAAATAGACTTAATCATTTCAGATAGTTAATCGCTCTATGACTTACCAATGGAATTTGATGACCATATCTTAACAAAACTATTAATTAAAAAAATGGTCTGTATGCATTTTAAAACACAAATAAATTATCTTTTTAATGATATCAATTTTATTTCTATACAATGTTTCCTTTGTTTTTAATATTTTTTTTAATGTAATATACAGTTAGTAACAATTTTAATGAAACTCGAGTTCATCCATCAAAGTATTCAATCGCGTACTTTTAACAATATCAAGATTGGGGGGGGGTCGAAATAATTTGCTTTCATCCGTTGTAATCAATTCTCCAATATTTTAACATTTCACAATATAGTCACATTCAACACTTTAATAAATTATGTCTAATTTACTTATAATTATATCTCTACCGAAGCAACACTAAGGCTGTTTTGAACGGACACAGTAATTTTGAACCGTGGTGAGTTTCGCTTTGGCTTGGCTCTGTGGGGTTTGTGTGTTTGAAACATGTTTGCCAATAATGCGCAAAACAAAATAACCATGGTGAGATGACGGCGAAACCTCCTGAGCAGGTATTCCAACTCCAAAGCTCTGCGTCTCATTAGTTGAAGGACATTTAAACCCCAGGATTTTGCCTCATCGAACCTACTTACATGGGAGTTTTTCATTAGAATCTCATTTCGTACATGGTTTCTTCGGTTCCAAAACCAGCCCTGTATGGCCTTTAATAAGAAAATTTGATCTTAGAAATTAGCCAGTTGTTGGGCATATTAAATGTTCAATCTAAATTCAGTTTTTGGATTCATGAGTTTCTTATAAAAAAAACAAACCAAAGGGAACAAGACCACAGCTTTCTCGCATACTCTTTAACAAAGATATTATCCCAATGGTTGTAGCCCTGGTGCCAACTTTGTAGGGCATTGGCGCAAAACAGCAACGAAATATTAACCTTTGGGGGGGGATATTTAGCATTTTGATTCAATCTATAATGGCATTCTTGGCGAGTATTTTGGCGATTGAAGCCTGGTATACGGTCAAAAGTATTCGTAAATCGAATTTGTATTTCAGAAGCGTCCTTCCCAATCGAGTGAGGCAAAAATTTGACATAAATCTTCACTTTTAATCCCAAAATCATGTACTGAATTTCATGTATTTAAATCATTATGTTTTTCAGTTATCGCGTTTACATGTTTCTAAAAATGCAAACCGACAGACGGGCAACCCCATGTTGAATTTCGTTCAAATTTTGATAGGTGTCTGTAATATAGATATTAAATTTACGTACCGAATTTTATCCATCTAGCTCTCTCAGTTTTGCAGTTATTGTGTTAGCTTATATTCGAATAGCCGGATAGACAGACTTCTTCTGAATGGAGTTTGTTCAAAATTTGACAGAAATCTACAAATTTGGTTTGAGGCCAAATTTCATCCGTTTTGCTCAAAACGTTTTTGAGTCATCTTTGTCACAGACAGACAGACGTACATTTTCCAAAAATATGTTGTTGTTTTTTTAAATTCAAATTGTTCTAAAACGGGGAGATTCCTCAAGATCTCGAGTTCGAATTTTTTGACGATTATTATACTTTTTCTATAATTCATTTATGGAAAGATAATAAATTAACTCATATCATAACACAAACAACGTACCGTTCTACACTGCATTATATATGTAATGTCTTTTGATAGTCAACTACGGCATTATCTCAGTTAGCTCCATAGATAGTTTCGAATTGCTTAGTTCTATTGTTCTAGTGAAATATTCATTCTATTAATACTGAATTTTACATTTTAAATATAATGTTCACTCGGAAAGAAAAGCCCTTTTAAAGTAGCAAATTTAAATTAAACTTATTTATAACTGAAATTTAATGAAATTGTTAAAGAAAAGCAGTTGGCTCATTTGTAATAACACAGCGTGATTTCTAAAAGTCCGTTTTTTGTTTAGCTTCTATTCTATCTTTTATAGAGGGTGGTTATAATTAAAGCTCCACTTTGAAATGGTCATAAAAGGAAAACTACTGGACCAAATGTTATCGAACTTGTTAATACTTTAAGGTGTACGTACACACTAGAAAATTTTTAAAAAATTTTAACTTTAAAAATCCAGTTTTTTCACAATAGGTCATTAATATATGTTTAAACTCATTTCAGTGAGAAAAAACCCATATTACACTAATTGTTAATTAATTAAATAAAATTTAATGAGCTAATTAGCATATTTTTTGAAACATGATATCTGAAATTCTAATTTATACAGACACACAATTCTAGTTGGAAATGATGCCTAATATTAGTCTTCATGTTGTCTGCCTGAATCAAGTTATAAAAATATATAGTTTTTTTTAACAATTTTTTCATCAACGATGAATAGAAAAAGCGAGATTTTTTCTGTCATTTTAACTTTTAAATATCTGTTAAAAATTTATTTCTATAAATATAACTTTGATGGAGGCACAAAACATCCGCTATTTCATACAGATTATCTTGATATATAAATAGCTGGATTTGGTTCATTTCTTGTTGAGTTATGATTGTTTGAATGAAGCAACATAGTGGGAAAATATCATTCTTCATAAAATGAGTTTTAAAAAAAAACGAAACTAGAGTTTTTAGTGAAAGTACCTCAAAAAAAATAATTATAACTCGAGAAATATTCCAAATATTGACAACATCTTGCTGTCGTTTGAAAAATAAAGGATTGGAGAACATTTTGAAGCAATAAAAAAATATTCGATATTTTGAACAATTTTCGAAGTTTCAAGTGTGTACCTACACCTTAATGAAATGAACACAACATACATTATTATTTCTATTCTTTTCAGACAAAAATAGAGCTTAGCCTACCAGTACCTCCATCTGATGATGTTCAGTGGGACCAACCTATTTCGTCATATATAGAAGATAGTAAGCAATATTTGGAGAAAATAGAAAAGGAAAGTATGGATGTAGATGATCAGTCTTCTTTAGAGCCTGATCCATTGTCTGGTTTTGAGAGTACTGGGTGAGTGGAATATTTATTACTTCATTTTTCTTTCTTTCTTAAAGCATAAATTATGGCTAATTATTGTTGTTTATTTTAGAGAAATTGTTATGGACACAGAGAAAAGTATACCATATGATATAGTTATGACTGTAGTTGATTTGAATTATGGAGCCTATGGTATTTACAACTTCTATAAAATGCAGGTATGAATAGATAAAAATTTTGTTAGTATATTTTTTCTAATTTCTTTTCTGATATTCTTCATCACTTTAAAATTGCACAAAACATTTGAATATTGACAACATCTTGGTATCGTTTGAAAGCTAAAGAATCAAAGATCATTATTAAGCAATAAAAAAATATTCGATATTTTGAACGATTTTCGAAGTTTCAAGTGTGTACATATACCTTAAAGAAGGACATGAAAATTTCTTTTTCGCCCAAAAAAAGTTTAAAAACTCAACACCACGGGGGAAATGGTGCTCTATGCAATATTGTCAAACAAAGACAAAAATATATCAGTTTAAAATGTGTTAAATCGTTTTCTGAAACATTCTACAAAGCATGTTCAATGTGGCTTCTACCATTTTCCGAAAGCAAGTTACATCGCATTAAGGCATTCTCAACAGTAGCTCTTAGCATATCAGGGATGAATGTTATGCACATGTCGGTGTATCATGTCTTATTTTGTTTAACAATATTGCATACAGCGCCATCCCCCCCCCAATAATGAGTTTTTGATTTTATTTGGCGGAATTGAAATTCTCATGCCCTCCTTTAAACTATTACCAATTTTGATAACATTTGGTCCAATAGTTTACCTTTTATGACCATTCCAGAATGGAACTTTAATTATAACCACCCTGTCAAGGCATTTCAGATGTATATTCAAAGGTATCCACTCACCTTGTCATACCTGTAATGTTCTGAGTTCGTAGCCACTTTCACCAACACATCGGGTTTAGGTATGTCTGAGCAGATGAGAATGGCTTGTCCATTGTCTTTATGGCAATAGCAAGGCTGAATCTGTCCCGCATCCGGACATGCGGCTACTACAAAGCTCCCCACTACAGAAGCGAAAAGCAGTATAACCAAAAGTAGTTTTTCTTCCATCATTCCTAAACGTAGTGAATTGTTTTTTTAAAAAAACTAGATATAATTTCTATTTCGGTTTTCGTAATCTCTAAAATCTAGCTCATCATATTTTTTTTTTAATATTTTGAATCAAAGCATGTAATCTTAAGTGGTTATGAAAGCAGACGCAAAATCATCTAAATTTTCACTTCGCATAAAAAAATCTGATAAGAAAGGAAACTGAAGGATCATCAAATTTGACTTCCTTAAATATCAAATTTCTTAATCAACGTTTGCTATGAACAGAATGGAATCAATTCTCATTTCATTCCAATATCTTCTATAGTTAAACTAGCGCGAGTAGTCTCCTTAAAACATTCTTGTATATTCTCTCATAAAGGTGTTATAACAGAGAAGGTTTTTTCATGGCACTGGTGTACAATAGTTACGAAATATTTAACTTTGGCGTGAATTTAGCATTTTCACTGAATCTACTGTGTGATCCTTTTCGAGTTTTCTGGCGATTAATCCCTGGTAGGCTGGCCATAGCCTGGCGATTAATCCCTGGTCACATTACTGAGATTATATTGTATTAAAAAATACAGTAATAATAAAAGACAAACATTATGGCTTTAACTCTTGCATGGGTTCTTTTATCACCCTCATAATAGCGATTAATTGCCAAAAAAGATAGCCAAAGATATGTTTGATATGTTGACCATGTTCGCCAATACTATGCGGTTAAGCCTAAAGTTTGCAATTTCTTTCAGTTAATACACAAATGCTGAAGAATATATTTTTTTATTGTTTTCTCATTAAATTTCCTTTTGCTCCAATTAATAATTATAATTGAAATATTTAAATTCGCATAAGATGAGATTTAATATTAATTAGGGAAAGCAGACGATTTTTTCCTCTACTATGAATAAAAAATTAAATGATAATTCGTACTTTCTATAATTATTGTTTGTATTTAATTAAAAGAAGAACATCTGCAAACGATATTTAATTTCCTCAAATATAAAAATATGTTATATGTTAAATATGTATAAAAAATATGTTAAAAACTGCAAAAAATTTCAGTAATATAAACTTTGTAATATGCCTAGATTTGAATATTATTTTTATAATATTTGTACCTCGATATTATTTATTTTGCAATAAATGCGGAATTGTTCGACAGGAATAAAAGCATTACTTAACAATCCTTCAATATGTGATACACCATTTTTATTTTATCGTATATGAAGCATAGAGTAGGTATTGTAATTGTAAATAAATTCAGACTCGAGATTTTGATGCAACTCGTCGTTTAGGATGTCTCCAAATGTAAAAAAAAACAAAACCATATTTTTGGCATTATGGCTGCCTGTCAATCAGTCTGTCTGTGACAAATATAGCTAAAAAAATCTTTAAAATAGAAAATGAAATTTCACGCACGGTCTTTTCACTAAATTTGTAGATTTCTGTCAAATGAGGAGCAAAATCCGTCCAGAGGAAGTCTGTCTGTCCGGCTATTTGAGTACAAATAGACTCAATAATTAAAAAATACAAAGAGCCATATTAATAAGATTTGGTACACACGTTTATCCTCTAAAACAGAGATTTGTATCAAATTTTGAACCAGATCTGTCAAGCGGTCCGTACATTTTCAAGCATATAAATGCAATAATTCATAAACCCAATGACTGAAATCAATGAAATTCGTTATGTTATCTTGTGATTATATTTGTAGTTCCGTGCCAAATTTTGATGTAAATCGATCTGGGAAAATGCATCCAAAACACAAGCGGCTATATCTTTCGATTCCATATTTGCCATCTTGAACATGATTGGATGTTCTGGTCATGTGATTCACTGACGTTAAGCCATTGCAACGGAAAGATTATTTTGAATATATTTTCGATTAATTTTAAATATGATTGCTGTTTGGATTGAAAAAACTTTGATACGACCGGAGTTTAACCCCCTGCTTGCCGCAATTTTCAAAAATCGCCAACTCGCCAACAACGGTCTTGCGCCGTGTTTTGCGAAATGTTCAAAATCGAAGGAATAGATGCCCAATCATAGCGCATAATAAAGGCGAAAGATAATAGGTTTGCCAGTCTGGAAGTTACCAGCATTGGCGCGTTATCACAACTTGGCGAAGAAGGGGGATTAAACTCCGGTTTACCCAATAATTTGAATGTGCTTTCGATTATTTGTAAGCATGACGGAAATGTGAATGTACATGAATAATTTAAAAGCAAAAACGACCTGGTAGCATCGTTATTTGCGATTAATCTTAAATATGATTGTAATTTCTTTTTTTTGAAATATTTTGAATGGACTTTCGATTATTTTTAAGCATAACAGAAATGTGAAAGTATTTGATTAATTTAAAATGTGTGATTATTGTGTGTTCATATTCATATTTTATTAATGTATTAAATCCAGTAACAAAAGCCTTAATAATGTAATATTTTCAGTTATTTACAAATGCAATTATAGTGGGTCTGGAATCGAAGGATATAGCAGCCTGTTTTTTGGATTATCTTGGCGACCTGTCAACACTTGCGAAAAGGCGCCAAACATTTGGCGCCATCATAATGAAAAGTAATTTGCGGTTACTGGCGCAAATTCATACTGGACCATTACTGGCGATAATATCGGATTGGCGAAAATGGTCAACAGGATAATCCCAAAGTACCCAGTTCTGTATAGTAAATACTAAAGTAATAAAATTAGTTTAGTCATGTCAATCAATTTCTGCTTGGTTAAAAATGCTTCAAATTGGAGAAATAAATTTTTGGCGACGAAAATTGGCGGAATTGGTTCAATTGTTGAAGTTAAGGGCATTTCAAACAATTCTGTTTATTTTCTTAATGTTTGACGCATTTAAAATTAAACATTGTTAATGAATCGATCTTTCAGATTCATTCTTAAGTACTTTTGAATTAAAATAAAACAGAATAAAGGAAATTAAAAATTTCTAATCTGCATAGCGTTACCCCAACTGGCGTATAAAAATTCATGCATTTGCGTTACCGTAACTGGCGTTGAAAATTCACGCATGCGCATTGTGTTCTGATTGTTGACATGACAACCATTATCAACGGATGATTTAAATTATTTTTAGGTTAGTTGTATGCTTTTATAATTAAATTGTATTTATGTTAGTAATATATTTTTTGTATACGCTTATAGTTTTAAGTACATCGTTTTTTTAGTTTTTTTTAACCTGTTTTCAACCGATTATTTTAAACGATTCGTTTTATTTTCTTAGTGTTTGATGCATTTAAAATTAAACATTGTTAATTAATCGTTCTGGTCATAATGAATCTGAGAATATTTTGTTGACAAATTCTTGAAATATTACATAAATTAGGAAAGATATTCTTTAGTGCCCATAAAGTTTAAACGCTCAGTGACTGTTTTCAGTAATCATATTACAAAAAGGTACTTTGTTTCAGTAAAAAATATTATTATATTAATTGCAGATTAATCCTTTCCACTTTAATTTATAGTATAAATCCTACGGGAACTAACAGAAAATGAGAGAGATACATATTACATTATGACTGAAGGCGTTTATAATATTATGAGAGAATTATATGACTATCAAAATTTGAAGTTTTAAAATATTTTGATGAAGAAGCTATTAAAGTAGGAATTGCATAAAATATTTTATTAAAATTTTAACGAACATTAAGATTGGTGAACCGGCTGGTCGCCAAATTCGGCTAGTATACTATAAAGTAAAATACAGAGTGGTTCATTTCAAAATTTAAAATATATTTATTGAAAGCTTTGTAGCTTTTAAGCAAATGCCAAAAGGTTGTATCACGCGATAAGAATTAAAAATTTATCGTCTGCATTTTAACTATACTTGGAGAATTAATAATTATCGTTTGCAATTATTATTCTTTGAGAATTAGATGCAGAGAATAACGTTTTATGATAAAATCAAGGATTTATGATTTTATTTTTTAATTATTTTTATTTTTATTTATTTGCTTTTTTTGTTCATTAATATTGGAATAATAACTGGAATTTGATCTGTTGCGCTTCAGAATATTTCAATCATAACTATTAGTTTGAATGAGATGGACTGTTTCACAGATACTTTAACACGTTTTAACACTATAACGATTGTATTTTTAATACGTTTACTCTCACTAATTCGGCGAGCATCAGATTATTAACAAAAGTTTCGAATCAGCGACGGTCATTAAAAAAATAAATAAAATTCATATTTATTGCATAAAATATACAAAATCATTCAGAAACTTTTTCTACAAGGGATAAATATTACAAAATATAATTCAGAGTCTAAGAAGCAGCCTATTTTATGTCTTAGTATAGTAATAGTTATCCTAGGAGGGAGCTGCTTGCTCGCCAAGATTATTGACTTTTTAAGTTATTAGCGATTAATATGGAACGCATTTTTAAAAATTTCAGTTTTATTTCATACGACTTAAAAGTATAAATTTAGCCATCTATTTTTGGCAGCCATCTATTTCCAATACGTAAGTCATAGCGAGTATCCATAGTGACGATTAAGCCTATTTTTACTCTTGCTTATTAAACTTTCTGATTAAAGTTTATTTCTTAATTTATTTTACATCTTCTGACTGAATGAAGTGTTTGAGACTGTGATCAGTATTTATAATATAATAATTTTATTTAATTAGCCAGGTGTTGAATTAAGTGAAGTTGTAAAAACGCTGAATGAAACAGTCTGCTGAAACTTTCGTACATGGATATGTTCACATTTCATTTCTACCATTCCATAATAAGGAATATGTGTGATTTCTGTGCCACGTAGTTAGCTTTCTGTATATAGTGATTAGTATCAAAATTTTTTATACATATTAAAAATAATCGAAATTAGTGGATGAAATCACTTTTAAGCCTTTAATCGCAGCTATCGAAAAATGTTTAGTACAAAAGTTGTCCATTTTAATAAAATGATAATTCTCACTTTTTGATTTATTTTTCCGTCTTCAATGGTAAAGAAGTTATGTAGAAATGAAAAGTTCTATCCCCTTTGAACAACCACCAACAAACACATACAAGTTTTTACATTTCTTAAAAACATGCCAAGCCAGTTAAAGTTCAATCAAAATTTTTCTAGTTACCGTGTTAATAAGAGAAGAAATGTTAGAAAAATACGAAACAAAAATAAATAAACACACACACACACACACACATACACACACACACACACACACACACACACACACACACACGCACACAAGAAATGCTAGGGACCAAGGTGCCCGCATTCGATTACTTGACAGAAAATAAACCGTTCTCGGAAAGCTGGTAGTGTACGGAACGTCGTGATGTTTCGGAGTTCCGCGATGTGACAAAGTGATCACGAGCACCTCCACATCATTTGGAATAACAATTATAATTTGTATTGTTACGAAATTTCCGGGGTTCGTTTGGATAATGGAAGTTATAGGGTGTGGAGAACGCTCAATCAGCAGGCGGCAGTAGAAATTAAAACAGCGACGTTTATTTACACGAAGACACACAGGACAGCACAAAGACGACAACTATAAACAGCACACAAGGCGATTATCTTCAGCCGAGACGTGCAGCATACAACAGATTCTTCTGCAGACAGTAGCGCACAGCTTAGTTCAGCACTAGCTTGACTCCGTCGCTGCTCTGCTCCGTCGCTGGCTGCCTCCTTTTATAGGTCTCAGGAGGCGGGTCTAGAAGCCTCTCAACCAATCAGGAACGTTCGAGGCGTATCTCTGTTCCTAATGGACGGATCAGGAAAATTCTCGATGTTTCGGGTATAATCTATTTTGGCGCCAAAGTCTCCAAATGGTCGCCAAGTTTGTCGCCAAGCTCATGGACCTCCGACGCGACACACGGACTCCGTCCAATACAGATGACTGTAAAATGGTCTTTTTGATGATGAAACCAACTATGCTGGGAAGCAGCATTACAGATTCGTAACAGTATGTTTAAGGGAAAGATTAAAATTAATTCAACTAACTTACTAACTAACTTCAATTAATTCAACTAACTTAGACGAGCGCGTATAGCTCTAACGTCATGAAATTTGCATAATTAGTTTTATATGTTATGATCAAATTATTAATAAAGAAATAATACTTTCATTATTTATGGGGGAAAGAACTTTCATGGATTTATATTACACGTGTTTATATTACCATTTATTTACTATTTTAGTTAATTTTCGAAAGAAAAAGAAAAAAATCCAGAAAAATTCCACTTGTCTCGAACTCGTCACACGTTGAGTCTAAGACCGAGACAGAAAATATTTTGAAAAACATTAATCCTCCAGATTGGCAACGAAGTTAGAAATTCTAGGTCTCTTTATATACGCGAAATTTATATAAACGTAGTCAATTAGACTTTTTCCTAGAACTGAGCACATCAGGATCATATGCTGGCAGTAACTCGTAGCTAATCTTGTAGTAACTCGTTGCTAATCTGGGGTAGTTTTTCGCAGAACTTAATTGACGTTCTTTTGATAAATTCTGAAACAGGTTCAATTTGGAGGCCATCATGAAGTATTTTCCTTCTGATGTAGCAGCGCGCATCAGCAGTCCTTACCAGATGTTGATTTTGGAAAACTTACAACTTCTTAATGTTTTGGTCAGAAGGGGCTCCCCGAATTTGATAGCCATACATCAACACTAATCTTAAAATAGCTTCGTACAGCAGAAACTTGAGGCTAATCGAGAGCTTACTCAATGGAGCAATTAAGTTTTTTTTAACACTTGTTATACTGACGCAGCATGTGACAGAGAAGGATCAGAGATCTTTTTTGCTTTTCCAGACAAAACAACTTCCAAACATAAAATCAAAGCGAGCAAGATTGCCTTTAACTTCACAAGTGAAATCATCGCTGTCAAAGAATCTTTGACCATATACTTTGCGCAGACAACGCAGATAGATCCCTTCAGATGGGATCGTGATCTGCTGAGATTGCAAATCCGCTTTAGAGACTATTCAGGATGGAAAGACAGGAATTTCCCAGAATATTATTCTGTTGTGCTATGAAGAAGTCATGCACTTTTCAATGGATCCAAGCCCACGTGGACATTGAGGGAAACGAGTAGGCCGACACTCTTGCCAAGGAGGCCAGAGCAGTGGATGCCACCCCTCTATCTAGTACTGCTCCCGGACGCTAATGCCGTGGCAAGACAGAGGCTCTGTACCAATCGAAATAAATTCTCCCTGACAAATCTAAATTATAAAAGAGACATCACAGCCACAATTGCAAGACTCAGAACAGGACACCTGAGGGGCATGAGGATCATGCCCAATGGCTCCAGACTCTATGGAGAATGCAGACACTATCCAGACGTGCAGCTGGATCCAGAGCCTATTTTTAGCTGCCGTTCTATTAATTCAGCCCTCTTCAAAATAGACATTGACATATTCTTTATTCCGATAAAGCTGAAGATGTGGCCAGGGTTGTTCTGCATGCTTTCGGCCCAATCCCCCTCTCTCCCCTTCACCCCTTATATTTTACTGCACTTGTCACACGACGACAACAACAACAACAACACTTGTTATAGTAGTTTTGGTAAGAGCCGCTTTAATATGACTATTAAAGGATAATTTTGAGTCTAAAACTAACCCTAGGTATTTCTACTCTTTTAGATCGGACTTTTTCAGTTTTCTAGAGAAAAGGAGGCACGGGCATTTATTTGGGTTGACTTTTATTTTCCAGCTGATGAGCCAGCACTGTCAAAGAGTTATATAATGTTATAATGCTGGCAGAAAATTGCGTGATCCGGTTTTGCTCTATTGGAGAATCATTCATGGTACAACCTTAAGACATCTTTTCTGTTACAATTCACAACCTCATACATAGGATGCATATATGCTTTTTCAGAGAGGGTAAATTATTTCCATCACGCAAAAAATATTCTCTAATTGCAAAGAATCGTTTGAAGCTCGTATAATGCCATTCAAACTAAATCAAATTATTTTGCAGACGATTCGATAATGCAAACTAAATAAGCTGCATAACTATTCCATATTTTTTCTCCAAAAATTCTTCTATATTTCAGCTACATCACTAAACTGTTCTAAAATTATTACGCTAATGACGAGCTTTCATTTTTTCATTTCCTCGGTTTTTCTTGTTTTTTCTGCCTATACTTTTCATCTCCGACCCCGTATTCCTTTACAAAAAATACGCTTCTTTACATGAATTTTACATACCCTTAAAGTTTGGTTCATGATTTCAAGAATACCCTATATGTATATATATTGTTACGAAATTTTCCAGGGGTTCGTTTGGATAGTGGGAGTTATATGGTGTGGAGAACGCTCAATCACCAGGCGGCAGTAGAAAATAAACAACGACGTTTATTTACACGAAGACACACAGGACAGCACAAAGACGATTATCTTCAGCCGAGGCGTGCAGCATACACTGCAGCTCTACTCCGTCGCTGCTCCGCTAGTCCCTAGAAGACGAGTTCTTCACCGACTGCTCTTCGACTCCACTGGTCCACGACTCAATTCACCACTACGACGACTCCACTGGTCCACGACCACTCTTCTCTGCTCTGCCGCTTCCGACTTCTTCTCAATTCACCGTCCCGGTTCACGACTGCCCGGCAGATGCGGCTGCTTCCTTTTATAGGTCTCAGGAGGCGGGGCTAGACGCCTCTCAACCAATCAGGAACGTTAGAGGCGTATCTCCGTTCCTAATCGACGGATCGGGAAAATTCTTGATGTTTCGGGTATAATCTATTTTGGCGCCAAAGTCGCCAAATTCGTCGCCAAGTCGCCAAATGGTCGCCAAGTTTGTCGCCAAGCTCTGGCACCTCCTATAGAACCAGCTATGCTGGGAAGCCGCATCGCAGATTCGTAACAATATTCACACATGCGCACGCGCGCGGGCGCATAATGTTTTATTATAGCATTTGCTGTAAAAACAGTGTCTTTTACATTCTGTACACGTAGTATAGAGAAAGTATAATAATCGTCAAAATATTCAAGCGCGAGATTTTTGAAGAATCTCCATGTTTTAGACCTTCATCAGTTCAAAAAACACATTTTTGGTAAATGTCTGTTTGTGACAAAGAAAACTAAAAATTTCCTTGATCTAGACGGGTGAAAATTTGGTATACAGTCTTTATACCAAATTTGTAGATTTCTGTCAAATTTTGAGCAAAATTTGTTCTTAGAAAGTCTGTCTGTCCTGCTGTTGGAATATGAGTAACATGATAACTACAAAACGAAGAGAGCTGGAAAGATAAAATTCGGTACACACATTTAACATTTATAGACGTCTACACAGATTAAATTTTATTCCAAACACATTTAGGGTTGGCCGTTTGCAGGTCTGTACTTTCTGTAGGGTCTGTTTGCAGGTCTGTACATGTAAACGCTAATTCAAAAACTCAAAGAGTTAAATATATTAAATTTGGTTTTAATATTTAAATTTTGGATTTTGTAACTACAACTGTAGCTATTTAACAAAATTTAGCTTCACTCAATTGGGAAAAATGCATTTGAAATAAATATTTGATTTTAGGTTTAGTTTAGTTTAGTTATATTAACGTCCCGTTGTAAAGCAACACTAGAGCTATTTTGGGACGGATCTCGTCATTTTGAACCGTGGTCAGATGACGAGGACGACTCCTGAGGACGTTTGGCTTGATGGATTTGACGTGCGACAGACCCTCTTACACGGCGGTTCTTCGGTTGAATCGGGTCTCGAACTAGAAACCCTACGGCTCACAAGCCGAGACCTTACCACCAGGTCACCATGGCCCATTCGATTTTCAGATGTTATTAACTGCAAGCCTGGGCTTAATCGCCAAAAATTTCGCCAAGGATTCCCGCCGTATTTGTAACTATTGTACGCCATTGCCATTCAAGGCGTTCTCTGGTATAACACCTTAATTAGAGAGTATACGAAAAAGTTTGGGGATGATCCCTCCCGCTGATTTACTTTTTTTTAATTACAATTTACGTAGATTTTCAGCCCTGATGAGTAATTAATGAGCATTGATCTCCTTATGAACATTTTATTTCGCCCTTTATTATTGATACAATACGCACACACGTACGCATACATTACAAATTTTATCTTGCTAGCGTATTTTTCATTTCTTTGCCATATATTCCTATTCTTATATAATAAGAAAGAAATGTTTCCATTTTACTGCCTTTCATCCATTTTTTGTTTTTGTTTGTTTGTTTAAAAAGAGATCCGAGTCCTTATTGAGGAAGCAACCGGAAATTTTTGATGAGTTTCAATTAAAAAAATTAATTAAATACGGAATTACCCAGATCAAAAATCAAACGGCAATTCGCTTATTGAAAGCAATTCATCAAGTGCAATCAATATATTGGGTTGGCAACTAAGTAATTGCGGATTTTTCTTAGAAAATCAAAGACAATTTTTTCATGGAACTAAATAACTTTATTCTGTAATGTATTGCCCATTTTGATCAATGACCTTTTGCCATCTTTCAGGCAGCATCATAATCCCACGTTCATAAAACTTCTGGTTTTTATTAGCAAAAAACCGAATCAGGTACGATTTGGCATCATCATCATTATTGAAATTTTTACCATTCAAGGAGTTTTGTAAAGATCGAAACAAAAAGTAATCAGATGGTGCAAGGTTAGGACTATATGGTGGATGTGGCAAAACATCCCAACCAAGCTCCAATAATTTTTGCCGAGTGACCAAAGATGTGTGTGGCCTTGCATTGTCATGATGGAATACAACACCTTTTCGATTTGTCAATTCGGCCGCTTTTCTTCAACTGCATTGTTTAATTTCGTTAGTTGTTCAATGTAGACATCAGAATGGATCTTTTGGTTGGGTGGTAAGAGTTCAAAGTAGACAATTCCTTTGTAATTCCACCAAACTGATGACAAAACCTTCTTTTGATGTTGTTTGAGTTGGTTCACCTGGCCTGCTCGACGATCTTTTCCGCTGATATTGTTGTAAACAACCCATTTTTCATCGCCAGTTATCAGTCGTTTTAAAAATGAATCATTTTCATTACGTTTCTTTAGCAAATCGCAGCTGTTAATGCGTTGCGTTAAATGCGTTTCTTTCAGTTCGTGAGGAACCCATGTATCGAGTTTTTGAACATAGCCAAGTTGTTTTAAGTGATTTTCAATGCATGTATGTGATACATGAAGCTTCTCTGCAATCTCACGTGTTGTACTGTGACAATCCGAATCGATTATTGCTTTGATTAGGTCGTCATCAACTTCAAATGGACGACCAGAGCGTTTTTCATCTTTGAGTGAAAAATCACCAGAACGAAATTTGGCAAACCAATTTTGACACTGCCGTTCTTTTAAGGCTTCGTCACCCTAAACAGCACATAACTTTTTATGAGCTTGCGATGCGTTTATCCCTTTGCGGAAATAAAAAAGCAAAATATGACGAAAATGTTCCTTTTGATTTTCCATTTTTCAACGAACGCCAAACGAAAACTACGCAACCGATCAAAAAACTTTTTTTACTGATTGACAGCTGAATTGCCAACTATCCAATAACAAAATGTGTTTTACATTTTTACTACGTCTGCAAACCTAAAAATTCAACTGAAGCCATCTATGAGTGAAATCCGCAATTACGTAGTTGCCAACCCAATAGAAGAAAACTCTTAATGAATTTAAAAATCTCTAAGAATAACCCCTCAGAGTGCATGCCTCACATTAATAAACATTTATTTTACCAATTAAACATTTACTTGCATATGAGTAATAAAAATCAGCCCAACTATTTCGGCATTATAGTTTTGTTTGCGGGAACATTTAAGAAAATATTCTACCATTGCATACAGTTTTAAAAAGAAACGATAATATTACGCTAACTTTCTTTTTTTCAAAATTAATAGCATAAGCAAAAACTCATTTCTTTTCATTATAATTTTACAATTATGTTTGACATAAACAATTTTAATCGTAAGATAAGTGAAACTTAATGCCATTTCGCCGATCAAAATTATTTTTTTTTTAAATTATTTATCAGATCTTGATGCCAAACGAAATCAGCAAAAAATTCGTCGTTTCATCGTCTGTCTCTGATAATCTTGAGAAAGATTCTGCTGAACAAACTCATACATTCGGAGTTTAAAAGGATTGGAAAAGAAATTTTCCTTACAATTGTCGAACGAATCTTCGTATCGCAATGGCGGGTAAAATGCTTCTTGCGGTTCTTCTGCTGTCTGTATCGGCTGTTTTCATTGTTGAAGGCTCATGTCCAAATGCAGATCTAATTGCCCCTTGTTATTGCAATGTAGAAAGTGGATCAGCAATTGTCACATGCTCAAGCATTCAGCATACTAGAGATCTGGAAAACTTAAGTAGTCACTCTGAGGGATATCCTTATAAGGAGGTGAGTTTCTCCTTGAATTTTTTTATGCACTGCTAGCCGTCTTAGACGACCAGTTTGTTCGCCTAGATTATTGACTTTTTAGACTTTTAAATTATTAATATATAACGTATTTCTTGAAAAAAAAAGCATTTCACATTATAATTTTATAAGACTAAAACACATGAATTCAATTTAAAAAATGATTGCAGTTTACAAAGTGTGTATATTACAAAATAAAAGCGGAAATAAAATTCCTCTGTGGATTTAAAGATTATTAAAAGCAGGTGTTTAAATGTTTTGATGGAGGGTTTGAATTCCGCGAGTTCGCAAATTGTACAGACTAACTCTATGGCAAAGGATACCGACGTGCTGTGATTGGTTTAAGCCTTGGCATCTTTTTGGCAATGTTTTGCACTCATAATAGTGTAGTTATCGCTTTTTTTGGCTCAAAGTTTGCAAAACTGTGCCAAACTGTTTCCGATCTTTGTTGATATTCTTGAATCCATTCCTAAAATATGTGTTACAGAAATGTAAATAAACTTCGTGTAAATAAACGTCGTTGTTTCATTTTCTACTGCCGCCTGGTGATTGAGTGTTCTCCACACCATATAACTCCCACTATCCAAACGAACCCTCAAATTTAGTAACAATAAAATGAATGCTGTAATAAAGCAGATCGTTTCGAATAACATGTCAAACTATGTACATTCGTTATTTTTTTTTTTTATTTAAATGAGCAGTTCATATGTAGGTAAGATTGGGTAATATTCATATGTATTGAGTACGTGATTCGTATCTAAATATTTTTTCCGAAAAAACACGATTTTACAAAACAACAACCCCCCCCCCCGAAAAAAAATCTGCCGAACTAAGCTGGATCTGCCTGGTGTTACGTACAAAATTGTGTTAAAAAATACAATCGTGTTACGTTTTGTTAATACATACAAAAGTCACAAGAAGTATGACACTTTTTAAATAAATGATGAACGTAATTTTATTCGAAAATTGATTTTCAATTTAAGTTGAATTTCTTTCCAGGTGAGAATAGTAAGTTCTACTCTTCAGTCAATACCTGTTGTTATTCTAGAGAAGGTTAAAATGCAAAGCCTTGTTTTGAGTGAATTGAATCTGAAAGAACTGTTTAATGGTGTCCCAAGAACAATGTCTAATCTGAAGACACTGACTATACAGTCCGTTACACTTGAAGAGTAAGAAGTTTCTTCTTCTTTTTTTTTAAATCTTTATTACTGGTATTACAGATTTTTCCCAGAAATGCATAATTACTTAATATCCAAAATTTTATCGGCAATATAATATAAATCTTTTCTTAGCAAAGAAATAAGTATCAAAAATCTTTTCGAAGCTTTCACTTATTTCTCGTACGATGTTATGTCACATAAAATCTGAACTTGTAAACGCATTTATTCGTAAATTCTAAAGAGTGTCCCAAAATAAACGTAAAATTTTAATTAACGTAAAAATGCTAAATTCACGCCAAAAGTTAATATTTCATAACGGTTGTACGCCAATGTCGTGTAAGGCGATCTATGGCACTGCAAATTTATTAAAGAACACGCAAGAAGTTTTTGAAAAGATCACTCAGGCTGGTTTTTTCCGTTGATGGTGAGGATCGAATTCACAACGTTGTGGTTTGTAGCCGAATAATAAGACCACTAGACAAAAGTGATCACTTGTGTCCCGATGTTGTTATATTGGCTTATGAGCTTCACCACATAGAGAAAAAAGATTAATAATGCTATAAATTCAATGCCATATTTAATGATCGCGCATGCGGGGTTAATGTTGTTAAAATTTTTATGTCCCGATTCCATCAAAGCGAAGTTACTGTATTTCCTTAAAGTAGATACCTCGATATGAACTACTTTTAAAAGAACTTCAATGAATTGCAAATTTATCTGCCAGCATTCAAGTAACCATCCATTGGGCTCTGCAATGACAATGGATTGATTCTCTGATCTTTTGATGGTGGACTCATTTATTTAAAAAAAAATTTCACATTTACATATAGAAAATATTATTCTTACACCATAAGATGTTACGGTGAGTTTCGTTTCTGACAAAAGCGCAACATGTTATTTTATTGATAAGTAAATCATTTATAAGGTTTTCTATATTTATCGTTACATTCATATTCTGCAATAACTGGCTTCCGTAATTATCTAAAGTCAAAATTTTTATCCAAAACTACAATCACAACTTGGTAATGAAATGAATAGAGATATTTTACTACCGTGTAGATCGTTTCTCTCATTTAAACTCAAATGCCTATTTTCGGTAACAACGATAAAACAACAAGGCCTGAGCCTTCACTGTTGAAAATCTTCGATTTTGTGTCAGCACAAGACAATGACACAATATCTTCTTAACACATTCAACTTGGTCATTTTGTAGAGAGAAAGAAGCAATCCACATTTTTTTTTTTTTTTTTTAGATTCCTTAGAACTATAATGTGAAGCAGCGTTCACCCGAGGCCAATTATTGCGCACAATAGAAGTCACGCCCACCTCAGAAACATCACGTGACATCAATGGGACAATGTTTAATGGTTATCTCATCTGGAAAACTATTTGCCATTGTCCCATTGTCACCATGTGATCATCCTGAAGTAGGCGTGCCTTTCTATTACACACAATAGTTGGCCTCATGTGAGCGCTGCTTAATGCATACGTAGATTTACACTCATGTCCAAAATTAAGGTCACAAAAATGTTTTTCAAAGTAATTCTAAATGGCTACCAGTAAATTTTAAACAAATTATATTTTATATATTGTGAAGGACCGGCAACACGATATTAACCTTTGTTGTGGGAAAAAATGTTGTTTAACATTAGTTTTTGAGGAACTACTGAAATTAGACCATTTAGGCATCTGGAAATTTGGACTGCAATTTTGTGAATGTTGCATTAAAACAAAAAATTTAACCCGTTTCCAGTGAGAATGAGTTTTCATAATCGTTTAGACGACTCCTTGAGATGAAGAGCCGTTGGCAGGCTTGAAGCTGGGCAGTCTCAAGTGGAGGTGGCTCGATGGTTATAAGTGGTACCGAAAGTGGTATCCAGGTTGGGGAATCAATTCCAAACAAATGGTGCTGTAACCAGGAAGGCTGGCCAAGGCCGTCACAGAGCAACGACGCTTGCACAGGATCGCTATGTGGCATTAAGCGCACGACGGCATAGGCTGATAATGGCTCCTCAACTTGCTCGTGACCTTGCTGCTACATCTGGAATAAGAATTTCCAGACGAACAGTATACATGTATACGTCTAGCAGAGAGGGCCCTTTATGCCCGGCGACCAGTTGAGTGTGCCCCTTTGACTGCATTCAACAGGAAAGTCCGGTTGTTGTGGTGCCGAACACTTCAGTCTTGGGCACAGCAAGAATGGGGGCGTTTTCTTTTCAGTGATGAGTCGAGATTTACCACACAGAGTAACACTCGTCAAATCTTCATCTGAAGAGAGCGAGGAGCTCACTATCATCCCTCCTACGTAAAAGAAATTGACAGATTTGGTGGCATAGGAATTCTTGTCTGAGGTGGCATGATGTTGGGCAGTCGCACACCACTGCACGTCTTCGATGGGGGTACTGTCAATGCACATCGCTATAGGGATGAGATCTTTGAAGTCTATGTGAGATTGTTGCGGGGTGCTTTTGGCCCAGACTTCATGTTTATGGACGATAACGCGAAGAGCCCAGATCATTGATGATTTTCTTGAGGAAGAGGTTATTCGACGTATGGACAGACCCTCGAGGTCTCCGGATCTCTATCCTATTGAACATGTTTGGGATGGTCTCGGAAGAGCCATTGCATAGCGTAACCCCCCTCCTAATACTCCCAAAGTGATAAAAGCCGCGCCTTTGGAAGAATGGGCTTTGCTGCCCCAAGCATTTATTGACACCTTCATAAACAGTATGAAAGCTCGTTATGAAGCCTGCATAGCAGTGCACGGTGGTGACACTCCATATTAGACAAGTTTTCCCCCAGATAAATGCTTTATCTCTGATTCATAATGTGAGACTTTTTGATATACCCTGTTTCTTAGTTCCCAATTAAAATCTTTTCCATGTTTTTATGAGTCTATGTTCTTTCTTCCATTGTAGTGTACCTCTGTGCCAAATTTCGTAGCAACACAATGAATAGTTTTCCATTGTTCGCAGATTTTATGTTTGTGACCTTAATTTTGGACATGAGTGTATAAGACGGATAAAACAGCAGTATGCGTTCCGTTTATTAAAACTGCTTGGTTATTATCTCGATTAACTTTTCTAGCTTTTAATCGAGACATTTACTTATATTATTAAACATTAAAAAATAAATATTTATCACCATTTTATTTTTTTTAAAAAAAAAAAACGTCATTTTTCTCTGGCTAATTTTGAAATGGTTTTTTTCTTAATTTCAATTTTGGGCAAATTGTATTCGAATGTGTTAACTTACAACTAACCAAATTCCAAGGTGCATGATATATGGTGTCTGTATTTTATATTATAGAGAAACCAAAGATGGGGGGGGGGATGTTGGATTATATATAAGTCAGCAAATGAAATACTTCAATTATTATTGCTGAAATATAAGTATATTAGTAAGAAAAGTAAGAAAAAAAGTAAGTTTATCAAAATTATTTTCAAATTATTAAAAATTTGATAATAAGTACTATTACTTCGTTCATTAGGATTTTTATACCGTTTATTTGGAGACATATGCATTATTTATTGATTACTTCAGGGTTGTCCTAAAATTGTCTCCAGTCTGGCATCAAAAACTCTTTAGACTATTTTACGACAGAGGAATATAGATGCCGCCTTTGTAATTTTCTAGTACTAATCTTCGCGATTAAATTTTTAAAGAAAATAATTTATTCGATGCCCAGAGTTATTTATTTCTACAAAACATTTTGCTAAACCAGATTTCGTATCTATTTGCTCTTTGACATATTCGCTATATTATTATTATTATTCATGTTACAGGGAATTCCAATGGAAATATTTTCAATACACAAAGGCCCTAGAAACTCTCCTGATTGATCATGTAGATATTCCAAAAATCAAACCTGAATTCAATCAGTTTGTGACTCACGACCTCCTAAAAGTGTCCTTCGCTTTTACTAAAACAGATGAGATCCAGACAGGTAAGCACCTTTTTTTTTCTTTTAAAAACTTATTACTCGGATTAATAATGATGCGATGCTGGCGTCCTGACTTAAGGGTAGCGCGTCTTCCCCATGATCTGGGTGTCCCGAGTTCGAATCCCGGTTCGGGCATGGTTGTTCTTCACCTGTGAATGTGAGGTGTGTGAATGTGCCCCTCTGCAAAAAGGGGTTGTGCAAGCGAATGTGTGTGTGTCATCTTCATATGAGCAAGAAGTCAGACTTCTACCCTCGGGTGCTCAGGGGCCTTTATCCTCAGAAGCTACTGCACCCCCTTTCCGTGGTAACGCGGACACGTCATCATCATCATCAATAATTGTACGATGACCAAAAAGGTTTTTTTTCGCGCAAACGATCGATGGCGTAAAAAATCCTCATTTCACTTTAAAATACATCGTAATTGGCACCCAATGAACACACAATGAGAATAATGGCATTTTTAAAGATGATGTAGGTGTACATCCAAAATCTAGGCCTATCGATATGTCATTGATTAGATAAGGGGAGGTATAGGTTCTTTTCTCGTTGCTCTTTCTGAGCGATGCATCAAAATTAACGCAAAACTTAAATTTGCCACCAATCATGCAGTAAAGTGGTGGCAACCCTATTAAAAAACCATTTGGCAGCTGGTAGTTTACGGTTAGAAAAAATAGAGCGTTACACGATAGAAAAACGTAAGAAAAACGCAGAATTTGAATTAAATAAAAAAAATAAATAAAAAAAACCCCATTTTTTTTTCTTTAAATTGTTATATCTTTATTGTATCTTAAAATGCACAGAATAGAGTAACATATGGAACAACACATAAGAGAAATGGCCTTCACGGCTTTGCTGGCACATATTCACATTTTTGTCGAAATTTACATAAATGTGGTTGACTGTCGTTGATGCAGAGTTAAATTACCTCTTTCAATGCACGCGCGCTTGTGGGCTTGTTTGTATAGGCCTTTGACTTCAAATTACCCCATAAAAAGAAATTAAAGGGTTTTAAATCACACGATCTAAGGGGCCAATTCTCAAATTTTCGAACTGTCTTCGCTAGACTTTCATTATTTTTTAAATATTGTTCAGCAATGAAATCGTGTAACACTCCATTTTTACTAACCCTAAATATCAGCTGTCAAATATTTTTTATATGGTTGCCAACTCTTTACTTCACGAATGATGGCAAATTCAAATCTTGCGTTAATTTGGGGACACATTTTAGAGCATAGCGAGATAATCAAAAGAGTGCGGGAAAAAGTGATGATAATAAGTCACAGGATGAAGATGAAACTCAGAATTAGTACGAAGCATAAAAAGGGAGAGCTCCACCTCTTGGTATACTTTTCGTAATTTCTTCTTCAGGTCTCTTTACTTTTCAAGGTTTGGTGAGAAGAAAACAATATGGCTGCCGATGTTGTTTCACCTTTTGCGTTGAAAGTAAAAGGACGGCTAATTTGCGAAAGAAATAGTCGATAAAAAGATTTCCAGTCATTTTAAAAGTATTGATTTCTTTTAAGTGGGAAATAATTACTTGATGAAAAATCATCTAATTTGGAAAATATTTAAAGAAGTAATCAAACATACAGACAACAAATCGGATATAATTATTGTAACAGTGAGCAACAAAGTCTTTCTCTAATTTTAAAACATTAGCACGATACAATCATGGGGGGAAAAAAAACTTCGGTTTTTAATACTGAATTGCACTGCTTTGAAAATGATTTTTTCATCGAACGGTAGTATTCCATAAGCCCGA
This sequence comes from Argiope bruennichi, assembly GCF_947563725.1. NCBI lineage: Eukaryota > Metazoa > Arthropoda > Arachnida > Araneae > Araneidae > Argiope > Argiope bruennichi. The sequence goes on from NC_079161.1 coordinate 22,057,483, forward strand.
GCAATGTGTCTTAATTCCATTGAAGAGGTATGAGACGCGTTAAGGATAGAACCTGGGACCTTGTGGTTAGCAGTCCAGTAACGATCCGATTTTACCAAAACAGCTGTTGTTACTGTCTTTCATGCAATTCACCACAGTACTCTCCCTCCAGTGAGTCGAAAGGGAGACGAACGATACGGATGTTGAGTGGTGATGTATTGAGTTATTATTATTAGTAGTAGCTGTTGTCTTAATGGGCCTGTACCCAGTTTGAATAGCGCCAAGCGTTATGGCGAGCGTGTGTGGGTGCTGATGCGCCAAGTGTGTCTGGCGACTTTGGGGTTTCTGCGTCACGTGAGTCTGACGACTTTAGTTTGCTGCGTCAATTGAGTCTGACGACTTTGATTACGTGTAGATGGCGCCACAACAGCTGTACGAAGGTTGAAGGTTCAGCGTCCGAGGTCACCAATGAAGAGGTATGAGATCTCTTCATTGGTGACCTCGCCGTCACAAGGTATGAGACGCGTTAAGGATAGAACCTGGGACCTTTTGGTTAGCAGTCCAGTAACGATCCGATTTTACCGAAACAACTGTTCGGGTAGAAGCGTTGTTACTGGCTTATATGCAATTCACCACACCATTTTTCAAGAAAGGATGTCGAAATCAAAGAAAACGCTCGGTTGTGATTTGTTATTCCATGTAATAAAATCCGTTATTTCTGTTCAAACAAGAGGTTAGACTTAATTACAGATGTTTATGATATTGAAATCTTTAAGCCCGGGAGGTCAGTAGCTATAGCCAATATCACAAGAAAACTCTTGGGCAATAAATCACAAAAACTGAAACACCGCCTTGATTTTCTTCGAGCTACAAACAAAAACAAAAATCCTAAAATAATTAATTTTATTAAGAATTCGATTAATTTTTATGGCATTTTACAAAAATAAAAACATGTCGAAGAACAAAACTATTTGCACTGTGAATTTTCATATTGAGTAAAAGATCTCGTGTTCTCTCTGAACCTTTATATACATGTATTGATATTTTAAACTCTTTATTTAAACCAAATTAATTCCAAAGCTTTGTCGTAACTTAACCCATAGTAAGTTCATTCTCTTATTTCGTGATTCAATTCCACTTTTGGTTTAATTAATTCAACTGAAGATGTCTAAAAGTACTGCGCTATCAATCTACATATCAAGTGAAAGTGATCCCTTCGGTGCCCTTGCCAAGGTGTCAAAGGTCAACACGAGTATTGAATTGGCGCGTGGCTGGAAATCCCATGTTATATAAGACTAGAGATTATTTGTTTCGCCCTTTTGCCTTCTTTCTTACTTCTGCTTCTGTGCCGCGCTGCGCCTTCTTATAAATAAATCATGCTCGCCATTCGAGAGAGAATAAAACGAAATTAAAAATACAACGTCTCGTCTATGTCTTCAAACCTGCCTTCTACTCCACCAAAATAAGCATTACACATATATATATATATATATATATATATATATATATATATATATATATATATATATATATATATATATATATATATATATATATATATATATATATATATAAAGTTTCTATACTCTGTCCAGGGGACAATTTAAACTCCAGCAGTGAGACGTATGAATTCTTGCAACGTTGATCGCGGAGTTATCTCAGTAAGTGCATTCTAAGCATTTAGCACAATCGTTGAATAACAATTTGCTTTTTTTGTAAGCGTTGTTTGTTATGTAAATGTTGTTTTTGTTTACATTTCGGTTTCATTTATTCGTTTTTTCATTAAAGCTTTGTTATCCTTTATCCAGAAAATAACATTGCTTTAATCCAGAGGAATCACTTTTTCCGTACACCTATTGGGCATATATTTTTATCGAAGCTGATTATGAAAGCATAATTTAAATTCAATATCCGAAATGAACTGTCAAAATAGTTCTGAGTCTAAGTGAATTTTTATTTCACCGATCAGAAAAAACTACTTTGTGGTGGTATGTAGATTATTATGATCCATGCAGGAAGCAACAGGACGAATGTTTTTAGGAACATTTCTTTTAATAATCACATTCACACACTAAACAAGCACAAACACAAAGATAAGACATTCAAGCACGCGGCTTCACAGTTCAGCATCACATCTCATTCTAATTACAATCGCAATGCACTATGGGATGGCCTAATCAGGTATCGCCATCTAGTATCTAGAAGAGAAGATAAGACAACTTTAAATTGATTCTAACTCACCATTTTAACGATTTAGGTGCCATGAAAGACTTCAGGAATCTCCGGAGTATTACTGTTGCTCACAACAATCTGCAAACTCTTTATAGAGGCAGCCTGCCCCGGCCATATAACGGAATACATCTGGACTTCCAGTAAGTTGATTCTAAGTATTTTGGACAATAAATTTTAAATTAACCCTATTAATATCTATATGTGAGGCCGGTATAGCCTGGCTGGTAGGGTGTTGGATTCGTGTTATGTTGGATTGTGAGTTCGAACCCCACCGGCCGGGAAAAATTAACTTTAATTATTTATTTAACCAATTGCCCTGGCAGATTTTTCCCAATTCTTGTTGCACCTCCTATCGCATCCTGACAGCCAATAGAAACTTGAGCTTCATCAAGCACCTCCCACCTCATCTCCTTCTAATATTACTTAAACGACTTCCTTGGACTTTTTCGAAGAAGATCACGGCAAATACTAAACGCAAGGTTTCTGACAAGTCCTTTCATCTACCGGAGATTAAGCCCCAATCCTAGGTGCTAGGCTCTTCGTTAAACCTATCATTAAGTTCTTCAAGGCGAGACAATACCACTCAGTGATCAGAGGTGATCGTTCTCTGATTCAGGTCTAAATTACGATCTGAGGATGAGTGAATGCAAATATATCAATGAAATCCTCCCCGTGAAAAGAGTTGCGACGCATGAGTAGCTAAGACGTACTCTTGGCCCTTGATGTAGGGATGACGAAAAGTCACAAATACCAGTGATCAATAATTTTCAAAGAGGGGTGTGATTCAAGTCCTTGATACGATCTTACTGGTGATTACAGGTTTTGGATCACGATAGAAAGTAACAATCGATACTATATCACTGAAATTTACCGGAGCGGTGACTTCACTGGAAAGTAACAATCGATACGATATCACTGAAAATTACCGGAGCGGTGACTTCACTGGAAAGTAACAATAGCTACGATCTGTCCAATGGAAGCTCTCGAACAAAACAGAAAAGGAGAAATCTGTCAATGGATTGAAAAGTGAACAAACCAGTTATTGGAATTATCGCATCATTGAATTACATATCACTGAAATTTATCGGAACAGTGACTTCACTGGAAAGTGTGAAGTCGCCGCTCCACTTCATGAGAGTAACCTTGACTTTCCAATATTCACATTTGATGATGCACTATTCCACACAAATCCTTTTTAATTGCTTGTGACTTGACTTTGCATATATTCCGTTTACTGCTGGCGCCATCTATTGGTAGAATATAGAACTAAAGTAAACAATTTAAAGAAATCACATATATATTTAATTCAAATTTTTCAGAAAATGGTTTATTCCAATAAAGAAATTAAATAAATAGTTTTGAGAAGAAAAAAAATTTAAGAAGTAATCTGAAACAGATACATTAATTCAATCACACGTTACTTAAATTAGTAAATTAAGTATTAATTACAATTAATAAATTTTATATTTAATATTAAGTAATAATTTTAATTAATAATATGATTAAAATAACAGATATTTGGAACGCATATTTAAAAATAACAATAACAATATTATTTGTTATTCAAAAAATCGTGGATTATGCATCTCTATGCATGTATCCAATAATTTAAGGGTGTGATAGACCGCGGATTTTAAGATAGCTTCATTTAAACATGTTTTAGAGACACTTTAATTTCAAAACATAGACAAATTTTGACAACAAAATCATTAACGACAACTTTAAATGCTCATAAAATTTTTATTTATTAACATAATTTTTATTTTGTGGGCTGTTACATTTTATGTAGTTTGAGCTACACATAGATGAAATAAAAATGAAATATTACCATTATTTTTTAACTTGCTCTCTTGTCCATAATATTGAAAATTTTGCTAAATTTTCATCATATAAGCAGTTTTTTTTCCCCCACAAACTAAAGACAATGAGTGTATTTTTTTTATTCTGATAGTGATCTTTCAAGTTTGTTTCAGTTATTTGGTACAATAAAAAATGATTATGTAGAATTTTTTTTGAAAAATTCGTCTGGGATACTGCTAGATTCCAACTAGGAGGAAAAAAGAAAACGGAAAAGTCTTTATTAGCAGGGTCTTATTTCGTAATTTACTACTTAGGGATTTCTTTTGCCCATTTATATGTAATATGTAAAGAATTAAACCGCGTTTCAATCTTTTTGAAACACGGTTTAAATGTACAGACAAAATGTTATCAAGGGAGCCATTGTAAAGGATAGCCTCCTTGTGTTCTTAAAACTCACGAAGTTAATGCTGATAGATTGTACGGCAATAAAAGTAATTCCATGTATAAAGAAAAAAAATTTCTTTTACAGGTACAATAAGCTGAGTGAAATTAAAGAGAACGTATTCTCGGACATGAAAAAATTGAAGTCTGTATATTTCAATAATAATGACATTTCCTTACTGTCTCGACCCTCTGAATCTGGAGTATATGACAACATTGACAGGATAGACTTATCAAGTAAGTTTTTAAAAAATATTTTTAAAAAAATGTAACATTTTATGAATTTTTGTAAATACAATTAGGTATGTTATAAATCACTAACATTCAGTAATACTATTGTTACGAAATTTCCGGGGTTCGTTTGGATAGTGGTAGTTATATGGTGTGGAGAACACTCAATCACCGGGCGGCAGTAGAAAATGAAACAACGACGTTTATTTACACGAAGACACACAGGACAGCACAAAGACGACAGCTATATACAGCACAGAAGACGATTATCTTCAGCCGAGACGGGCAGCATACAACAGTATACACAGCAGCTCTACTCCGTCGCTGCTCCGCTAGTCCCTGGAAGACGAGTTCTTCACCGTCGCTTCCGACTACTCTTCGACTCCACTGGTCCAGGACTCAATTCACCACGACGACTCTGTTTCACTCTACTCTGCTCTGTCGCTTCCGACTTCTCCTCAATTCACCGCTGCCGGCAGCTGCGAGTGCTTCCTTTTATAGGTCTCAGGAGACGGGGCTAGAAGCCTCTCAACCAATCAGGAATGTTCGAGGCGTATCTCCGTTCCTACTGGACGGATCGGGAAAATTCTCGATGTTTCGGGTGTAAGCTATTTTGCCGCCAAAGTCGTCGCCAAGTCGCCAAATGGTTGCCAAGTTTGTCGCCAAGCTCTGGGACCTCCTATGGAATTAACTATGCTGGAAAGCCGCATCACAGATTCGTAACACTATATTTGTTGGGGGGGGGGATTCTTCAATCTAAAATAGTTGGGATTTGAAATTTGAATAATTAAGTAAAATAAATGAAAAGAAAACTACATTTTAAAAGTAGTTCTTATGAAAATTATTTACAAAAGATGAGAAAAAAATAAAATCGAAAATTAGTTAGAGAATGAAAAATTAGTTACAAAAATTATTTAGAGTATGATAAAAAGATATGTGACTACATTCGGGTATTACTATTTTACAAATTAAATGGGATAAGTATTTTAAAAATTGGAGGAAAAAAATATTTTTTTGGGGGGGGCTAAAAAGAATTATAAAGCAAAACGTTTCTAGTTTTAAGGTTTATCAAATAATTTAAAACTTTCTAGATAGTTTAAGAAATACATTATCTAGCTCCTGAACTAAAATACAAGCTGCCATTCTTTTATCAGGAACATTCCATTATATATTATTAATATTCGTGCATTCCATTACTTTCTTTAATTCGTGCTTTATATATATATATAATTTTCAATCTTTCCAGCTGCCAAAGAAAATTTTGGATCTCGAACCATTATAGATGGGGGGGGGATAATAATAATAAATTTAAAAAACATAACTTTATAAAAGTTGACGATTGCGCAATACGACGTGGTCATTCCAAACCAGTTTAAGCCGGATTTTTGCATTAAAAAAAAAATCTGGCTTTGAGATAAAGTTTTGTAGCTAGAACGATTTTGAGATGATAAAAAGGCCATCATTTTTAAATATCGACGCATGCGCAATGATTTAAAAAATAATAACGTTCTCATATGATAGCACGAAATTTGCGATAGCAAATTTCAATTTTCATTACTATTGGTTTTTGATTGAATGGTTGTTTTTTTTTTATTTGTGTGTTACAGACAACCCAATCGACTGCTCCTGCAAGGTACAGTGGATACCTGAAGTGAAACCGAAAGGCCTTGTAGGCAGATGCGCCACTCCACAAAAATTCCGCGGAAAGGAACTCGTCCGTCTCACTGCAGATGATTTCAGCGAGTGCTACACTCACTAACCTTAGCTGAATAGCGAATGAACGATTCAGTGAATAGTTATTTTGTGTAATTCTCTTATGACTTATATGAATGGAAAATGTATTTCTTTGATATTACAATAAAATGGCTCAAATTGTATTTTGACTACTTTTAAACGTAGTTTAATTTATGCACAATTGTAGAAGGTATTGTTACGAAATTTATCGGGGTTCATTTGGATAGTGTTAGTTATATGGTGTGAAGAACGTTCAATCACCAGGCGGCAGTAGAAAATAAAACAACGACGTTTATTTACACGAAGACACACAGGACAGCACAAAGACGACAACTATATACAGCACAGAAGACGATTATCTTCAGCATACAACAGTATACACAGCAACATACAACAGTATACACAGCAGCTCTACTCCGTCGCTGCTCCGCTAGTCCTTGGAAGACGAGTTCTTCACCGTCGCTTCCGACTACTCTTCGACTCCACTGGTCCACGACTCAATTCACCGTCTGGTTCACCACTACTCTCCTCTGTCGCTTCCGACTTCTCCTCAATTCACCGCTGCCCGGCAGCTGCGGGTGCTTCCTTTTATAGCTCCCAGGAGGCGGGGCTAGAAGCCTCTCAGCCAATCAGGAACGTTCGAGGCGTAACTCCGTTCCTACTGGACGGATCGGGAAAATTCTCGATGTTTCGGGTATAATCTATTTTGGAGCCAAAGTCGCCAAACGGTCGCCAAGCTCTGGGATCTCCTATGAAACCGACTATGCTGGCAAGCCGTCTCACAGATTCGTAACAGTATAATGTGTTTTTTGAACACTTTAAGATATTTAATTATATTTGAGATGATTTTTTTGAAAAACGTTAAAAAATATTCATTTTAAATATTTGCATTAAAAAAGATTGAAAAAAAAATATGAAACCAAAATATACCGGTTAAGTGTCAAATGTGCTTTTTTAAATTGGAAAAAAAGGACTGTCTTTGCTAAAAAGAGCTACAAAGCAAAAAATTTCTAATTTAGAGTTTTATCAAGTGATTTACTTAACATTTTGAAGATAGCTTAAGAAATATATTTTCTAATTCCTGAACTAAAAAAATAAGCTGTATTTTTTATCCATTCTTTAAATATTAGCTTTCGCCCGATAAATAACAAGAAAATTGTAAATTTTTTTCATATTGTGTAACACTAAAACAACTATAAAATATTTCTAATAAATAGATTATTTATTCTTTAATTCAGGAACTGTAGAATATATCGAAAAATTATTATACCAAATTTGAACAAAAATATGCATTATATTTTGATTTATTTAGTTTTTCGAAGAAAATTCTGTCATATTTTATATTTGAGAAAATAGCTTCTAAACTCTTGAAATAGCATTAAAACGTTTGTAAAAGCACATACAAAAATTAGTGTAACTTTCCAAAAGCATAAACTTAGAAACAAAATTCAAACGGAAATCTGTTCAAAGTTGAAGTAAATTAAAAAAATTGACTTTTCAACATAGTTACGTACCTTTAAAAAAAAGCTTATAAGCAAATTTATTCTCATTTCTCATTGTACAAGAGCTTTGAAAGTCTGCGTACTTTCGTGCTTTCGCTTACAAAACAATTTTCAGAAGATAATTTTCAATAAATCGATTAGTTTAATTAAATATTCTTATAGGAAGACTCCCTATTGCAATGGTCTCATGACATGATTTGAGGAAAATTTCTGCTACCCAAAACCTTCGCACAAAAGTTTATAAATATACAGTGTCTCATAAAAGTGATAGGACACTTGTGCTTTACAAAAGGAAACTGTAATAAAATAAATAAATAAACATGTACAAATTTTTTTTGGGTGTCTTTCATATTTAAAGTTAGTAACGATTATCACATAACATACATTTTGTCAAAATATTAAAATATTAATTTAATAAAAATACAATTGTTTAGAACGGAGCAAAAAATGGCTCACATAAGTGATGGGACACTTACTTTTCCATCAAATATTTATCCAAAAATTTTACTTTTTAAAAGGTTTTAATATTTTGTTGGATTTTCTTTTACTTTTAAAACATGATTTAATCTTCTTGGAATGGATTCGACTCATTTTTTTGTGATTTCTGGAGTGATTTTACTTCTTGAAGCACCTATTTTAATTGTTGTTTTGAAGAAATGGTGTGTTTGCGAATCCTTGGTTCCAATTCTTGCCAAATATGGGATTTAAGTCTGGAGATTGTGGTGGTGTTTTTATTATTTCAGGACAGTTATACAGCAGCCAGAGTGTAACGTTCAAAGCAGTGTGCTTGGGGTCATTGTCCTGGTAGAATTTAAAATCGTTATGAAGGTTCAATTTTCGTGCTGAAGATTTTAAATTTCAATATACTTGTACTGATCCAATATACTGTCAATAAAAACAAGATTACCAACTCCAGCGGACGACATACACCCCCATACCATAACTCCTCCTCCACCATGTTTTACTGTTGGCACCAAGTTCTGTTTGCGAAATTCTTCCCTGGGTTTTCTCCACACCAAGATTCCACCGTCAGAACCAATATATTGAATTTACTCTCATCAGCAAATATAACTTTATTCTAGTAATCAGAATTCTTATTTATATTGGATTTTGCGAAAGCTAGTCTGAGTTTTCTATTCTTTTCACTTACGAAGAAATTTTTCCTGGCTACTCTACCGTGATATCCAGCAGATCGAATTACCCTTCTAATAGTCTCAGGATTAACAATTATTCCATATAATGCTTGTAAATCAGCAGCAACTTTAGATGCTGCCTTTCTTGGATTTTTTTTTAATATTTCGAACGATAATTCGCTTTATTCCATTGGATAGCTTTGATGGTTGGCCAGGTCTTCTTTTATCCTGAATAATATGATTCTTTTTATATCGTTTAATGATATTGAAAACTGTTGAATGACTCAAGTTAACTATTTCAGCAATTTTTCTAATAGATTTTCCACGTTCAATATGCAAATTAATAACTAATGTTCGAATTTCAGGCGAAGTTTCTTTTCGTTTAGCATTCATGGCTGCACAGAGCTAAAAAACACAAAAATTCCAAAACAAACTGGAGAGAAATACTGCAGAAGATTTTATAAATTATCGCCAATTGCTTTTCAGTAAAAATAAAACCACCAAAAATATTTTTATTGCTTATTTTAGACGATTTTTGTTGCATATCTAATGGTGTCCCATCACTTATGTGAGCTATTTTTTGCTCCGTTCTAAACAATTGTATTTTTATTAAATTAATATTTTGACAAAATGTATGTTATGTAATAATTGTTACTAAATTTAAGTGTAAAACACACCCACAAAAAATTTGTACATGTTTTTTTAATTTATTTTATTACAGTTTCCTTTTGTAAAGCACAAGTGTCCCATCATTTTTGTGAGACAATGTATGTATGTATGTATGTGTGCGTGTGTGTCTATAACACTTTGCCCATGTTATCTTGTTAACAAGGTGAATTGAGTAGTTTTGTTTGTATTTTAATCGACTTAGAACATTTGTAAGAAATATAGCAACGAAGCTTCTTGTGCGGAAATTGCAAAAATTCATCCAATAAGTAACAGTTTGAAACATTCAAATAATTTACGTTACTATCATGCCTCATTCTTTTTAACCTCAAATTCGTTACATATAAAATTACGCTTAAATCCAAATGACTTCCATCAAATCATGTACCTTTTTTTACAGACCTTTTAATGTTGCAAGATTCTCTTCTTTCTCTCTGTAACACTATACCTTTCTATCAATTCTGTCTTCTGAATCAATTAATTTCACATTCTTTCACACACTAGGCATACGCATTTGGAAACAAACTATTATCCATATAAAATTTCAAACCAGCATCCTTTGCAAGTTTATAATATTTTCTGACATTCCATTTCACCAGATATTCCTTCTCGAACAAACAGTGACATAACGAATTATCAAGGGAACCGTTAATTCAGGAAAAGAATTTTAAAAAGTGCTAAGAATTCCGTTGCAATCCAAGAATTAAAAAATGTGCAAAACAATTCCGTTAGAGAATTACAAGATTGTAAAGACTTTATATTAATAATGCAAACGATTTCTAAAAACTCGTGCAGACGTTTTTAATTAAAGTAAAATAAAAAAAAATCATTTATTAGGAATTTTCAAAGAAAAAACGTTATCTGGTTCCCTTGAAGAATATCATTACAATGTTTTTCTTTGTTTCTTTCTTAAAATAATTTTAAGTATGCGAAATTAGATATAGATTTTAATTAAATTCTTTAAATCAGTAATTAAGTAATTATTTTTTACTTCAAGTTTTGATCAAATTCCTAAAAAGATATTTTTATTTAAAATAAATTAATTCTGTAGGAACTGCAAAGGACTAAATATTATCTAGTATTCCAAATTCAAATTAAAAATAATTCTAGAATGTTCTATTAGCAATAAAAAATATTTAATTATATTATACAACAAAATTAAATTCTTTAATGAATATTTATTTGCAGATTATTTTTTATTTAATATTTCTCATAAAACAGTTTTAATTCTTGTACAACTCAGCAAGCATAAAAAAAAATCAACATTACGATTGATAGAAGATTGTTTGTTTGGTTACACTATTGGCGACAAACTCGAAGGAACACTAAACTAGGATTCAAACAATACAACTACTTTGAGAATTCTTCTTTCTATGCACACTTGTATATTAACTTATTATCATTACAAAATAAATTCACTCTATATATTTTAAAATCTTATAAATTTAAATTATGAATATATATTCTGTAATTATGAATATTCTGTTTTTTTTTCTTTTCTTTTCTTTCTATATAAAAATTATACAAATGCATTTCGAACATTTTACAATATATGAACACTCATTTATATTTTTGTTCTGTAAAAACATATTCTACTTTACCAAATGTTCTCATAAAATATTCAAGTTCATATTCATAAATGTCCAATTCTTATTAATGTTCTTTATTTTAAATTATCGTCTGCCATTTAATATTTATTATTTTATTTATTTTACATTTATATATAATTACTATTAATATAGTTTATATATAATTATTGTTACTACTATTTACTATTTTGCTTCTGCTGGAAGTTACTGAATACTAGTGTTCTTTCAAAATTTATAAATGAATTATCGAATTCAATATATATATTATTTGATTTGATTTAAATATTATAAAACGATTTTTTTTCTTATTCTAATGATTGTTTTTATTCGGTACGAATAAAGTGATCTCACATTTTAGATAAATTGAAATACAGTACACTCCCGAGTATCCTGCTTAATGTGGCGGAAGGGCAGGCCAGATTACAAAAAATCAGGATAGGCCGGAGCTCTATAAGCCCATTTCTTTGCCCACCAATACCAGAAGACAAATATTTTATACCAAAACTCAGTGTTATAATACGTATTTTTCACTTCTTATTGAGTGCTAAGCCCTCTAATTAACTCAATGTGAACGCAGCTTCTGCCCGGTGAATCATAGAAGCAGTTGCCGGTAACGTGTCAAAATAGAAGGCTTTGGCAGTTTATAATGTATATACTGCACTGCAAGTTTCAAGAATTTATTAGAGAAAAAATAATTTAAAGGATATAAACTGTTCACATTTTAACATAAATTCGGTAATGAACAACTTAAATTGAGGAAACATAAACAAAACATTAACGTAAAACATAGGCCTAATTCTTGAGAAAATTGGTTCCAACTGATTTTATTTTTCACTGATAAATGATTACACAATATGAAAAGGTAACCCTAAGATAAGAATCAAAATTTACAGTTTTTAGGTTTTGAAAAAGTCCTTAATAGATGACTTAATAGACGCCTTACCTTCCTCATTTTATTACAACAAAAGAAAACTGGGCCGGATTGTCGCGAACCGGATACTCGGGAGTGTACTGTATATCTTTTTTTAGATGTTTTTTAGATGTATATTAAATTGGTCTTCGAAATTTCATTAAATAGTTCCTTTCAACTTTTCATGTGATTTGATCACTCCAGTACAACCAACCTAGATACATGTATCTGGAAATAAATAAATAGAAATAAAGCATACTTGTATCCTGATGTTGACACACAAAGATTTGGCTCATGTATGGTTTCGCTGAATCTGACAAAGAGCAATACGCATGCTAATCATGCGAGAGAAAAAATCCTATGAAATATAATCTTGACCGTCGATGGAACATTCATCTGGAGATTTAAAGACAAATACTTGAATAGACGAAGGCTAATTTAATTTGAATTTTTGGAAACTCTAATAGAATATTAAGAATAAAATTTGAAATATAAAAAATTTTGGAAACAAAAAAGAATAGCAAGAAGGAAAATTCATGGAAGATCATGAAGGTTTTGCTTGGCATTGACGAACAGTAGCTACGAAATGTTGATTCTTGGAATAATTCGATCATTTTTACTGAATCTATCGTGCGATCTTAGGCGATTGATCCCTAGCATGTGATTAATACAAAGTATCTGAAAATAGAATTTATATTTTATGTGTCATTTTTTTAAACTGATTTAAATGAAAATTTAACATAGAACTACAATTGTAGTAGCAAGACCATATACCAAATTTCATTTATTTAAGTCTTAGAGTTTTTAAGTATTGCGTTTATATGCATTCAAAGGAACCGACTGACATACGGATAACCCTTTAACAGATTTTGTTCAAAATTTGGTAAAAATCTATATTTCAGATACTTAATCTACGAACCACATTCTAACTGTCTAGTTCTTTACGTTTTGTTGTTACAGAGTTCACTTGTATTTCAACAGTCCGATAGGCAGTCTTCCTCTGAATGTATTTTGCACAAAATTTGATAGAAACCTACAAATTGGGTTTAAAGTCCATATACCAAATTTCATTCGATTACATCACAGCATTTTTGAATTATCTTGTTCAATAGACATACTGCCAAAATGTGTTTTTCGGTATCAGAGATATCTGAAACTTGGAGATTAACCAAAATCTTGATTTTGTTGATTACAATATTTTCTCTATATTTCGTATGGGAGAATTATACGTTTTAGAGTATTCGTCACACTTGATAATACAATTGTGCCAGATGGATATTAATTACCGATTCAAATCTAAAAATGTATTGACTTCTTCATAATCTATACTTATATAAAGCTCAATGTGTGTCTGTGTGTTGGCGCTCTACAGGCCAGACCGTTCGACTTACAGTTACCAAATTTGACACATGCATATCTTGGCGGTGGGAAATGTGCACCTGGGGTCCCTTTTTTGAATTTTTAATTAGAATTTTAATTATTAATTAAAAACTAACTTTCCCGCCCAAAAAATCTTTTCATTTCCCCACCGCCAAATGGGTAAGGCTTCAGTTTTTTCCCCCACGCTAAAGAGAATAGGCTTAAGAAATTTTCGGCAGATTATTTCAAAGGATTCTGTTTATTTTCTTAAGGTTTGATGCATTTAAAGTTAAACATTGTTAATCGATCTTTCAGATTCATTTTGAATTACTTTTGAATTAAAATAAAACAGAATAAAGGAAATTAAAAATTTCTAATCTGCATAGCGTTACCCCAACTGGAGTAGAAAATTCACGCATTTGCGTTACCATAATTGGCGTTGAAAATTCACGCATGCGCATTGTGTTCGGATTGTTGACAACGGATACGGAGTTGGTTTTGAAGGCTTAATATGTTTTCGACAGATTATTTCAAACGATTCTGTTTATTTTTTTAGTGTTTGATGCATTTAAAACTAAACATTGTTAATGAATCGATCTGTTTATGATGAATCTGAGAAAATTTTGTTGAAAACTTCTTGAGATATTATATAAATTAAGAAAAACATTCTTTAGTGTCCATAAGGTTTAAATACTCAACGATTCTGTTTTCAGTATTCATATTAAAAAAAAATTGCTTCGTTTCAGTAAAAAAAATATTATTATATTAATTGCAGTTTAATCATTTCCACTTTAATTTAAAGCATAAATTCTACGGAAACTAACAGAAAATGAGAGAGATACATATTACGTTACGGCTGAAGGCTTTTATAATATTATGAGTAAATTATAGGACTATCAAAACTTGAAGTTTTAAAATATTTTGATGAAGAATCTATTAAAGTTGGAATTGCGTAAAATATTCAATTATTAAAATTTTAACGTGCATTAAGATTGGCGAACCGGCTGGCCGCCAAACGGATACGGACTTGATTTAAATTATTTTTAGGTTAGTTTTATGCTTTTGTAATTAAATTGTATTTATGTTAGTTTAAGTACATCGTTTTTTTAAGTAGTTTTTTAACCTGTTTTCGACCGATTATTTTAAACGATTCTATTTATTTTCTTAGTGTTTGATGCATTTAAAATCAATAAATTGTTAATTAATAGTAATGATCTGAGAAACTTTTTTTGAGAAATTCTTGAGATATTACATAAATTAAGAAATATTTTCTTTAGTACCCATAAGGTTTAAATGCTCAGTGACTCTGTTTTCAGTAATCATATTATTAAAAAAAATGCTTTGTTTCAGTAAAAAATATTATTATATTAATTGCAGATTCATCCTTTCCACTTTAATTTCAAGCATAAATTCTACGGGAGTTAACAGAAAATGAGAGAGATACATATTACGTTATCACTGAGGGCCTTTATAATATTATGAGTGAATTATATGACTATCAAAATTTGAAGTTTTGAAATATTTTAATGAAGAGGCTATTAAAGTAGGAATGAGATAAAATATTTAGTTATTAAAATTTTAACGAGCATTAAGATTGGCGAACCAGCTGGTCGCCAAAGGCGGCTAAGTACTAATATAAAGTTGAACTTTTTAAAGTTTAAAAGTTGTGTTTTAATTATTGCAAGCGAAGCAACAGTATGAAATTCTAATATATAAAGGTGCTATGATTTCTGAGTACATTTAGTAAGAAGAGAATTAGCTAGTGATTTAGCTATAAGATGGTTCATAAAATTCGCGAGGATGAAGTGAGGAAAAGAAAAAAGCAAGACAAGTCTCTAAGAATAACTATTTGCTCGTCTGGCGCCACAATTTCGCGCCGATAATTATCGATTTTCTATACTACTTCCTACTGTCTTTTGAAAAATCAGCCTTCGCCTCTCGCTGAGAACGTCGTCGCAGTTTTTAAACGCCTCGGAATGGATATGTTCTTTATTCTTTTTTTACTTTCTCCTGTTGAAAGTACATAACCAGCCGGAGTGTTTCCCAAAAAAGTTTCTCGCAGACTTTCTAATAATGGCGAATTTGTGTTTCACACGCGTTTTTTCCACAACCGATTGAAATGACAATTTCACACAGAACTATATTTTCAGTCACTAAATCACTTATAAAATTTGATATATTTAAGTCATTGCTTCTTTTAGCTATCCATTTCACATGTTTTTGAAAGACATGAAGACTGACAGACATGAATCCTCTTTATTGAATTTGGCTCAAAATTTGATAAGTGTCTACAATATACATGTAAAATATGTGTACTGAATTTCATCTATCTAGCTTCGTTTTGTAGTTATCGTATCAAGTTATATTCTAACTGTCTAACATACTTCCTCTAAATAGTTTGCACACAATTTGATAGAAATGAACAAATTTGGTGTAAAGGCCATATACCAAATTTCATACATCTAGCTCAAAGTGTTTTTGAATTATCGTTCTCAGAGACAGACAGATATTCATTAAAAAAAATGTATTTTTCGAATTCAGAGAGATTTAAAACGTAAAAATTCGAGAAAATCCCGAGTTCGAATTTTCGACTATAGCATCACTTTCTCTATGCTTGGTATTCGAGAAATTGAAAACAGGGATAATATGGATTTTCTTGATTTAATAACATGTTCCGTTTCAACTAATAGATTTTAATCGATTTTATATTTTTAACACCATTTTCATACAAACGGATTATAAAAATTCAACAGAGAAATTTAAACTATATAATATAATTATTGGAAGTATATAATATGGACATATGTAACTGGAAGACATATAATATTGTTACGAAGATTTTTCTACTACAAATACCGCCAATAAATCGTAATGACTCAGCGCATTTAATTGCTAGTGCAGCAGCTTCTTGCTGTCTAATTCTCCAGCTTTTCTATGTGTCAGCGACTCCGACCACTCTCACACACCATCGCCTCTGACTATACACACACTTCTGACGATACACACGACTTCTTCGTAGCTTCTGAGTGCCCGTCTTTTATATTTCCGGGAGGCGGGGCTAGAATCTTCTGACCAATCAGGGCGTATCTGAGTGTATCTCTGTTATTACTGGATGGATCATGAAATTTCTCGAACTTTCTGGTATTATCCATTTAGTCGCCAAACTCGCCAAATTCAACGCCAAGGCGCCAAATGGTCGCCAATCTCAGCACGCCGTGCCGGATAGCAAAATTACAGATTTGTAACAATATATACACTATTGTACATACTATAAGCATAAGTATAACCTGAAATTACGGTATCTAGCTAGTTGTAAAATTGCTCTTTTCTCTGATAAATTCGGAAATTTTTTTATGTTTTAAAAATAAAGACTACATTTTGTAGATTCCAAAACAATCTTGAATCCTTTATTTATCGAATTATTTTACCATCCATTTTTCAAATTTATTTTTGATCTATTAGATAAGTTTTGATACTGAATAAACCTGGGGAAAAAAGCTTTTTTAATTAATTAAAATAGTTTAATAAATTAGATGAATAATAAAAGATATTTAATGTTGTTTTCAGTTGATATCTTCTGCTTTCTATTGGAAATATGTTCTTCGTGTTCTTTCAAATACTGTCAGAAAAAATAGTCATATTGTGAAGATATCAGCCGGATTTAAACGGTACTCTAAATTACCGTTGGAAATAAAGGGTTAATACATGTAAGATGAAACTATAGATACAGCTGTTTCAATTATACGCAGAAAAGAAAAAATGAAACTGAAAAGAATAATATTTTCAAATTGAAGTCAATGATTTGTTTTAATTTTAAATGAAAATTTATCGAAAAATAATATTCAAAATGGTTATAAGAATTTGCGCCTACCCAACCACAAAATGCTTATTTCAGACAATTCTGTTAAAAAAAGCTGAAGAACGGAATATGTCTCTAATTTATTTGGATGAACTAATTTGAAAGTACATTTTTTCAAACGCATTTTCTGAAAAATGAATAATTCATTATGTTAATTCACGGGAAACATTATAGCAATTAAGAAAGAAATTCAATAAAATTTCATGAAATTTGGTATGGATGTGTGTTAAGCATCGTCGAGAAAGTAATAACAGCAGATTTTAAAATGACTTTGTTTACGCATGTTTCATAAAAGTTCTCATTTCAAAACACAGAGAAATTCCGGAAAAAAACATCATTGGCAATTTCAGATGTTTACCAAATATTTATTTATTAAAATAATTTTTATCATACGCTCTATTACATTCTGGATTGTTTGAGAAGTATTTATATGAAATAAAAGTTGAATGCTTACCCTTTTTTTTTCCCCTTAACACTGAAAATTTTGTTACAATTTCATTAACTAAACAGTTTTTCTCCCCAGAAATTAATGGTCATTCTGATTGTAATCTTTTAAAACGCATAATAACATATTTATTTATTAAAATAATTTTTATCATGCGTTCTATTACATTCCAGATTTTGTTTGAGATGTATTTATATGAAATAATAGTTAAATGCTTACTCTATTTTTTCTTAATACTGAAAGTTTTGTTATAATTTCATTAAACCATTGCGTTTTTGGATTCTCACGTTTACATGTTTCAAAAAATGCAGACCGACAGACAATCAACCTGTTGTTACATTTGGCTCAAAATTTGACAGATGTGTACACTATAGAATGTTAAATCTGTGTACCGAATTTTATTATTCTAGCTATCTTTGTTTTGCAATTATGATGTTAAATATCAAATTTGGTATGGGATTTTGTGACCACAAGTGCAATTTTGTTTCAAATCTTTGTTTCAATCGGTGGAGAAAAACGTGTCTAAAACACAAATTCAATTTTTGGATGCTATTAACGCCAGCCAGGGATGACAGGATAGATTCAGTTAAAATTCTAAATTCACGTCAGAAGTTAATATTTCGTAGTTATTGTGCACCACTGCCATGTAAGGCGTTCTCTGGAATGACAAGTTTAAAGAGTATATGAAAAATTTTTGGGAAACCTCTTCCTCTGTTTTAAAATTGAAAATAGCAAATTCGGTCACCATATTTGATTACTTCTTCTATTTTTTTAACTAGCTTTTATTCAATTTCCTGGAACAAGTATCACAGGTTTTTCATGTTGCTTTTGTAACCCAAATTTAAAATATTAATTTCTAGGTATCCAGAAGCGATTTTATGAATTAAAATAAAAATAGAAACTTTAAAAAAAAACCCAGATATTTTATTTCAACGAAATAAAATATACGATAATAAAATATAATAAATAATACGATATTTCAAAATAATAATAAATACGTAATAAAAAATACGATATTTCAGTGAACGAAAAAATGGGAAATTGGATTAACTAATTTGAATCTAGGAATCGAGTTTCAAATGAAAATTACTAAACGATTTCTATAAAGCAATCGTGAAGACTCTTATATGAAACCTAATCTTTAGTGATCTCTTTAACATCAGAACTAGGTCGCGGTGGCCTGGTGGTAAGCTCTCAGCTTGTGAACCGTAGGGTTTCAGGTTCGAGACCCGATTCCACCGAAGAACCGTCGTATAAGGGGGTCTGTTGCACGTTAAATACGTCATGCCAAACGTCCTCCCGCTGGTATGGTGTGGTGTGGAGAGGGGGGTGCCAGCTCAGGTGTCGTCCTCGTCATCTGACCACGGTTCAGAATTACGAGATCCGTCCCAAAATAGCCCAAGTGTTGCTTTACAACGGGACGTTAATATAACTAAACTGCACTAATTAACACTAGAACTACCAAGACCATCATTTTAACGGTTCTTAAATTTCATGCTTAAAAATTTTTGATACAATTTAGAACTTTATGACAACTTTTAATAAAATATAAGAACAATGACATATTCCTATTAAATTTCTTCTTTACTTCCATAATCAGTATGATCTATACCTATTTATGCCAAGACCCATCAAAATGATGGCTTTAGCAATTTCAAAGTTTAATATATTTTATGGATCATCTATGCAATGAGGGACATTCATTTATACATCGCTTTCAGGTATTTCCTGGAAAAACTTGAATTACATTTTCCATATGAAATTATATTAATTGATACAAAATGTTCGGCAGTCGTTATAATGGGATCTATTTTATTCCTATTACGATTCAGTTTAGAACGAAACGCTCTAACTGGTCCTATAAATGCAATTACAAACTGTTTTTCTTGTTTTTTTATTAATAACTAGCCGACCAGCCGGTTCGCCAATCTTAATGCTCGTTAAAATTTTAATAATTAAATATTTTATGCAATTCCTACTTTAATATCTCTCTAATTTTCTGTTAGCTCCCGTAGTATTTATGCTTTAAATTAAAGTTGAAAGGATTAATCTGCAATTAATATAATAATATTTTTTACTGAAACAAAACATTTTTTTTAATAATATGATTACTGAAAACAGAGTCACTGAGCTTTTAAACTTTATGGGCACTAAAGAATATCTTTCTTAATTTATGTCATATCTCAAGAATTTGTCAACAAATTTTTCTCAGATTCATCATGAGCAGATCGATTAATAAACAATGTTTAATTTTAAATGCATCAAACACTAAGAAAATAAAACGAATCGTTTAAAATAATCGGTTGAAAAGGTTTAAAAAACTACTTAAAACTATAAGCATATACAAAAAATATATCACTAACATAAATACCTTTTAATTACAAAAGCATACAACTAACCTAAAAATAATTTAAATCATTGAAAACAGGTTTAAATAACTACTTAAAAAACGATGTACTTAAAACTATAAGCATATACAAAAAATATATCACTAACATAAATACATTTTAATTACAAAAGCATGCAACTAACCTAAAAATAATTTAAATCATTGAAAACAGGTTTAAATAACTACTTAAAAAACGATGTACTTAAAACTATAAGCATATACAAAAAATATATCACTAACATAAATACATTTTAATTACAAAAGCATGCAACTAACCTAAAAATAATTTAAATCATTGAAAACAGGTTTAAATAACTACTTAAAAAACGATGTACTTAAAACTATAAGCATATACAAAAAATATATCACTAACATAAATACATTTTAATTACAAAAGCATACAACTAACCTAAAAATAATTTAAATCATTGAAAACAGGTTTAAATAACTACTTAAAAAACGATGTACTTAAAACTATAAGCATATACAAAAAATATATCACTAACATAAATACATTTTAATTACAAAAGCATGCAACTAACCTAAAAATAATTTAAATCATTGAAAACAGGTTTAAATAACTACTTAAAAAACGATGTACTTAAAACTATAAGCATATACAAAAAATATATCACTAACATAAATACATTTTAATTACAAAAGCATACAACTAACCTAAAAATAATTTAAATCATTGAAAACAGGTTTAAATAACTACTTAAAAAACGATGTACTTAAAACTATAAGCATATACAAAAAATATATCACTAACATAAATACATTTTAATTACAAAAGCATACAACTAACCTAAAAATAATTTAAATCATTGAAAACAGGTTTAAATAAGTACTTAAAAAACGATGTACTTAAAACTATAAGCATATACAAAAAATATATCACTAACATAAATACATTTTAATTACAAAAGCATGCAACTAACCTAAAAATAATTTAAATCATTGAAAACAGGTTTAAATAACTACTTAAAAAACGATGTACTTAAAACTATAAGCATATACAAAAAATATATCACTAACATAAATACATTTTAATTACAAAAGCATGCAACTAACCTAAAAATAATTTAAATCATTGAAAACAGGTTTAAATAACTACTTAAAAAACGATGTACTTAAAACTATAAGCATATACAAAAAAATATATCACTAACATAAATACATTTTAATTACAAAAGCATACAACTAACCTAAAAATAATTTAAATCATTGAAAACAGGTTTAAATAACTACTTAAAAAACGATGTACTTAAAACTATAAGCATATACAAAAAATATATCACTAACATAAATACATTTTAATTACAAAAGCATACAACTAACCTAAAAATAATTTAAATCATTGAAAACAGGTTTAAATAACTACTTAAAAAACGATGTACTTAAAACTATAAGCATATACAAAAAATATATCACTAACATAAATACATTTTAATTACAAAAGCATGCAACTAACCTAAAAATAATTTAAATCATTGAAAACAGGTTTAAATAACTACTTAAAAAACGATGTACTTAAAACTATAAGCATATACAAAAAATATATCACTAACATAAATACATTTTAATTACAAAAGCATGCAACTAACCTAAAAATAATTTAAATCATTGAAAACAGGTTTAAATAACTACTTAAAAAACGATGTACTTAAAACTATAAGCATATACAAAAAATATATCACTAACATAAATACATTTTAATTACAAAAGCATGCAACTAACCTAAAAATAATTTAAATCATTGAAAACAGGTTTAAATAACTACTTAAAAAACGATGTACTTAAAACTATAAGCATATACAAAAAATATATCACTAACATAAATACATTTTAATTACAAAAGCATACAACTAACCTAAAAATAATTTAAATCATTGAAAACAGGTTTAAATAACTACTTAAAAAACGATGTACTTAAAACTATAAGCATATACAAAAAATATATCACTAACATAAATACATTTTAATTACAAAAGCATACAACTAACCTAAAAATAATTTAAATCATTGAAAACAGGTTTAAATAACTACTTAAAAAACGATGTACTTAAAACTATAAGCATATACAAAAAATATATCACTAACATAAATACATTTTAATTACAAAAGCATGCAACTAACCTAAAAATAATTTAAATCATTGAAAACAGGTTTAAATAACTACTTAAAAAACGATGTACTTAAAACTATAAGCATATACAAAAAATATATCACTAACATAAATACATTTTAATTACAAAAGCATGCAACTAACCTAAAAATAATTTAAATCATTGAAAACAGGTTTAAATAACTACTTAAAAAACGATGTACTTAAAACTATAAGCATATACAAAAAATATATCACTAACATAAATACATTTTAATTACAAAAGCATACAACTAACCTAAAAATAATTTAAATCAATTTCCAATCCGTTGATAATAGTTGTCAGCAATCAGAACACAATGCGCATGCGTGCATTTTCAACGCCAGTTACGGTAACGCAAATACGCGAATTTTTCTACGCCAGTTGGGGTAATGCTATGCGGATTAGAAATTTTCAATTTCCTTTATTCTGTTTTATTTTAATTCAAAAGTACTTCAGAATGAATCGGAAAAATCGATTCATTAACAATGTTTCATTTTAAATGCATGAAACATTAAGAAAATAAACAGAATCGTTTGAAATAATTGGCCTAAAAATGTTAACCCTAGCCTCATTAGAGTGGGGGAAAAAACCTGAAGCCTTATTCATTTAGCCGTGGGGAAAATGGAAGATTTTTTGGCGGGAAAGTTAGTTTTTAATTAATAATTAAAATTCTAATTAAAAATTCGAAAAAAGGGACCTCCCGACCTCTAAGGTATACATGTACCAAATTTGATAGCTGTAGGTCAAATGGTCTTTTCTGTAGAGCACCAACACACACACACATTGAGCTTTATATAAGTATAGATTAATAAATTATTATATTAAATGTTGTTTTATTTTAAACTATAATCTTTATTAATAAAAACTAAGCTAAAAGTTACAATGAAAGCCGTGATGAGCAAAAACCCATCAATCTGACAGATGTGGTAAAACTAGATATATATTTAACATCATTGTTATTTTTCAAGTCCCGCGGTTTATGAAGTTCGATTCTAAACCACTACAGAATGAAAGGCCCGTATTATAACCGCTATTCAATATAAATAATCTTATCATTCAAATGACAGTTACATTTAAAGTTTGACAAAAGATCTAATGAAAATGGCAACGGGCCTTTATGATCAAGAACAGTTCTTAAAGATTCATATATACGTGCCTCTTTGACAGAATCTCTAAGACGAGAAGGACTCTGACACCAGAAAGTTTGAAGAATATAAAAGTAATCGAAATCTTCCCAGCCTTTCATGATAATTTGGCACAAAATGACGTGTAACAAATCACCGAAATCTACTTTGGTCAGAAAGTCCCACATGTTATCCGCCAAATCCAAGAATGCACTTTGCACTGGCCAGTGCAAAAAGGACTTCAGCACCCAAAAGGTGTGAGCTCTATACACTTCAGTTTGCAGATTGGTGTCCAGTTGGGAGAGACAGTATCGTAAATCATCGGGGTGGATCTCTCTGTGTCGGATGGAACACATCAAACATCGCAATCTGTCTTCCTTGGACAAATCTGGAAATAAAACGCGCAGTCCTGCAGATATACTGCATTCGGAATACATGGGCCGGACTCTAAGAAAGGCTTCAACAAGCTCCCTGGTTTCTGGAACATTACCTTCCTGCAAGCAATGAACCCATCGATCAACTATTGGTGAATGGACCGTGCCAGTTAACTCGTCCCTTGTCGTCTTCAGGCATGTTGTTCCACATTTCCTGTATGCTCTCCTTCAGTTTGTAATTGCATGCCAAGAAGAAGCGATCCATCATTCTTATGTTTCTTTCAGCGACAATCAGTTTGACAGTTTGTTCTCTGTCAATGATGCCTTGGGAATTCCATCGGAAACAATGCCACATGTCCATGCAGGAGAAAAATCCATTATTCACCTCGCGATGATCGTAACCCCACATCACTACTTCCAAGCTAATGGGCATTAATAACCCAATGACTGCTTTTCTTAATGTTTTTGATGGAAAAATCTTGGACAGTCTTTGATTGACAATCGGTTGCCAGTCTTTAGGGGACAAGAAGCACAGAGGCTGCTTTAATCTTTTCTCCAGTTCCCTGATTTCGGGATCGTAGTAAAAAGAATGAACGATTTCCGACAGCACCATTGTTTTTAGGGTTGGTATGATGGAGATATACATGGTAAAAATCCTTCGTAGATCCTTTACAAACCGAGAAAACTCGTTTCTGTTTATTTCCAGAAGTAAAGGATTCCTTGGATGAAATATTTACGTTTCTTAAAACTTCATGCTTGGTGCTTTCACCTCTCTGTTAGGAAATGCTATTTCTGTATTATTTGGGTCAAATGAGTTACTTGCAAGGCAGAAGCATATCCGATGGCAAAACGAATGATTTAAAATGAAATTCCACTTCTAATTGCAGAATACATCTCGGGAGGAAAACTGTAAAAAGAAGAAATACAAAATGATCAGTAAAAGTTAAATATTAATAGCAATGCCATTACTAACACATCATACAGATTAAAAGTAACACATTTTCTATGTAAAAAACAAGTGGGAGTGGTGTCGGTAAAGCTTTTTTGCATACACTCTAATAAAAATAGTATCCCAGAAAACGTCTTGCAAGGCATTAGCATACAATAGGTACGAAATATGAACCTTTGGCGTGAATTTAGCCTTTTTACAGAATCTATCGTGTCATTCTTGGCGAGATATTTCGCAATTAATCTCTGGCATGTGGTTTAACTTCAGAATTAATTAAAAATGAAAAATTTTAAATAAAGTCCATTTTTAAATATTGCTGCTCTTTCTTGAGATATAAATGGGTCTATAAAGATATAGATAAAAAAAAATAGATAAATACATGAACACAATGAATAGACCGGTGTTAAACTTTTAAAATAACAGGAGTTATATGCCTATTTACATTTCGAAGTTTAAAAATATCTTGCTGAAGAAAAATTAAGGCAAAATTACACTAAATATTTAATTGAAATTTTTAGTCACAATTAGACAAGAAGAATGAAGAGGTCGCCATAGGCGACTATAATACAAAAGAATAAATTACATAACATAATAATTACAAAATAAATTATTTTTAACTTAAAGAAATAATTAAACCTTTTTTCAGATGTCTCTAGTATGAAACTTCATCTTAAAATGAATGATATTTTTAATATTTTTTTTATCAAATATTAGAAGCAGGATTTCTTGTTGGCAATTTCGGATTCAGGATATTAGTGCCGCTGGTTCGAAACTCGATTGCGGCAATGTTCCGCCATGTTAGTGAGTCTAATATTAGTTGGAAACTGCCACGATTGTAAATCCTTCCTTTGATGTAAAATGGAAGTTTGGAGAAAGGAGTGTTGTTCACCTCGTCAGAGGTCAAAACTTTTCACATAGCTGCAACGGAGTTTAATAGTAATAGAGTAAACCATCCCCTTAGATTTTTGATTCTATTAGGTACTTTTACGAATTATTCACTTATGGTTATGAAATGTTTTATGCATATATATTAAAATATAAATACCTCAAATTTCTTTTGAAAAACTTTTAAAAAAGAAATATATTATTATTTTTTTAAATTATATATATATATATATATATATATATATATATATATATATATATATATATATATATTGTTACGAAATTTCCGGGGTTCGTTTGGATAGTGGGGGTTATATGGTGTGAAAAACGCTTAATCACCAGTCGGCAGTAGAAAATAAAACAACGACGTTTATTTACACGAAGACACACAGGACAACACAAAGACGACAACTATATACAGCACAGAAGACGATTATCTTCAGCCGAGACGTGCAGCAACAACAGCATACACAGCAGCATATAACAAGACAGACAGACAGTAGTGCACAGCTTAATTTAGCACTAGCTTCACTCCGTCGTTGCTCCGCTTATCTCTGGAAAGCCAGTTCTTTATCGTCGTTTCCGACTACTCTGCCCTAGCAGCTGCGGCCGCATCCTTATAGGTCTCAGGAGGCGGGGCTAGACGCCTCTCAATCAATCAGGAACGTTCGAGGCGTATCTCCGTTCCTACTGGACGGATCGGGAAAATTCTCGATGTTTCGGGTATAATCTATTTCGGCGCCAAAGTCGCCAAATTCGTCGCCAAGTTTTTCGCCAAGCCCCGTGACCCTGCGACGCGACACCGGACTGCGTGCAATACCGATGACTGTAAAACATTCTTTCCGATGGTGGAACCAACTATGCTGGGAAGCAGCATTACAGATTCGTAACAATATATATATATATATATATAATTTTTTAAAATTTCAAAATATTCCAGGTAACTTAACTTTTATTTTTTTCTATTATTTTCCCATATTACCCAATATAAATGTATTTTGAACAAAACTGGGTATGAGTTTGTAATTCCAATTAAATGCTAATTTTTTTAGAAATATTTTTTATGCACACTTACTCAATTTTCATAGGAATTTTATGTTTTCCTGAAATAAAATTGATTTTTAACTATCTAAAAAAGCCCCGAAATATAAAATACATACCCTGTATTTTTTTTCATGTTTAACTGAAATTTTTACTATTAATTTTATTTAATTTCTTCAAAAATTAAAAAAAACCTGAAATATTTCAAAGATATTTAAATCTAATTACAATATCATTTTGGTTTAGTTTAGTTATGTTAACATTCCCGTTTTAAAGCAACACTAGGGCTATTTTGGGACGGACCTCATAATTTTGAACAGCGGTCAGATGACGAGGACGACACCTGGGCTGGCACCTCCCGCTCCAATCTTTCACAAAACATCAGCGGAAGGACATTTGGGCCCGACGGATTTAGTGTGCACCAGACCACTTACACTACAGCTCTTCAATGGAAGCGGATCTAAAACTTGAAACCTTCCGGTTCCTAAGCAGAGACCTTATCTCCGAGACCAAAGCGGCCCTAAAATATCATTTTGAGAAAAGTAATTCAGATGTACTTTTTTCCCCTCTAGATTCTTCAAATATTTACTTTATTGAACAATACACTTTATAACACTATTTTAGATGAATAGAAACATACATTTTGGTAATGAACCGATAAAAATAAAATTCCTGTTTTCATTCTTTTTGCTTACTTCAAAGCCCCCTGTCCCCTTACAGAAAGCTTTCTTGATCTGATCACAATCTAAAAATTGAGCGGCCATTTCAAAATGAAATTTCCTCTAATGTATTCAAAATGAAATGTTACAAAGGACTCAATTTAAAAAGATTTTTTTCCAGATAAAAAATGCAATATATTTTTGTTGAGTTGCATATAGGTTGAGGTTATGGTTCAGACGTACTGGCAGTTATTTAGAAACAAATAAAATATAATAGAGAGAGGAAACATTATCTTTTCATCTTTTTTAAAGAGAATCTTATAACTTTACATGAACAATTCTTGTATATATATATATATATATATATATATAAAAGTATTAAAATCAAGTTAAAAATTGAACCTAAAAAATATAAAAAAATATAAAAAAGAATCCGGCCTGAAGACTTTTTCAAGGGTCACCCTCAGGCAGGGATTCAAAGAAAGGGATTTTTTCTGTGACGAAATGCAGACATTAGTCTAATAATGATTCCACGTGACCCGAAAATCCCCTGAAATTAAGCCCAAGAGATATATCATTTTAATAGGAAGGAAAATACAAAACAACAAATTAGAAAGAAAATAACCACTACAAAGTAAAAATACAATAACAAAAATAACAATAAAAACAAAATAGCACTAACGGAAAAAAACGAAAAGGCCAGCCAATACCATCAGCAGTCAAGGAATTTTTAAGCTATCGATTGTGATTCCCGCTTTTTAAAAACACCAACGGTAAAAATGCTAACGCTAAATTAGGTAAAAAATTGTAGGCTCCCAGCGCCATCTATTGAGTGATTATTTATATATATATATATATATATATCGTGTATCCTGAAAAAAAAATGTGATTTTACACACACATATACACACATTTTTTATAACCAAGTATTAAAATAAGCATATTCAACTTTTGCTTCGAAGTGTGGACAATGTAGTATGGCGGTCGAAAAAACATGAATGACGTGTATGTTGCGGGTCCTCGGTTCGAGTCGAGCTTTTCGCTTTATTTTTTTACTTATGAGTTTATATTTATAACGGTAATTTACACGCACGCACACACAAACACAGACAAAAACCACCATTTTTTTTTATAACTGACTCTTGGAATTTTTTTTCTATCTGCTCTCATGCTGACAATGTCATACAGCGCCATCTCGGACCGGATTGCACCGTGATAAAACTGAGTGTAAAATATAAGTAATAACAGATAAACTGTAAAATGAATACTATAATATTGCAGATTGTTTCGAATAACATGTTAAACTAAGTGCATTCATGATTTTTTTTTAAAATTTAAATGGCCAAATAATATGTAGGTAGGATTGAAAAATATTCATATGTAATCAGTATGGGATTCGCATCTAAATATTAAAAAAAAAGAAATTACAATTACAATTAAAAAAAAAACAATCTGCTGAGCAAAGTTTGGTTTTCCAGACATTATACCATATATGGAAAAAAAAGAGACTCCATATGCCAACACTCCCTATGCCCATGTTTAATAGATATATATATTTTAAAATAAATTTTTATTTTAAAAAATATATTTTAAGCAATTTTAAAACAATATATTTTATTATTTTAAATATATTTTGTATAATACAATATATATATTTTATTGTTTTAAAACTCAACGAAATTTAAATTAATTTCATTGTTACTCCAAATATTTCATCGATTTAAATTAATTAAAATACGACTTAATTTCCTAAATTAGGTAGGCTTTTGTTAAAGAATTCTTTTAATAAGATTTTTGAAATTCTGTTATATTTGCAAATAAAGTTTTAAGAAGCTAAACCTCAGTTTTAAATCAAAGTTATATGCCGATCAAAATTTGAAATTTAAACGGTACTTTTCTCAGATAGCCAATAAGACTAAGTTACATAAAATATTTGATTGAAAGTTTTGTCAGGAATTAATCTTGATAAACTGGTTCAAATTTTAATTTGTGTGTTCCTCAGGAGAAAAAAAAAAAAATCCAATTTGAATTATAAAAGAAGTATTAACTAAGTTCGTTAAAATGTAAGCATGTGAAACTCTTGTCTATGAAAATATCCATTTTTATAAAATTATGTATAATTTTACAATCAAAAATTTCTGTTTACACTTTTATTTTAGTTTAGCTGGAAAGAAAAATAATTATTTCTCTAATTTCAAAAGCTTTATTAGTAGAAAATTGTATTTAAAAATTATCATTATTTGTTTATAATTCAGGAAAATTGCGAAAAATTATAAAATAAAAAAAATCACTTAAAATCATAATAAAATGACTTTTTTTAAAAAAAACATATTGACAATTATAAGAAATTTTACCTGAATAATGGATGATTGAGGAAACGAAATTTAGAACAAGAATAACAAATCACAAAACATGTGTTTACAGGTTAAATTATTAAAAAGCAAGAATAGAGTGACATTTTAGGAAGCATTCAATGTCAAGAGTGAGAGAGAGAAACCGAAACACTGAACTATTTTTCTATCGGCGAGGCAGAACAGAAGAGTTGAGATGAATATTGCCTTCTTCCCAATATTCTCGATATAATACTGATAATTTTTTCCATAAACAATGCATACAAAATGCGCAGTTCCAGAATAATGCAAAAATTTCTTGAAGCAATTTTATAAACAAATTATAAAAGAAAAAAATCAAAAATATATTTTCTTTGTCAAGAAATCCTACACTAGCTCTTACTGTGCCTAATAAAATGTGCTTATTCTAATATAATAGAAACCATTTATTTGAAAAAAAAAAAAAATCCATGTACAAAATGCCTATTCATTTCCTAATAATATTATTCAGAAGATAAGGATTTTAAAAATGAAATAAAGCGCACTCTGTAATTAGAAGCTATGAAGTAACATGTTACGTTAATTACGTAATGTTGTCATTTGACTTGTGCGTGTGATGTAACGATGAAATGAATGCGAAAGTGAAATTTCCGAGTGGTTGAGAAGTTTTAGTTTTGTTGTTGAGTTCTGATTATTTGAGCTTTGTGAAAATAAAATAGTTCGAAAGGAGATGGCTTTCAACACAATATATTTTTGGCTTTTACCTTGTTTATTTATATCCTGCGTACGATTGCAACTTGCCGAAAGTACATTAAATGTACCACTTGACAATCTCTTTATTTATTCTCAAAATATTTCGGGAGAGACTATAGTAGCGTCCAAAAATTGTACCCTCGCCTTCGAAAAATTCTCAAAAGCTGTGCTTAATTTCACGGACTGCTATATTAAATACGCTCGACCAATTCATGTGTGCATGAACTGTGGAAAGTCTCATACAGCCTTGAATGCAGCTTATCAACATCTTAAAAATGTAATTTTTTTTTTTACATATTTGAAAGTTTTTTAAATTATTGATTTGATTTAATTGAAATGAAGATTTATTGATTCATGTTGTTAATTATAAATGTGATTAAAAATCTTACTTTTATTCTTGAATAAAAAGAACAGCTTATATTATGCAATAAACATGGAGAATATTTTACTTTATCATTTAATAACTATACATAATTTTTTTATCAGTAGTGTTATAAAGAGGGTATTAGTTATGGTTTTTAATAATCGTTATGTTTAGTTTTATTTAAGTCCCTTATTCGCAACTTGGTATTTATTCACTTTGTCAACCATACATTTTGAAATTTCAAATTTTAGTAGACATTATGCACTCTGAATGTTTAATAAGTCAAAATAAAAGGTTTCCGATGCAAAGAAATAAATTAATGAATATTAATAATAATATTGTTTTAAATTAGCAATTACCATCAGCTTAAATATATATTTTGCATAACATTTGCTTAAGATGTAAGTGGAGTTGAGCATAAATTCACATAAAATGCTATTTTGAACTTGCAAAATAATTATGGAGCATTCTAATTAATTTCAGCTGTTGAGGTTGGAAAACTCTGTCAAAGTTTTATTTCACCAAATTTCTCATAAATTCAAGAAGGGAGATTCATGTAACCCTTGATGCATTTAAAGGCCTCAAGTTTCAGTTTGAAAAAAATTAATGAAATTGATCCTATGATTAGAACCAGAGGGCTGTCTCTGTGGCTACTCTAATTATTTTAAGTATATTAGGAAATACACCTTGAATATTAGATTGTATAGTTGAAATGGCAGTATTTCATCTGTTACATCATTTGACTATCCTGCCTTTATTGTCATGATTATTAGAAAATGATAAATGCTCTAGAAACTCTAGTTGTATGCTAAAGCTAATGCTTTAGAAACTCTAGTTGTATATTCACTTAAAAATTATGCACTATTAATATTTGCTGATATATGCTTTTCATGTTCAGAATAACTTACTGCTTTATTTGCTGTCAATTTATTTCTAGATAAATAGTTTTGAACTGATTTTTTCACTTATTTATACTTTGTGTTGAATTAGAACTTTTTTAAAGTGTTAATTTTGAATGCTAACACTTTTGCTTTATGGGTGCTTTTTAATTTGACAATATGTAATAATTAAATATAGACATTTACTCAGTAAAAGATAGTATTTTTCAACAGTGTATAATGTAGATGCTGTATTTAAGATACATATGTTTTATTTTCAGCTATTATGCTATAAAAACACAATTTTGCATTTTCTTCTTGTCATTTTTAAAATATCTTATTCTTTGAATGATTTTTTTAAACCTCCAATTCTTTTTTCAATATTGACATTGGCTTTATACCGAAATTTGATCTGAAAAGGAAGAAAAATATTAATTATTATTAAAAATTAAGCTTGAAAATGATACAGGAAAAAATTATTCAAACTTAAGGAATAGAATGTGACAATACTATTCAATACTAAGTATTTAAAATATAGTAAAAAAAATTGATATCATTGAAAAAATAATAAAATATATTTGATTATATAATTATTACTTTAGGAGTAATTTATTTTTATAAAAAGTATTTTTAATTGTTTAAGTATTTGATTTATTAATTAGAATATTATTTAGCTTTTGTTATTCAATTTTATGAAGATTCTTTTTTAATAATATCATTGCTAAATGGAACTTTATACAAAAGTGGGGACATTACAGCGAGGGCAAAAAATTAAGAACGATTTCCTACAGTGAATGCATAAGAACCACTTCACATTTTACAAATCAACAGATCATAATATTTGCAGAGAAGAAACGAGTTGGTTATCAACATTGTTGACCCATTGCTCGCTTTGTTTAGCACTTGGCAACCTTCCACAGAATTGAAAGTATCCCCTTTCCCTTAATTTTGATAATATTATACCATAGAAAATGTATAAATAAAAACTTTAATTCTTGAAATTCAAAACTTTTATGGAATGAAAAAATTTTTTCAGTGCACATTTTTATGGTTATGTGAGAGAAGAATTTCTCAAATACTTAAAAATTAATCTAATAAATTTGTGTATTTACTATTATCCATAAGGATGTAATTCTTCTGCGATTTTGTGCTTTTTTTTATTTTTCTTTTCTTTCTTTCTTTCTTTTTTTTTTTTTTTTTCTCACTTTCTCAACAATTTTTTTCCCCTGTAATTTATCATATGGCAGACATTTTCTACCTCAGAATGAAAAAAGTTCTTCCCTTCTTGCTGCACATCTTTACTTATTTTATCTGGCAAAACTGACAAATTCCAGAGAAATAATCACAAGAAAAAGTGTGGTCTTATGTCTCAAAAATTTCTTTCACATCTAAATCTTACAAAACAAAGCTGCTTGTTGTATTAATATAACTGATGCTCGAAAGTAAACTATGAGATGCTAATTTAGTCATGCCATTATGAAAAAAAAAAAAAAAAAAAAAGTCAGTAATGTTTCTGATATATGCCGCTTAAAGAAATGTTTTCTAAAATATGCTGGTGAAATATGTATACAATAAAGCACAGACTCTCCCTTCATATTTGCTTTCCTATATACATGCATTTAAATTTGTCTTTACAGTATATTTTTAAAAATATCTTTGGGTAAATGCGATATTGATTTCTAACTTTTATGAATATTTTGAAATGAATTTGAAAGCCAATTGGACTGTAGTTTTGTTAATTTTTTCTATACATTAACTATTCATTTCATAATTTTTATATATATTTTTTCTTTATGTGTTGCTTCATATTGCATTTTTAGATTTCTTCTTTTTTGACTTTTGATTAATTATGTCTATACCTAACATAATATGTTTTCTTTACTATCTCTTCTTCTGTTGTAAATATTTGAATGAGAATTTTTATTTGATAATTTTCGTCTTTGAAAACCTTCCATTCAAGGGTTTTCTTAAATACTTTTTAAAAAACTTTATTTGAAAATTGATAATTTATAAAAATGCTACATTTTGTTATTTCTTTTGTTTTTTATTATTTGTTTAAAAAAAAGATTTTTATTTAAATATAGTTCTTATATT
Organism: Argiope bruennichi; assembly: GCF_947563725.1. Classification (NCBI taxonomy): domain Eukaryota; kingdom Metazoa; phylum Arthropoda; class Arachnida; order Araneae; family Araneidae; genus Argiope; species Argiope bruennichi. Next base: position 22,091,353 of record NC_079161.1, read on the forward strand.
GGTCTATATTTATATTAAACTGCAATTAATGTGCTATTATTCGAAATCCTTTTATCATGATCTATAATGCTCAATTTCAAATGTAATTTTTAATAATTGCTGATTATACTGATAATATTTTCATATCTTTCTGATATGTTTTTCAAGATTTTTTTTTTTTAATAAATGTAAAAGAGCTGTGTATTTACAAATAAATTTTTATGTAAGTTAAATGCTGTTTTAATTTCAATAGAAAGTTGCTTATAGAAACAGAATGACACTCTTGATTAAATATTTCTAAAATGCAATTTTATTCATAAAAAGAATTCAAGCTTGAATTCTCTTAAAACTTGCGATCCCAGTTTGGATGTAAACTCTACTTCTGTGAGTGTTTTAACTTTGAGTTAATAAATATGCATTAGTAAGTATATGCTGATATATATTTAAAATAGTAAGAAATGGGTGACAGTTATGTGTGAGGAGTTAAATATCAAACATAAATTTGACAATTTTATAAACAGAAAAATAATTTTTATATAAATAATGCATAAATTTTAGTAATTAATATAATACTTTTGAAAATATTTTTTTGTACTCTTTTTTTTTTCTTACAGCAAACCCAGAAATGCCAATCATACTTCTTCGGCAGTGATCAGCTGAGTATTGTGGATATAGTATATAAAAATGGCATTGATTTATGGCAAAAAGGCTACTGTCAAAGTAAGTCTTTAATATCAATTAGCAAAACGCTTAATATCCGATTCAATATGATTATTAATCTTCATGAATGCAGATTTTAGCTCTGACTACTTTATCTTTTATCTTTATAAATTTAAAAAAAAATATAATATAGCCGTTACTATAAAAATGTTTTGCTTTGCTGTCTGATTCAATATAATTATTTTCAAGAGCAATTTTGGATATTATATTCTCTATTTAAAAAGAAAAAGAAAGAAAAAAAACTTCTTTTAAAATATTCATGTTTATTTTTGGTGAATTTTGTCACTTTATAGTACAGCATAGTTTACATGGTCTTTTTCATTGCAAAATCTGTACTGCTGTAACTCTGAACTTGTATTAATAAGAGTTGAATATTCATATTTTTCTGATGATTATTTTTGATAATACTTTTTTTTTGGGGGGGGGGCAATGTATAGTTAAAAAAATTATAAATGATACGTTTCCTATATTATATTTTAAATTTTATTTAAATTCTGTAATGTAATATTTGAATAATTTGTATTTTAAATTCCAGATTCTTTTTTTATGCTAAAAGCTTTTTGAGTAAATATCTTATTACATTTAATAAAAAAAAATCTGACTATTGTGGATAATGACTGGGAATCGGGCATCTGCAAGTAAACAAGTGGGGTCTTGTATTATTATGATATGAGAAGAAAAATTTCATAAATTATAAAATTCAGATAATAAAAAGGTAAAGAATTTTGCCAAATAAAATTGTGTTTAGACTTGTATACTGAACATTGGATATTTAATATTACATTGGCAATAGCAAATCTCAAAATATGCATTTAGTTCAGCTCAATTTGTGGAGCTGAAAATTTTTTCTCCTATTATCTACAGTATCCTATCTAAAAAATTCTGAACCTGTTAATAGTTTTTGGTTCTTCTTTTAATGTGAAGCTACAGGAACTGGTTTATTAAAAATCAGTAATTTCGCAAAAAATGCAGATATATTTTCGTTGCTTCGCCAAACATTAATTTTAAATAAAATGAGCTGTTTTTCTTATGAAAATGATATTTTATAATTTTTTATATTATTTATTATTGCTAATTTGTTGCAATAAATGGAGGATTTAGAGAGAAATCTCCAGAATCTGTGCTATCATTAAAATTTCCCACTAATACAAGAAAATGCGGCTTGAATTTTTTTTTATTTATCTTCCCCCTCATTTTTCAAACAAACAAATAAAATGATACAGAAAACTACACTAGCACCTGTGCAACGAATTGAATACAGACAGAAAATGAATTATATATACTAATTTCAGATAAAATTACCAGAATTAAAATTTTCGTTTTTAGTCTTAGCATTTTACTTTATATGAAATTGATTGGAAAACCCATTTTGTCTGCTTGGTAATATTTTTGTTTTTCATGTAATAAACTTGAAAGCATGTATTTCCCCCATGACTAATGTGTTGAATTTTGAATAAATTTTTAAAAAAGAAAAATAATGCATACTTGGCACATATATGGATCATCTTATACAGTAGACTCCCGATTATCCGCGGGCGGGTTATCCGCGCCTGCCGCACAAAAGTTTTTTTTTTTTTTTTTTCTTCTAAGCAAAGAGAAAATGCTTCCAAAGCAAGTAGCGAACACAAATGACTGGTTTCTTCAAAAAGGTGTAGTTTTACAGTTATGCTTTTGTAATTACATAATACATTACAGTATTAAAACAGTACATATGTATTAATTTTTCTGTGCATCCTTGACTCCTCTCTAAGTACAAAGCACTTTTCTGTTTTCATTAACAAAATGCATTTTAGGTTAGTTTTGAGTGATATACTAAAATATTAAGCGTTAGTTAAACATTTCCTGCTGCTTATTTTACATTTTATTGCGCATAAAACGATTTTTCAAAGTTGGAGTGACTGTTTTCTCTTTTGCTATACCCGTTTTTAGCCTTTTTCGGATTATCCGCGATTTTTGTTATCCGCGGCGGCCGCGCCATCCAATTCCGCGGATAATCGGGAGTGTACTGTATTAGGAAATATGTAAAATCATTTTTTTCTTTATTCCTATTTTTGATATTTAATTCCTAGAAAGTCAATATTTGGAGTAAACAAGATGACTAGTTGTATAATATTGTAGACTGAATCTACCAGCCAATGGAAATCGAGAGAGTTAGAGACAAACTTTAAATGCATTTCCAGAGTGAATCACTAGATCATATTTAACCATATTCATTGTAGGTTTTATTTTTGCTATCCATCGGAATAATTAGGCTTTTGAAAACTTTTCCTGTATAATATATATGTTTTCTTTTTTTATAGATTGTTATGATCATTATAATGAGACCGAAAGATTTTTTCAAGCATCAAATGAACTTATATTATGTATGGAAACAACAAATAGTGTAAATATATCATTTTATATTCTCTACAGTTGTGACATGATCATTATTTTTGAATCATTTAATCAGTTTCAATGACTACTTAAACTTCTAAGCTTTTGTTCCACTTAAATGAATTATCATTGAATGGCAAACATTAAAATATTCTTTTATTGTAATGTTTATTGTATTATTACAAGCTTTTATAAATCATTGTCACATTTTATTATAGCATTATTAGAACCTATCAGCATTGAGTTATTACTCATCTAAGTTAATACTGTACTACAATGTATGAGAATCACACACATTAAAATAATGATGAATTTTCAAATACATCATTTTTTTTTGTTCACCATTTTTAATTTGTAAGTTGAACAAATTTGTTTTTTTAGAAAAAACTCTTAGTAAAATCACTTCCTTATCAAAATCTCTTAATAAAATCATCGAAAGAAAAACTCTGTTTACTTTATTATTGTATCGTAATGTAAACATATGCATCTATTTTTTTTTATTTTCACTTCTTCCCTGTATAAAATATGCTTCCCAGGGTGAAATAAAATGAATTTTATTACAAAAGTTTCTTTTTTTCAACTACACATGTACAAAATTATGTTTATGTTATATATGTATGTGTGTGAGAGTATTTATTGGAGTTACGATCTGTTAAAATGTGTTTGTTGAAGTGGATGTCAGTACTTTTCTTCTTCTTCTTTTTTTTTTTTTTTTTTGCTCTAACCATGCTCTTACCAAGATTTCATTTATTATTCATTAATAATTTGATTAATTCATAATTCAAATATAATTATATATTGTTATGGTAATTAATGCATTAATTAATTTTAATTGTGAAATTTCAGTACTTGTTATTATTGTTCTTACAATTGCTGATTAGAGTGAATATGAATTTTTTTTTTCTTTTTATCTGATCAAAGCTTCATTTACTTTTTTTATATAAATGAACTATATATATTTAAAGCCAAACAAGTTTTGACAGTAAATAAGGGTTAAGACTTTTCTGCTCTATGCAGATCAATATTTTTAAACTTGGAGGTTGTTATAAAAATATTCCACTTTAACTACATTAAGCAACTTTTGATATTTTAATGAATCTCAACAGGAAATAACTTAATTCTGTAAATAATTTATGTATCTTGTAATTAGTGTATAACAGTGAATATATGGAAATCAAAATTTAAAAATTGATGTTTCCGGGAGAATAGTATTTTCTCTATTAAAAAGAAATATTAATATTTTGATCATTTCTTTTTATTTTAAAGCACCTGATATGAATATTGTGAATATTATCATTATAGCTGTTATTCTAAGAATTGAATCAATAGCTTTTTTGTGTGTGATTTCTTTTTCAGACTAGCAATGTTGCTGAAAATAGTACTTGTATTAAATGCCATGATGCCTATGCCAATGTGAGTGTAAGCTATAAAAAATTTGTACAATGGAAAAAGGATTTTGTTGGTGGTATTTGTATGGATATAGTTGACGCAGTGAGTATTATTTTAAAATTGCTTCTTTTCTAATAAAGTTTGTAGTTAGTGCTATCTGAAATTATCTATATATAATGGAAACCATGCAAAATCATTACACCATTTACCACTATTAAATAATTTGCAAAACAATCAACAGAGTTTTCAGAGTCCTTCAAAATTCCTTGAATTTTAATTTATCATATTCATGGTCCTGTAAATTACTTGACTTTTGTTGATTTCTTCAAAAAAAGTAAAATGATCATCCATTTGCAGATGGGAGAGAAGGTGGGTGAAAAACTAATTTTTGATTTTGTTTTCCCTTGAGAATTTTACCACTGGGAAAAAGCATTAGTAGGAGAGTACTGCCGGTTGTTAGAGAGAATACATTATTCATTGTTCCTTCATGGTGCTTAAATGCAGTACTGAGATGGTTTTTTGAAGAATTATTATCTGGATATCTGTTGCATGGAAATTTCAGACTTGTTCCAAGAAATGTATGTAGACTGCAAGTTTGTTATATACATTAGAAGTGTTTTTAATATCTAGCTGCTCTTAATATGCATTGTCTAATGTTTGCAAAGCACTCAATAAATCATTATAAATAGATTTATAAATGAGTGTTGAAATAGAAAGGCAAAAAAGAGTTAAAATCAAATCTGTTACTTCAACTTTCATGAGCCATTCCACAGTCAAAAATATTTATGAAATCTGTTTGCATATTAATAACAATTCATTTAGATATGTTGTGACAATTAGATATTGACTCTTAATCTTGCTCTCTAATGTTATGTACTCAGAGTATATAACCTCTTGTGAACCAAAGAAGTTATATACTCTGTATCAGAGTCAGTATCTCAGAAATTTAAGTATTTTTTTTAATGCCGTGGCTTGAAATTCAGTAGAATTTGTAGTGTAAAGTACCCCAAAATTTAATTGATGATTTTTTTAAAATATTTAAGTATTCTATCAGAAATTATTAGTGGTAATTAAGATCCTAACGATGTTATCCATGACAAGGCTATGATTGGAAAGGAGTTTTTCTTAAATATAGAGATGTGAAAGTTGAAAACACCAAAGAAACATTTTTGACAAAATATTTGATTTTAGATGAACTTTTAAAAAATGGAATAAAAAAAGCTCGAAATTTTAAAAGAATTCAAATTAAATGTACAAAATACTCATTCTCAGTATGGTTTATTTTAACCCTCAGTTTCTTGAAATTTTTGGTTCACAAGAGGTCAATATTTTAGATGAAATTCGGTTTTCTCGTTGAACAAATTCCTGGCCATCTGATCGAATGGTCATAATTGAATTAATTTTTTTTAGCTGTTAATACATCATCATATTTAGATGTATGGCCCAAACTTATAAAAGATGCTTTTACTGTTTTGATAATGTCAGATTTGCCATTTTTTAAAATAAATTTTTTGATTATATTCAATTCTGTACATGTTATTTTGTCTTATTGATGAAAAGATTTTCTTTGATTTTTTTTTTTTTAAATTAACAGCATGTTCTCTTTTGCTTTGTTAAGTATCCAGTTTCATTTTTGTAGAGGGCATAAAGTCTTAACAAAGTCTTGATTAATTTTTTCGTGCTTTGTTCAAGAAAGCAATGCAGATTCCGAAATCCTTAAACAATTTTCTGCTGACAGAAATAAACCTATTTTTCAGATTTTGAAATTAACTTTCATCAGGTTGAACTGTTTTTTTTTGTTGATGTTGTTTTTCTTTGTATAATATAATCTTTAAATCTTTGATCAAATACAAAAAAAAAAAAAAAAAAAAAAAAAAGTTTATGTATTCAAAAGTTAATTTTTCAGATCTTAAAACTATTTGATTAAATTATATGACTTTTAAAGGACTAAAATACTTGACATGAATCTAGTTAAAACTTTAGTGACAACCTGACTTCGAAAATTGGAGGTATTTCATAACTGTCATCTTTGTTCAATATTTGAGGAATTGAAATATTTATTAATATTTGATGAATATAATTCTTCTGCTCACCCAACCCTTTCATTATATCCTTTTTCAATCATTGTTCCATCAAATGGCTATTTTTTAATATAATTAAGAAAGAGCAACAGTTAATTTTATAATTTAATTATTATGATGCAAAAATGGCAGAATAATGGAGTAGAATAGTCCATTGATGTTTCTTGAAAATTGTATAAATTTTGTATTTTTAAAATTAGCAGTTATGTCTTATTATTATCTCCTTGAATTTAAATTTGAATCACTATTTGGATCGCTATTTGTTTATAACATGGTGGGTGAATTTCAAAAAGCATCTTAGATCATTTTCAAGTTGTTTGTTTCAATTCAAAGCAAGCATTTGAAATATTAACTATGAACTTTTATCAGTTCTTTGTAGTCTCTTGTTCTTTTGAAACTGCACGTATTTTACATTTATTGTGTGGTAAAGCAAACTAATATTGAATTTTAAACCACTGATGTAGTAATTTTTCAAGCTTGAAAAACAAACTTGGCCAGTTTAGATTAAAATTTCTTTTTTCAGAAATTTGAAGAAGAAGTATCTTAAGAAGTTTATAATAAATTTGAAATTTTTTTACTCTAGTGCCTTGCATTTCTATTAAGATTAATGGAGGAATATTATTTTTGATTTGAATTCATTTTGGATTAATCAATGGGCAAATCTAAAAATTATGCTTAAAAAATTATTTCAAAATTGTTTTTGTTAGTTAAATATATGTCTAGTTTGTGTTGCAGTGTCCATAAAGGAATACATTTCTAAAACCCTTAATTCATTTAAGGTCTTTACAGCAATTAAATGTGCTTTATGAAAAAAAAGCTATAAAAATTACTATTTAAAAACATTGAAATATATTATTGTTTATTTAGAATTTTTTAATCTACAAATGTTGTATTCATAATGCAGGATATTGTTTACTGAAATTATTTACTTATTTATTGAAATTATTTTTTCCTGAAACTGTTTTTAATTAATTTATTATATTGCTAATTATTGAACATAATTGTGTTTTTATTGCTTAAAAATTATTATTTTTACTTACTTTACCTTCTTTTAGATCTAGTTTTTCTTAGTTTGAATTTTTATGGTTTAATTTTGATTACTTTATCAAATTTTTAATCATCTTCTCAGTTTCAAATTAACCAAGTTCCACAATAATTATTTCCATTTAAACTTTAGCATTTCTTGTATAATTTCTTACAAATTTTCCTTTTGAATAAATAATTTTAATTCTTGGTGTTTAAAACTATAAATTGAAATAATTATGTGACTTGTAATGAACACTGGTGAACATTTTTCAGATGAACATGTCTCGTAGAGAATGGAGTGAATATAATTGTGCTGTAGGTTTTGATTTAACAATGGGCTTTCCTAACATTCTGACTGCACTCACTGTTGGATCAACTCCTTTGATGTTTTACTTGCTGGCAAAGAATATCTCGCGTCTTGAAGATGTGAAACTAGTCAGACGTAAGTTTCAATTGCAATTTATTTCTGATAGGTTTATGATGTAGTCATTTCTGTTTTATTGATTGATGACCAGGTTATTTGGTAGGATTATTGATTGTGTATTCTTTAATTACATTTTTATGCATAACTTAATATTTGTGATCTATGAAAATAATTTTGAAGATTAAATTGCTACAGAAAGTAAAGCTGTGCTTATAGCTTTACATCTGTTTTGTTCATTATGTGTATAAACCATTCTAACAGAATTGAGTCCTGTGACATCATAATACCTAAAAATATTAACTTTCATGGACTGTAATTTCTCATTCTTTTTCATCATGTGAACTAAATTGTTCCTAGAAACTAGTTCCTTCTGTTGTTTTGCTAGAAATATTGGTTTTATCTATTTTCAGATAAATTGTTTCAATATAATTTCATTCTTGAGATTCCATAAATTTTCCCAACATAAATGTTATTTTAATTGTCTTAAGTTCTATTTATTATGTACATGAAAATTTCTAATGGAGACAGTCTCATAATATCAGAATATTATTAAAAATTTAAATATCTGACTCATCTATCTCCTAAATTTCACTATATTTTAACTTCACTTTTTTTTTTTTATCAGTCTCTTAAACTACATGGATATTAAACAGAATCTTTCTGTCTTAGCTTTCAACAAGAAAGAAAGGCATGTGTTTAAGTATTTTGTGAAAAAAAAAATGCAAAGAATTTGATTTTTAGTATAGCAATATATTCTGTTGTTGAAAACAATCAAACAAATAAAATGAAATTTATGACTGTTAAATTGAAATAAGTCGAAGATAATATTTGGAGCTTTAAGATGATATCAAAATTACTTTTATGCTGTAGTATTTAGGGAGTTATTGCAAAAGAAATAACAAAATGTAACTTAATTTTAAATAATTAAAATTTTAAAAAAATTGCTAGAAGGCAGTCAATTATATCTTTCAAAGTATATCTTTGCCATATGTGGAACTTCTGATTGGAAGATCCTCTGCAGTGCCAAAATATGCACACGGAAATTCACCTTTATTATTAGTACAAACAAAATGCTATATTTTTATATGTAATTTTTTGATTACCTTTGATTTTTCTGAATCTAAGATGAATTATTTATCTTATATTTGATTACATATTTAAGTCCAATTTAATTGCTAATATATACAATACTGCAACTTTTATTTTATAATGATATTTGTAACAGTCTGTTGTATTGATTGAAAATAATGAAAATTTTAGAATAGAGTGTTGTTAGAATTTATCTTATTGTTTTTAAAGTTCTAGTTTATACTTATTAATTTTAGAATTTTATGAATTGATTAATCAGATTGTATTTTTTTATTATCTTGTAATTAATATATTCATGTATGAGTAAACAAACCAGTTCAGTTTAAAAATTGAAAAATCATATTAAACTGACATTGTTATATCTATATTTTTACAAACTGTTTTCATCTGTTTGTGATGAAATATTTATTTTTTGGTGGAATTTACGAGGGATTGGTTGTAAAACTGATCACCCAAAATGGGCATATAAGTCCCAAATGCCATGTTGCTTTTATTGTTTATCATATTTTATAATTTATATTTCATAAATTTATATTTAGATTTTGTTTCCTAAATTTCTATTCAAATTTCTATTTCATAATTTCTATTTAAATTTTATATTTCATATATTTTATATTATTTAATTTATAGACTGCCCCATTTAACCATTGTCTCATTCATTTCTTTTAATCATCATTTATCTCTTTATCTTTCATCTTCATTGTTAATATTGTGTAGTTGCTTAAAAAATATCCTTGAGAAAATAATTTTATTTGTCTAACAACCATTTGGCTTTTACAATTTTATTCAGATTTCATTGCTTTTGAAACTTTTTGATTTTTTCTTTATGCTATTGCTTTTGATGAATTTTTAAAATTATTTTAAATAATTTTTGATAAAACAAAATATTTTTTGCAGTCTATTTTTTAATGTAATTATAACTCTTAATCTAATTTAAATCGTTATTAATTTCCTAATTTTCATTAAAAATTAGCCTGCTTAAACTTATTTCTGAAATGTTCTCTTATTTCCTGATCCAATTCCTATTTTTTATTTAATTAATTCTACATGTGCTCTATAAAACCGCTAGTCTCAGTATTTTCTCATGTTCCGAGTGAAGGGATAAATGTCCATAATGTTTACAACATTCTTTCAAAGATGTCTAAGATTCCTTTTCCTAAGTCAACATGTGACCAAAAAAGAAAAAGTCCTGGTCAAAATATCCTATTAAAATCGCTGAAGGGAAAAATTGTGGCCTCTTGTGCTCTTGTGTCACGATGTAGACTGATGTATTTCTTCCCACTCATTCTTTGCATACAAATTATACCTTCTGAATGAAATAAACTGAAATTAAAATCTCTATGGTTTCTTCATCTATTTGGCCGTTCAACTGCCGAAAAATGTTTACACACGCACACACAAAGAATGTCAAATCTTCGTGGAATGCAATTCAAAACATATGGAAACAAATTATGTAAAAAGGTTTTTAAAAAAAGATGAAAATAAACCCTAACCTTGGTTTAATTCAGATGTTTTTGTTTAATATTCAATTAATAATCACATTATGTATTAATTACAAATTATAAATGATCTGGTAGCTCAATAGATGCTAACAATTATTTTAAAAAATAAAATGGATATGTATTTAAGGTAAATAAATTGAAGGAAAGTAAAAAAATAATAATTTCTAGCAAGTATTTATTTTTCATACTTGATTTTTTAAGCTTTCTTATATGTTCTTAAATATATATATTTGTGCAATTTAGAATTATTGTAGCAGCATTCTAAACAGGAGCAGTTTAATCCAAATTTTCTTGTGCTTTTATTTTCTGGCAAAATTCTAGTTTAAATTAGAAAGATACTTTAGAGAGAAAGGAAAATGTATTTCTTTAATGTTGTTGGAAATCTATTGGAGTAGTACTCAAATAATGCTAAATGAAGTCTGACTCAATAAAGCTATTTGTGAGCAAATGATTTTTTTTTTTTTTTTTTTTTTTTTTTTTTCAAAATAGCATGAAATTCATCAGAAAGAAGACAACTTCAAATGACTTGATTTATTTTCATTCAAGCCTATTAACTGATTGTTGCTTATCTGAATAATTTTTGATATGTTCAGATGGGGGGATGCTTCTTTTCTTTTTATATCCTTGTATTTGTGTATATATTCTCTCTTGTGTAGGTACTCTTATCATTGCAAAACTTTTTATTTACTAATAATAAAGAATACATTTATCACTTCTAGTCCATTATATGTCTTTTTTAACAGAAGCTACTAAATTTGGTACGAATATATTTTCAAGGATTGTACACTTTGTCATTGGTTTTCTTATAGCTCTTTATAAGATCTTTTAAAAATTTTAATAAGTTAAATTTTAAGCATTTTTTTTTTTTTTTTTTTTTTTTTTGTCTTCATGCTTTTGAAACTTGAAAGAATATAGAAACTGGAAAGAATATAGGAACATACAAAAAGAAGTTTAATTTTCAACAGTATTAATATTTATTTAAATGTTTTTCTTCCATTGTTAAAAGTCAATAAACACAAATTTTGTTTATATTTTTATATTCTCTGGTAATGTTATAATGAATACTTGTAAACTAATTTTATTTCGTTCAGTTTTTTTTTTTTTTTTTTCTGCAGAATCTATAAACATACCCCATTAAGATATTAACCCTTCAACTAGCTGGAACATAGAAAATTATTTTTTCTATGTTTTGGGAAGATTCACATTCTTGATAACTGTCAATCAGCGGGTTAAGTATATCAAGAAATAAACATGGTGTGTAGTGTGATTGTTTTTGTTGTTCTTTCTTTCTTTTTAATCAGTACACTTCCTTACAGCTAAGATATTGTCGAATACTGTCAATTACCAGTTTAATAAGAGAAATAACAGGGATTGAGAAATCAAAGTGAAGTTATTGTTATGCTTTTAATCCCTAATTAATTTTGTAAAAAAAAATAATTTGCTGAAAGAACCATAATTATCAAGTTGTGCATACAGAATTAATTAAATACAAACACAATCAATATTCCTGCTGAACCAATTGGTCTCTAAGGTGATTAGGTTCCTTTGCCTATCTAATGACAGATTATTTTTTGTTGTTGTTGTTGTTTGTCTTTTTAGTTTTTGATATCTAGAGATGAAAAAGAAAATACTATTTTCCGTGTATTCCTATATATGTGTATTTTCCTCATTTGTATATTGTCTTTGCAGATATTTGATTATTAATGTAAATATAATTTTTTTTCAGTTTTTTACAAATTATTTTTTGTTATGATTTTTAATATTTTTCTACATTATTTTTCAGCTAAAAGAAAAATTACTGTTGTCACTGTACCACCTCCAGTAGAAGAGTGAAATCTTGCTTAGAACTTTTCTAATTTTGTGATATTACACATCAAAATAGATACTGTATAAATCATATTCCTTATATGATGGATCATATATTTTGAGTTACTTAGTTGTTACTTGTGATATTAATAAATAAACAGCCTTATTGTCAATACTGAACTTTGTTAAGAAATTTAATTATTGTGGATGCACTTATTATTGGAGAGTTGGACTTGGACGTACATTTGATGTGTTATATTGTTATTGTTAAATATGATATGTAGTTATTACTGCTGTAGGATTATAAATTTGCTGATTTTAATCCATATTTTCTTGGTTTAAATATTACATGCTTGTTAAAAACTCATTTGTTAAATTCTACTTTTTATTTGGCATGCAGAGTTTGACATCTCTTGTATTATTTAATGCATTATTAGAAAGCTTATAAAAAAAGGTCTATAATTTTCACATTGTACTTTTTAAAATAATTTGAAAATTGTATTATTGTAGTTAGACCAATTTTTAAATAATGGGTCACATTAGGGTAGTTAACTTACTTTTATGATTTTTAAATTATTTTAATTTCTTTTCTATTGGATGAACAAATTATGCTTTGTAATTCTTTTCATCTGGTTTTAATTATATAATTAAAATACAGACTTGTGAAAATAAATATAATTAATATCAAAACATGAAATTATTCAATATTATTTTATTAATTAAAAAAATGTCATTAACGAAATTTTTAGTATACAAAAGCATTACATTCATTCAGTGCATTTCAAACTAAAAGCCGATTTAAAAAAAAAAAAGTGCTCTTTTATTTACATTGTGTTTGATCCTTAGTTGGGCCTTAGTTGACTTTGAATATTTTTACCAATGGCTTGTCTTTAATGCCATGCTTATGATTCATTTTTATTTGGGAAAAATACACAATAATTTATATATTATCATATATCAAAAAAGGTTTAATGTATTTATTTTTTCATTATTTGATTTTAAAATTATATGTTATTATGATGTGAATTATCTGTAAATTATAGTTAAAGTGGAGGATTTGCTTGAAAACAAAACAAAAAAATTGCTATTTTACGCACTTGATTACCTTAGAATTAATGAAAAGCATTAAAAAATTGCAGTAATTGATTGTATCTAATAATTCTATTTATTTTAATAATTGTATGTTATTTTCATTTGTTTTTTTTTTAATTTTTAAATTCTAAAGTTGTATTTGCTTTTTATTTCTTTCAAAAAATTTTATTTTTATCACCATATATTATATATTTGTTATTTTGTTTCATTCTTGGTAGCTGTAAATTAAGTAAATCTATATGCCATCACATTGACACGACAAATTTATGCATGCCAGACTTCTAATATATAACTGCAGTTCTTTTGTTTTGTTTTGTGTGTGTGTTGGTTCCTCTTACTTACAAAATTTGCAGTGATTATTCTGGAATTAATTATTACACTGTTTCTCCATTGTTACAAATTATTTTTTTTACAGATATAATTTACAGTTGTTAATTGTACATCTATTTATTTTTTTACTTGGATGCTTTGAGTATATATATATGTATGAAATCATCCATTTATTTAGTTGTATTGATGAAGAATTTCTAGTCTTATTATTAATCCCATTGATGTTCACATTCAGTCTTTTTTCAAAAATATTTTATTGGCTTTGACATTTATATTTTTTATCTGTATGATTATATATTGATGTTCGATATTGATATATTGCTTTCTTGAAATATAAAGTATACTTTTTTTTTTTACATTCCTTTTTGAGATTCTCTTGATGTTTGATTTATTCTGTTTAATTGTTCTATCCGAATTTTGTTCTATGTTTAATTTTTTAATCAGACATATGATTTTTTTTTCTGATTATTATATATGTCTGATTTTAGATTCTGGTACATCAAAGTTGCTATCATGTAAAAAAATTTCTTTTAAGATTCTTTTATTTTAATTTCGTTGTGAAATTGATGCTTATTATTGAATTTTTAAATAAATTAAGAAGTTTTTTAAAAAAAGAAGAAAATTAACATGATTAAAGCTTTGTCATATAAATATTGAATTGATATCTAGCATTTATTATGGCAAAAAACTATATTTGTTGTGTCTTTAAATGAAAAGCATATGAGTATGGTTTTTTTTTTCTGCAAAAAATTACAAAATTTTTTCAAAAATGAGCATTACATGCCTTTTATATGTATAGAGATATTGTTTACTGTTAGTTTATCAAAATGTATTTTTTCATAAAGGAGAATTGAATACTATATTTCAATAAGTACTTTTTTAAAATCTTACTTTAAGCTTTTAGAAATTATTGTATGTAAAAATGTGTAAAAAAGATTAAATGATTGTGAAATGAAAGTGTATTTTAAATTTAAAAGAAAAATCATTACATTTTTTATTTGTATTGTATATGAAGGTGTTTTTACATGACATGTAAATAAAATATTCTCATTGAAATTTGATTCTTTTTGCGTCTGTGTATTCAAAATAAAGATGTCATCATTTATTTTTAATTTTGATATTTCATTAAAATTGTTCTTTTTTTAACATTTCAGTTCAATATGAAGCTACCCTTTAATTACTTTTGTAGTAAATCATAATTTCTAAAAAAATTAAATTTTTTTATTATTTATTATTTGATAGTTTGCAAGATTATATTTGTAAAAATTCTATCCATTGTTTCCGTTTTCCATAAACAACATGCATTATTTATTATGAGCTTTGATTAATTGTATTAGTTAGAAATGGCGTGCTGTTTTGAATGAAGCATAATTTAATCATTTTTATACTGGCACATCTATTTTTTCCTGCTTTTCTAAAAAAAAATTTATTACATTTTAAGCAAAAATTTATTCATCTAATTATTATAGAAGACTTATTGATCATCAGCTGTTCTTTACAAAAAAAATGCTTTATTTTATATTCAAGAGTAATTATTTTTGGATATGGTTTTATTAAATGAAGATATAATAGTGTAAAGTTAACTGAGTTCAGAATTGATAAAGGCAAAAAATACTAAGAATTGATAAAACTAAAATAATACTCTCAAAACATATCTATATTTTTGAAAATATAATCAACTTTTTATCTCCATAAAAGTCTGATAGATGGCGCCAGAGGCTCCATTTCTAAACTTTCCGAGCATTTATTCGCAAATTATAGTAAAATGGTTGATGCAAGCGGCACTGTCTCCTTATTAATCGTCCATAGATGTAAACACCGCTTTTTCAAATTGTCATTTTGTTGAAGATTATTGACCTAATTGTAGTAATTTTACATCACCATCTTTATTTTCTCTTCTATTCTTATAAGATACTGAAATTTCATTCGATGCATACCGCAAAAAACATAGTTTTAACTTTTTTTAAATTGCAAAGCACCTTTTTGCTGGAATAATTGGTTCAGTTTTTTATAAACTATTTTATAATCGAATTACATTCTAAATATTTGTACTTGTGAATATATTTCTTCCTCCTGTAAAATTTTTCTATTTCGTTTTTAATAAATAATGTTGTTTGATTATAATTTTCCTTGTTTAATTCCATCGTTTGATAACATTTGAAACCTCTAGACACTTTCGCAGTTTAAGTTAAACTGAAATTAAAGCAATGAAATTTGTTTTATTATCTGGACACATCCTACATGCATATATTTTTTCTTTGTTTTGGTGTCATTATAAAAATAGAAAAAGAAATACTTATTTTCTGCATTTAAATCTTTACTGTAAAGATTTAAATGTTACTTGTTTGTTAATTGTTACTTGATTTTACTGTCGAGGTTGCTTTTTAAGCCCCAAAATGATCTGTTCTGTTTACGATGCCAATGCTACAAATGAACCAATGGGACTGGTTTCCCCCAAAATTTCTCGCATACTCTCTAATAAAGGTGTTTTCCCAGACTCCCCGCAAAATGTTGTGCATCTTGAATAAGGCTGAAAACGCCTGTCGTAACGCTACAGTCACGAAATATTAACATTTAGTGTGAATCTAATATTTTTACTCAATCTATTAAAGTGTATGTACACACTTAAAATTTCGAAAATCGTTCAAAATATCGAATATTTTTTTTTATTGCTTAATAACGTTGTCTGATCCTTTAGCTTTCAAACGATACCAAGATGTTGTCAATATTCGAAATATTTCTCGAGTTATAATTATTTTTCTTGAGGAGCTTTCATTAAAAACTCTAGTTACGGTGTTTTTAAAACTCATTTTATGAAGAATGGTATTTTACCACTATGTTGCTTCATTCAAACAATCATAACTCAACAAGAAATGAACCAAATGCAGTTATTTATATATCAAAATAATCTGTATAAAATTGCGGATGTTTTGTGCCTCAATCAAAGTTATATTTATAGAAATAAATTTTTTATAGCTATTTAAAAGTTAAAATGACAGAAAAAATCTCGCTTTTTCTATTCATTGTTGATGAAAAAAATTGTTTAAAAAAACGATATATTTTTATAACTTGATTGAGGCAGACAACATGAAGACTAATATTAGGCATCATTTCCAACTAGAATTATGTGTCTGTGCAAATTAGAATTTAAGATATCATGTTTCAAAAAATAGGCTCATTAGCTCATTAAATATTATTTAATTAATTAATAATTTGTGTAATATGGTTTTTTCTCACTGAAATGAGTTTAAACATATATTAATGACCTACTGTGCAAAAACTGGACTTTTAAAGTAAAAATTAAAAAAACAAAAATCTTCAAGTGTGTACGTCTACTTTAAGTGCTCTGTGGCGAGTTTTTAGCGTTTAATGTCCTGGCATACGGTTAATAGTATCCGGGAATTTGAAACTGTTTTAGATAAATTTCTCCCAAACGATTGAAATTGAAAAATTAATTAGATATTAATTAATTAAATATTTTAATTCACTACACTGAAAATCGAGACGAAAGTTTTGCTTTTCATGCTTTGCATTGACTTTCACACGCTTTCTTAGTGAATACATTAACTTTCCTGAAAATCCAGAAGTTGTTTCCAGAATGCAATTTGTGAAAACAAACTGATTCGGGAAGCCTATTGTATTCTTGATTATCTGGGTTTTATCGAAGACGATATTTTATGGAACCTGATTTTATTCATTCGAAGTCGGTTTAGCAGGTAAAGCACACCACTGTGAAGCAGGGATTAGTAACAACAATAAAAATAGCGCTTTTATGTGCTCCTAATAGAGATGAACAAGATAGTTCATATGATTCAGCTAAATGTCATTATTAGATTATATTTCTCTTGCTTACCTAGCGCCATCTGTTATGCAAACGTAGTATTAAATGTCTATTCACCAAAAGTTCTTTTATGTTTTACTTTCCAATAAGTGAAACACTATAAATGAAATCTTGTCGAAATGCGGAATAAGTAAACATTAAAGAAAGCTTTTTGCTTCATCTGAATTAAGAAAAATTATTAGAATTAATCGGATTTCCTTAGACGATATCTTTCCTTCAAATCATTGTTTATATGTATACGCCATTTATATATATTTTTAATACCAGTATAAATTTGCAATATTATATCTTTAATCTAAAAATTTGATTTTTTACACTCTTTTTCTTTATTTTTCTTATACTTGTTGAATACAAAAATTCAGATTTACATTTTCAAATTAGAATTCGCGTAGAACATGTAAGCATCGGGGCGCCATCTGTCAATAATATTCACAAATAGGAATTGGTTATGAGATCTAACCAACTTAAGATGGCCATGGATTTTCAACATAAATGTTCAAATTTTCCAGCTATCATTTTGAAATTTCTTATAAATTAAGAGGAACACTATAAAATACAAAGTATAAAAGTTCATTGCAACATAATTTATTTTTGACGATTTATATTCTTTATGATAAATGCTCTATATGCTCTAAAATTGTTCGCAAGATATTTTTTCTATTAGTCATCTTGGCAATTTTCAAAAAAATGTTATCACTAAATATCGGTTTGAGATTAGAACTTCAAAATGAATGCGTATAATAATGCGAAACTATTGACATCGTTAAGATAGTATGTCCATTATTTGAAATGAAAGGAAATATGCACCTTAATATCAAAAAATAATTTCTATATGTATGCCAAAATCTCATCTATGTAATTTTTTCACACATTTACATAAAACATCAGAGAGTCAAACAAACAAAGAAAAAGTTCTAGAATATTCTGAAGTTTGAAAAATCTTCGTTTTTCATGTTTTAAGAGAGTAGTTCTCTTAATAAATAAATACTTATGTATTTGAATTCAGCAATGAAATGCTTTTTTCATGTTTTTTATTATTTTGTATATATATATTTAAAGCATAAAATTTATATTTGTGCGGTATAAACCGATGAATATATAATTTTAAATATTGTAAAAAATTTGAAACTTAACCCTCCATTAAGCTGTAAACCCCAAAAATTAGCGTATATAATTATTAAAAAAATGTGATTATTTCACAATTATTTTAAATTTAATTACCATCATATTATATTATTAAAATATTTTTTAGATTTTAAGTCATCAAAAAACTATTTTTAGTAATCAATTATTAATTATTTAATATGCATTTATCAATTTAGTAATCAATCATTATTCATTATTTTTTAGTAATGAGAAACCCACATGTGCTGACCTTGAAAATTCGCTTACAGTGCCTCCTATTCATTTGAGGCCCTTCTTTCCTATGTGATTCTGACTCCTATTGGTGTTTTCTGCTTCACTCCAAATTTGTATGTGGAGTTTAGAAACACCCTGTATACGCAATGAATAGAGCTACGGTATGTCTGTCTTCTAAAATAACGCGATTCGAATATTTATCACGATTTCAAATTTAGTTGACGCGTGAACCACCTGTGATTCTCATCTTTCTAATTTGGTGACAGTTTATTTATTACAGTTAAAGCATAATAAAAAGAGGATTATCTAATTAGATAGATTTTCCTTATTATAGGCAGCAACCGTGTTTTGAATATTAAATTAACCTTAAGCAGTATACTCAAAATGAAATTCAGAAATTATTATCGGCGAAGAGGTTTGCTTACAAAGATGGTTAGTAAACAATATTAGAAAATTATAAATGTTCATGATAAATTTGCGTTTCAGACGAAAATTAAGAAAAGGTTATGAAAGAAATCAAATTTATACGACTCTGTTTACGTTGTGGTGAAAGCTTATAAGCCAGCTAACAGCTACGCTACACGAGCAATTGCTTTTGTATTGTGATCATGTTACTGGGCTGCGAACCACAAGGTCCCAGGTTCTATCCTCGCTCCTACCAATCCGCCACATTGGTGACCTCAGACGATGAACCTTCAACCTTCGTACAGCTGTTGTGGTGTCATCTATCCACAGCAAACCAAAGTCATCAGACTCACTTGACGCAGCAACCCTGTCATCAGACTCACTTGACCCGACAACAGCATCAGCAACCACTCACCCACACGCGCTCGCCATAACGCTTGGTGCTACTCAAATGAGTACAGGAGCATTAGAGTCAACAGTTAATACATCACCACTCAATAGCTATATCGTTCGTCTCACCTCCGACTCACTGGAGGGAGAGTCTGGGGTGAATAGCTTATAAGCCAGTTAACAGCTACGCTGCACTAGTAATTGCTTTTGTATTGTGGTCATATTACTGGGCTGCGAACCACAAGAACCACGAGGTTCTATCCTCGCTCCTAACAAACCGCTACAACGTTAAAAGAAACAAAAATAGATATTTAAGGTCAGAAGGAAAAAGTTAAAATTATTCTCCTAGCTCAGTTTATTAAAAGAAACAAAAATAGATATTTAAGGTCCCGTTTGAAGCAACACTAAGGCTATTTTGGGACGGACCTCGTAATTTCGAACCGCGGTCAGATGACGAGGACGACACCTGAGCTGGCACCCCCTTCTCCACACCACACCAGCGGGAGGATGTTTGGTTAGGATGGATTTAACGTGCAACAGACCCCCTTACAAGACGGTTCTTCGGTGGAATCGGGTCTCGAACTTGAAACCATACGGCTCACAAGCTGAGACCTTACCACCAGGCCACCGCAGCCCCTCCTAGGTCAGCGATAAAGAGGAATAACTGTCTCAGGCGGCAATGAACGAAGATATAATTGTATACAAACTCCATTTCTTGTTTGATGTTTATATTCTTTGAATACTTTGAAATCAAACTTATAGCACTTTTACAATGAAATCATAGAAATTATAGTCGTGTGGAAAATATAACTTCGCATGTCATCTAACAAGTGACAGAACGTTGTTGTTTTTTGTTGTAGTGTTTGTTCTCAACTGTAAATTAAGCTTTGGATTCCAAAATAAAATTGACACAGAGAATTTGTAGAGAATCAATTCTCTATGTATCCATCCTCTTCAAGTTCAAAGCTTGAAAATTAAGAGATTTGTCTAATCATATTATTAGGATTAAAAAATGATTAATATTCAATTTTTAATTCTTATTAATATTCAATAATTAATATTCACCTTTCGTGACCAGCTGGTTCGTTGGAAATATTGCTTGTTATTGATTTCAGTTAAATGCTTTAGATATAACTTCATGTCCGTGATTTCGTGAAATCAAACATTAAAGCCGTATTATTTTAATTGGACTATACATAGTCTGTTCATTAAGTTCAAGAATCTTTCTAATGGAGATCAGTCCTATACATTATTCTATTAAAATTAATATCTAGTACATCCATATTCCAAGTTTTGTGATAATTGTAACTTCTTCCGCCTCCCAGTCTTGTAAACTGCACAGGTAATCAACAGAATCCAACAGAAGGGAGATAAAATACATATTGTTGCGAAATTTCCCGGGTTCGTTTGGATAGTGGGAGTTATATGGTGTGAAGAACGCTCAATCACCAGGCGGCAGTAGAAAATAAAACAACGACGTTTATTTACACGAAGACACACAGGACAGCACAAAGACGACAACTATATACAGCACAGAACACGATAATCTTCAGCTGAGCCGTGCAGCACACAACCAGACTCTACTGCAGACAGTAACGCACAGCTTAGTTCAGCACTAGCTTCACTCCGTCGCTGCTCCGCTTTATTCTGGAAGGCCAGTTCTTTACCGTCGATTCCGATTACGACGACTCTTCGACTCCACTGGTCCACGACGACCCGGCAGCTGCAGGCTGCTCCTTTTATAGGTCTCAGGAGGCGGGGCTAGAAGCCTCTTGACCAATCAGGAACGTTCGAGGCGTATCTCGGTTTCTAATGGACGGATCGGGAAAATTCTCGATGTTTCGGGTATAATCTATTTTGGCGCCAAAGTCGCCAAATTCGTCACCAAATCGCCAAATGGTCGCCAAGTTTTTCGCCAAGCTCTGGGACCTCCTATGGAACCAACTATGCTGGGAAGCCGCACCACAGATTCGTAACAATATAAAAAAAAGTATTTTTGTTTAATTGTAATATGAGGTTCGAAATGAAAAATGCAAGCATAATAAGTAAATATAAGGAAGAACAAGCAAAATGGAACAATGTATTGTTTATAAGACTCCAATTGACTCTCATGAGGAGCTCATTGGAAAACTTGTAGTTGTTGCTACAAATGTTTATGAAACACCAGGTGTCTTCGAAAGAGTACACCAGTTATTTGCTAGAGGCTATCGGGCCTGTATCAAATATGTGTGTAGGTAAAGAGCTCTCTTTTCATTTTCTTAACAATTTTGTTTTTTTCACCAAAACTTTACCAACACCACATATCTATGCAAAAAAAAAAAAAAAAAAAAAAAGGCTTTTTATATGTATTTTACATACGTTTAAAGTTTAGTTCGTGAACTCAAGAACACTTTATTTTATTTAAGGATTATATATTTATTTTATCAAGGATTATATATTTAAGGATATTATATTTCACATATTTTAAACTAGTATCCCTGAAATCTTTTTTTTTTTTAATATTGAAATGATGTGCTATTCCTTTTAGTGCGATAATATTATTGAAAATTATTCGGGGAAAAGCTAAAATTTCATTTCATTTTAATTAATTGAAATTCCAATTAAAATTTCAGAAAGATTCACTTTAAAGTGCATGTTTCCATCGTTCAATTTGTATAAGTTTCGAATTTGGCAACTGTAGGTTAAACGATCTGACTCGTAGAGCGCCATCTCTCACACACACATTTGTCTTTATTATTAGCAGAGATTATTTGCACTTGAAATACTTCTTTCATTCATTCCATATTGTATTTGTTTTGAAATAATACAAAACCTTAAATAGAAAAATGTACTTTTTGGTTTATCACTATTTGTAAATGGGGGTTTGTTTCAGACACATATATGCCATCCAAGTTATAATTAAGCATTGCTTTAGACTCCAAACTAATTAGACCGTTGTGTTAGTGAATATCAAAGACAACCAAAAGAAAAAGTAAGCGTCTTATTGTAATATCCTTTTAAAGAAAAGAAATATGAATATTGTTACAAATTTTTTCTACTACAAATACCGTCAATTAATCGTAATAATTGCTAGTTCAGCAGCTTGCTTGCTGTCCAATCCTCTCAAATCTTTTAGTTGTCGGCGACTCCTACTCTCTCACATACGACTTCTGACGATACACACAACTTCCCTGAATTGTTGAGAGGGATTACGGCTCATTGGGGCCGCAGACCCCACCATCCGTAAATCTAAAAATGGTTAACTTTGGAGTGATATGAAACTGACCTTAGTAATTACAGTGCATCATACATGGTTTATTTTAGTTTGGAAGTATTCTTTTCTTGTGTGTGGGGAAATAAAAAAAAGGGTTATGAATTATTTGTCTTCAATTTAAATTGCAAGGGCACAGCGAGGTCTGCGTTTGTTGCAGGTATCGTTTATATCATATGTCGGTAGGTTACTTAGGGTGGAAACACAACTTTCCTGCAGCTTCAGAATGCCCGTCTTTTATAGTTCCGGAAGGCGGGGCTAGACTCTTCAGACCAATCAGGACGTATCTGAGTGTATCTTGGTTCCTACTGGATGGATCGTGAAACTTCTCGAACTTTCCAGTATGATCCATTTACTCCCCAAACTCGCCAAATTCATCGCCAAGTCGCCAAATGTTTGCCAAGCTCAGCACGCACAGGACAGATCTTATAAAGGTTTTAACGGTTTTTCCAGGATGACACTATTTGTGCCGGGTAGCAAAATTACAGATTTGTAACAATATTATAAAATACCGTCTGAAATTTTCTATAGCAACTTGAAGATTACAAATACTTTGTTATGGGAACTATGAAAATCACCATATTATGCATGAGATTTATATGAAATGAAATTCAATCACTGTTTCCGGTTGGTCGCCAAACCTGGTTAGTACACTTTATTAACCATAACTGACAGAATGATTGACTGATGATATGATAATGCGGATTTATACTTTAGATGCTATAACTGTGGATCAAATTTTAGCTGTCTAATTTTTGAGAGTTTATAGAGTTATGCTCACTTGCTCTTAGATAAACTTACCATATAGAAATTTCGTCCAAAATTTGACAGAAATCTACAAATTTGGTGTAGAAGCCACATACTAAAATTTTTCCCCATCCAGCTTAAAGCGTACTTTGAGCTATCGTGCAGACATTATTTCGGAATTGTGTTTTTCGAAATTTTTAGGAAAGTTAAGAAGGCTAGGTTTTAAAAAAATTCGTCAAAATCTCGAAGTGGATTTTTTTTTTTTTTTTGACGATTACAATTCTTTCTCTTTGTTATGCTTCCTATATGAGAAAGTAAAAATGTGGAAAAATCCGAAGAATTGAAACAAAACTATAAGCATTTCTTAACTATCCAGTCTATTCAAATGTTACAACTGCACTGTTCAAAGCATAAAAAGAACCAAGAGGTAACATATTTAAATGTAACTTTGATTAACTCTGCTTCGTCACAACTTCCGCCATGTTCTTTTCAAGTTCCTCGAATACTTCTCTCAGAATTTTTTTGTTTCATCTTATCTTTGCT